>NW_024346692.1:0-154042 GCF_902729225.1 Pteropus medius | reverse complement strand
GGAGGCCGAGGCTGCTGGGAAGCTTTTCATGTGCTTGGGCCTTCCCTTCTCAAATGGATTCCAGTCCCTTATGTTCCAGGACAGTTCCTTACAACATCTTTTCATTCCCCCATGGAGTCTGGCTGAATGTCTGAGTAACTCAATAAAAACTCACGGATGGCTGAAAAACAAGGTGGGTGGGGGCAAGGATAACAAAAATAAACCAGCGGAGAGGCAGCGGTGCTAAGTGGCACTGGCACTGGGTTTCAGCTTTATGGAAAGCGGTAACAGCTCCAAAAGTTGGCTTGAGAGATCAGAAGCCAGGCAGAGTCCCATGTACGATTTTTACAGGCCTGGAATGAAACTATGCCCGTTCCACAAATGGTACCTGTGTTAACAAGGATAACGAGGCCAGGCTTGTAGAGGGGATGTAGGCAAGACAGGTGAGAACGCGGATTATTGTGATGTCTGGACTGTGAGCAGTCAGAGGGAAGCATTTCCCAGGGATGTGGCCCCGCAGCCCCAAGTGTCCATAAGAAAACACAGTAAGGCACCATGGCACTTCTAGCCAAGTCCTCAAGAAAACTTCCAATCTTTCACAAGCTCCTTGTCCAGTCCATTCAATAGCTAGGAAGATAACAAGACGCTCCCCAAAAAAGCCAACAGTGAGGAGAGCTCATATATCTTTAAATCCCTAGTCCACATTCTGTTCATTTTTCTCACCAGGACTTCTCCACCCTAAGCCTGAGATCCCCTATTTGTCCATGATCCCCAGCTCTGACTTATTCCAGTTTTGGTTAAAGGAGATCGAGGCTGTATGTGGCGGTGAGAGCTCTGTCCTGGTTAAAACAAAGGTTAACCCGGGGAGAAAGTATACCTTTTCACGTATGTTTACCACACACAGAAGGCTAACGGAATACTGGATGAGGATAATTTCTCTACTCAACGAACTCTGGGGAATCAGGCTGGGAGAATGATAAACACAACTGCTGAGAGAAGAATGGATAGACTTCCATTCCAACAGCTTATAAACGGATTCTGTTAAAAGATCATTTCATGTGCTATAACATAGAAGGCGAGAAGGCTGAGATTCGAATTATCATAGCCATGTTTCTAGTTCAGCCTCATCAATTAACAGGTGAATGTGGCCTCTGAAGTGACAAGAGCAGCTCAGTGGCTTGTCAGGCCACTGTGAGAACTAGAAGCAGTTCTCCCCACTCCAAGGCCAGTGCTCTTTCTACCATGACGTGCTCTAGGGTAGATAATTTGGCCACTTGCCACATATATGAGTTTGTGTAAACTGGTTCTGAATCAAAGAAAGGTCCAGATTAGAATACATAGATCTACATGAAGGAGGTTAGAGGGCAGTAATGAGGGGAAAATAATTCTCTCCTTACACCAAGAGAAGGAACATCGTCAGGGGTGAAACCAAACTGAGCACATTTCACGGAACCACCACTAGGACCTACGTGGGTTCCAACAATTCCAAAATTTCTCACATTTTGAAGAAGATGTTCCTTCGCGGTGGCAGAATTCTCAACACCAGCCTGCTGTCTGGAATGAGAAGGAACGAGTGAGAGCATTAAACGCATCACTGGAAATGCAGGGCACAGAATAAAAAAGGCTGTGTCCAACTCACACTGAGGAATCCTGCAGTTCAGACGGGGCGTGATTCCCACAGCCGTGCTCTGAGCTAAGAAGACTGCTTCTGAAAACGTAAGGCCACCAGCCACATCAACCCTGGTCGTGGACGAGAAGCCCACACGTCAGGGTTGCTTTACTGTTTCTGAGACTACCCATTTAAGAAGCAGAGAAGGAGAAAAATTTTTTTCTCGCTAACACTTTTTTTTCATCTCTAGCCTCTTTGATACTACTGTTCTTCTAGAATCTGAAATTGAGTACTTTTGTTTACTTTCTTATGAGTTCCCTGAGGTCTGATTGTTGATGTCTGTGCAAGTCAGTGATTAGCATTCTGACTTCAATTCCTTCTTCAGAGTCAGCCAAGGAGCCCAAGAAGTTGGCTACAACCACTCCCTGGGAACAATAGGCCCTTTCTACAAAATACAGGTTTGTCTTCCTTTTCAAATGCACAGGAGTTGGTCCTCTGGCGGAGAGGCCTACCTGACTATACAAAATGTTCACTGTGAAGCGGAGGGCTCCCCAAATAAGAGAAACCAAATGGCAGGTCATATGTCTGACAAAGTCAAGATTTTACCCCCAATTCCATTTAATAGAACTCAAAAGGTAAATTATATGCCTCATCAGAAAGCAAATAGATACCGCCATGGAAGCAATTGTTCTGGATGTACCCAGCTCTTAACAGTCCAGGCCTAGAAGAGAAGTTGGGCTGCAAGAAGCAAGCGTTACAGGGTGCTCCCCGACGCTCCACCTGCCTATAAGGATCCCTTTAGTGCCCAGTTCACTTATGACTTACTCTCTTATCTGTCCCGTTCACAAAAGATAGTCCAGTTGGCCCTACTGTTTCTCTAGCACTTAAAGTTGGGGTCATTAGAAAACTCAGTGCCCATTTATATGAGGCCTGGTGACCAAGAAGGTAAGGAGGCCTCTCCACTACAGAGGTTCAGAGAACACTGAATCACTATTGTATGGAGGAAAAAGAAATATTAGCTTCCAAAAGCTGAAGTGCACAGGTCCCCTACTCTTCTTCTCTCCATCAGGACTGCTTCACGAGAGATGATCCTGCACTTGAGCTTGCTTTCACAGTAAGAAGATGTGGAGTCTAGTCCCTGCTCTGCCCTTTACGAGACTGGGCGACTTAACCTCTTAGTGCGTCAGGTTCCCCACATGTGTATGAGGACAATAAGAAACCCACCCTGCTTTTCTCACAGTTATTATCGGGATGGACTCAGATAACCAAAGCAAATAGTTTAAAAGCTGCTTTACAAATATAAGGCACTGTTATTTTCATTCCTTTCACCAACATGGACGTGGGGCCGAGGACATCAAGAGCTCAGACACAGGCACATCAGTAGAAGGAACATTTGCTTCTTATCATCCCTGTCTCAAAGAGGGCTTGGCAGGAGACCTCCGCGCCACTGAAGTCCAGGCCCTCCAAAAGACTTGTAAAACCATGGAAACTCAGGGGGTCACCCCAAAAGGTAGGATCTTGCCACTACAATAAATCTCTGAAAACGATTCTGGTAAAGTCCATACATTCAAGGCTCTCACTTTCATTTCTCTGCACCTCCGTGGATATTAAAAGCCCTTAAACACAGGCAGCTGGAAGCACGTACAGAGGTGGTGAGTTTGGGTGGTCTGATGGGGGTTAGCGCTGTCTTTATTATCCCCTCATCTTTCCCCTGGAATATTCTTCTAGTTATGAGGGAACCCTGTGGTTCAAAAGCTTTTCCCTGGAAAGCTACATCAGCATGGGGCATTTTGGAAGATGAGATTATTTAGGTTTGGTAAAAACTTTGTTTTGAAGAAGTGATTTTTTTTTCCCTTTTTTGTTTAGTTTTTCTTTTTTGCCCTTTTGTTAATACGTTAATGTTTTTGAGTTAAGTATCCTAAGGTCTGGGACTTCGTGTCCTTAAGTCACACTACGACAGACCAGACTAGACTAAATCAAGATCTTTTTTGACTACTCAGGCCAAGAAGAGTTGAACAGTCTAGAGCACAGAGGCGATTTGCCACAAAATTGCTTTATTATCCCAGTGTAGATAACCTAATCTAAAGCTGCTCAAAAAAACATCTGAAGGCCAGGGCAGAGAATATAAATATCATCACAAAGAATCAGGAGATGACACACACACACACACACACATACACACACACACACACACCCCACTACCACTAAAACCTCCAGATAATTTCCACACCAAGAAACCTTGTTAAGGAGCCTTTGGCTCTTTTAGAAAAAATTAACCAACTTTACCCAGTAGCAAATTATCGTGAATTGTTTCCCAAAGCTAGTGTGTCTGGCACTAGCCCATGTTGTCTCCTGTTTTTCATATGATACTATAGGACTTCCATTTTTAGCGCATTCTTACCTAACGTACTGGCAACGACAGGGAAAACAGGCCTTGTGAATTCACTCTCCTTCTCCTTTCTCCCAATCTTACCCTCTCTTTCTTCTCCCTTCAACCCCCAAGGCTAGCAATCCTTCCAGGTGGCCATTATCCACTGACTGGTCTTTGAGCACTCTTCTCCCCTTGACCTATTCTCATTCACTCACTCATTCATTCATTTATTCATCCAACCGTATTTCTGGAATACTTACTATGTGTCAACACTGTGGTTGATGCTAGAAATACAGTAAAGAACTAAGTGGCCCCAAAGACTTAAAAAATCATATCCATAAAGATATTTGTACACTGATGTTCATAGCAGCATTATTCACAGTGGCCAGGACACGGAAGCAACCAAAGTGTCCTACGATAGAGGATTGGCTAAAGACGCTGTGGTTCATATATACAATGGAATATTACTCAGCCATAAGAAGAGATGAAATACTGCCATTTGTGACAAGGATGGAACTCGAGATAATCATGCTAAGCGAAATAAGCCAGACAGAATGAGTTGAAAATCACATGATGTTGCTTATATGTGGTATATAAACCTAAAAGCAACAAAGGAACAGGACAAACAAACAGAGATTCATGGATATGGACTATAGACTAGTGGTTACCAGAGGGTGGCGGGGAGGTAGAAGGAGTAAAAGGGGTTAAATAAAGGAGGTTAGGGGGAGGGTGAAGTGGGTAAAGGGGATCAAATATATGGTAGCTGAAGGAAACTGGACTTTGGGTGGTAAACACACAATAGAATATACAGATGTTAAGTTATAACGTACACCTGAAAATTATATAATTGTATTAACCATTGTTACCCCAATATACTTAATTAAAAAAGAAGAAGAAGAAGAACTAAGCGGACACATCCCTGTTCTCATGGTGCCTACCTTGTAATGGCAAGACAGATAAAATAATGAGTGAACAAACAAAATATCTGCAACTTACAATACTTCTAAGAAAGAGGCAAACAAGAGTCTGAGATAAAAACTACAGAAGAAGGGCCTAAAAATAGTTTGGAATAACCAAGATAGCTTTCCTTTCCTTCATTTTCGAAACCTTAAAAACATACATTTATTTCAGGTGTTGACACATACTCACAGGGCAGTCAGCAACCTATCTCTTCCTAAAGTTTCCTTCCACTCTTAAAATGGAAAGGAATTCCACATTTGAGATCATTCAGCCCAGACTCCTTCAGCTCAGCCCTCTCAACCTCCAGGAAGGAGACTCCTCATGTCCCAGGGCGTAGTTACAAGGCACTCTGCTAAGCTTTGTGGATCATTCAAAATACCTCCCACAACTTAGCATGCACTTCCTTTCACTTAGTGTTCTTGGGAAATTTTTTAAAAATTGATCAGTCATTTGCATAATGAAAATCTGGCCACTAGATTAAGGGTAGAGTGTGAGTTTTGAACTTCTTGCTACGTTCACATTGGCTGGACCATAAATATTCTTTTAATTTTTTTTTTTTTGTTGTTGTTGTTGTTGAAGGTAACTAAGTCAGCCTGTTTTAATCCCCAAATTTCTCTGACCATTTCTTTTAAAACCCATGTTCTACATCTTAAATTATTTTTATTACCCTTCTCTTGATCTTCTATATTTATACATAGTCTTTTAAAGTATGACTAAAACAGGAACTAATAAGGAACTGACTAATGCAAAGGTTAGCAAAAGGGTTATTTTCCTTGAAACTCATATTATTTTTAGTATATTTCAGCACTTTTTTCTCACCCAGCTTTTAGTCAACTAATGACGCTTGGGTATTTTCTTTCAATACTAGTACTAAGTAGTATTTTCCCTTTCTGCATGTAAATGATTGGGGCCCTCATTACGCATCACTTTTTAAGAGTACTGACTGAATTCATTTTTTCTAATTTTCCAGAGTAATGTCTGACATTTTACAATTAGACTATAAACTGCATATGGGCAGAGACTGTCTTTTCCTATTAAGCTTACTATCCAAGCTCTTCGTGAAAAGCCAAACTCCTTATGGTCCATTAGATGTACTCTGATGGCCATGCTGATGGTTTTTAAGGCCGACCCAACTTTGTTCTTCAAAGTTTAAGTTTATTCACTTGTATGAAAGTTTTGTTTGAGTTCTTTTGTTACCAAGTGATCAGGCAGCGGGGGAAGGGGGGAGGGTGTACTTCTAATACAGCTTGACTAATCTGTTCTAATTACAGTTATATTCCATCTATTCTATATTACATACAATCTTAACGGTCATATCTTTGTCTACATGTTAGATACCACGACACTTAGGACACGAAAGACTATTAAAAACTATCAAAAAAAAAAAGTACATTATTGAATGGGAAGCCTAAAGGTAGGAACATGTGCCACCGTCTTTTATAAATCAATTCCTTCTTGCCACTATGGTTACAATAAAGAAAGACATGACAGAAATTTTACAAAGACGGACTCTAAACTGGAGTAGAAATTACAAGAATTTCAGAATATAAAAAAGCACGCTAGGTGGACATAGTCCGATGAACTCTTGTCAATATACCTGATGACACTGACTACGAGCAAACTCTTGTCTGCAGCAGCCTTGGTTCAGGCCCTCATCACCTGTTGCTTAAATGTTGCAACCACATTGCCTCCCCACTCCTACCTGCACACAGTGGTCTCCAGTCTCCATCACTCTTACTCTGATCCATCTACCACCCTGTCAACCCTGTCGACCTCCAGATCTAATTGGATCATTCTAATGGTGTAAGATCTACAAGTGACCTATTCCCCAAATTCCGCAGCACAGCATTCAAGCACCTTTCGCTTCCAACCATCTCCCCAGCTCGCTCTGTTTTCTACATTCATAGCACTGCTCCTTGCTATTTTTCCAATGAACCATGTGTTTTCTTTCACTTGCCTGAGCTCAGGCTATTCATGTAATGCCATCCATTCTTTCTCTAGCTTGAACACCTAGTTATCCTTCAAGGACCATTTGAAATATGACCTCCTCTTTGAACTTTTCCTAAATTTCCCTCACAGTGCTTGGCAGACTGAGCAGATCCATTTTGGCCCCTCCTTTAGCACTTAGCACATGGTACTATAGTTAGCTGAGTATATGGCTGTCTCCTCCAAAAGACTGTGCAATCTTTGGTTATAGGCAGGGCCCTTGATACACAGTAGGTGCTCATTTGTTGCACTGACATTAAATGCTTCAGTTTTGCTACTCAGCTTCCCCAAAGCATACCAACTCAGGAAAACAGGACATATCCTTGGAAGTTTCATCCCAGGAAAAGGCCAAGGATAGGTCCAGAAGAAAACTCTCCCTCTGGCTATAAAAACTAAAAACACTGAAACTCTTGAGTCCTAAAAGACAAGGGCTGATTTAAAAAAGAATGAAATTCTCATACAGGCTACAACATGGATGAACCTCGAAACATTAGGCTAACTGAAATAAGTAGGTCACGAAAGGACAAATATTGTATAATTCCACGTATGTGAGGTCCTTAGAAGAGTGACATTCAGAGGGACAGAAAGAAGAATGGTTACCAAGGACTAGAGGGAAGGGAGAAGGGGGCGTCAATGTTTGATGAGCACAGAGTTTCAGTTAGGGATGGTGAAAAAGTACTGGAAATGGATAGTGGAGACAGATGTACAATGATGTGATTGTGCTTAGTGACACTGAATTGTACACATAAAACTGGTTAAATGGTCAATTTTATGTTATTTTAAATATATTTTAACCATATATTTTTAAGTAGAAAAAAGACAATAGCTGAGAGCCCCGCAAAGATTAAAATAAAAAGAAAAGAAAAGAAAAGAAACATTGAAGCACGAAGGACAGTGATACGGTGGCCTTGAATTTGTTCAACAACTCTCATCCCTGAAATGAAGGACCCGACCCCCTCAAAGCCTTACAATGGAAGTTTTAAACTAGAGGTTAGAATCTCTGCCTTCCATAGTAGAAACGAGTATATGGAATGTATTCAAATAACTTTTATTCTATCCAACCAATATAGTGGTACTCTCTTTATTATGGGGGATATGTTCCAAGACTCTCAGTGGATGCCTAAATCTGTGGATAGTACCAAACCCTATATATACTAAATTTTTTCATCTACATACATACCTATGATAAAGTTTGATTTATAAATTAGGCATAGTCAGAGATTGACAACAATAACTAATAATATAGAACAATTATAACAATATACTATAATAAAAGTTAAGTGACTGTGGTCTCTCTCTCTCTCTCTCTCTCTCTCTCTCTCAAAATATCTGGAATTTTCCACTTAATATTTGTGGACCACGGTTGATTGTAGATAACTGAAACCGTGGAAAGTGAAACCGTGGATAAGGGGGATATATTGAGCACCTCCAATGTCTCGGCCTCATGCTAGGCACTGAAAGAAGATCAAAGATGATTAAAAACAGACTACAGCAGCCTAGGGAGAATGAGACATGCCTAAAAAAACTGTAGCACTGAGCTGACTTGGATTGAGGTTTATACAAAGAAATACAAATGTAGTATGGGAGAAAAAACAATAGTAAGTTCAAGTAAGATTTCCAACATGAGTTGAGGGAAGACAAATTCATAAACATGTAATGAAGGAAGTTGGACGGTGACCTTGGCCCACTTGCACCTTTGCATCCCCACTAATAAATGAATAGCGGGGACTTGGTATGCCTAAAGGTCCTTCCATCTGGAGGACACCGTAAGGAGGATGGCCACAATACTTTCAGATGTTTGGCTGGACCTGACCCAGTATGGCATTTTTCTATCCGCTTGACATCTATCTGCAGCTGCTCCATTCTGCTGCTCGTGAAAAAACTCAACAATAAGAACAAAAAGAAAAACTTCTCTGTATTTTATTTCTCCTCTGTATTTGTAGATCTTAAAGTATCTTGCAGGATAATTCTCTAGGATTCCAGAAATATGGAAGAAACAAAATATGCACATACTACTAGATTATTTCATTCTAAAATTTTAGTTTCTAACACTCAAGTTAAATCTTGCACATCTCTCAACAAGATCCAACTACATAAATGGTTTTATAGGGTGGAAAGTAGACCTAGTCTCCTTCTTCCAGATTACTGGTATTTTATGGAATAATGAAATGCATAATGCTTAATTAAAACAAACATTTTAAAGAAATTAAAACGAACAAGTTGTATTCTACCAACTTTGAGGAGTTCGTAATTTTGATTTTTTTAGATGCATATGCAGCAAATGTTATTAAATCATGCAAATCCCACTAAATTCTGGTTTCCTTCAATTTGTCCCCTGTCTTCAGAAAAATGAGAAAGTCTGGATCAAGTAGAAAAGAACACTGTCTTTCTGTTTTATTAATGCACTTTTAGAAAAGCAACCTATTACAATTATCCTTTTGAAATACTACAATGATTTAAGTACCTGACAAAAGAGAGTAAGAATTCTGAGCATTATGTTCTAACGGCAAGATCTTCAGAGTTGGATGGTAGTGGCATCTGGAATCTGCCTGCCTGTGTTCAAACCTGGACACTTTCTGTATGTAAACCTTGGGCACGTTATACAACCTTTTTAATCCTCAATTTCCCCACCTGTTAGTTTAGTAACAGTAATCTCTAACTCAGAGCACCGTACTGAGAACTGAATGAGTATATAGTGACATAAAGCTCTTCACTTGGTACCTGATAGATAGCAAATATTTAGTAAATATTACTTTTTGTTATTAATCAACTTGTATTCTTATTCTAATGCAACCATTAGCTGCTTTGTAACCTTAGACATATTGTTTAGCTTTTTTGAAGCTTCTTGGTTCTCCCTACTACTATCTTAACCTTACAAGGGCAACAGGGAAAAACTGACGTCACATAAAGTAATCTGAGCTACAGGAAAACATTCAACTTCCTTGCTAGTTTTGAAGGGACATGCTGCCTTGTTGGGGTGCCTGTGTTAGGAGGTCCACATGCTAAGGAGTTGATGGCAGTATCTGGCCAACAGCAAACAAGAAACTGAAACCCTCTGTCCTACCACCATAAGGTACGAATCTGCCAACGAAAGTGGATTCTGCCCCAGTCAAGCCTCAGGTGAGACTACAGCTCTGGCTGACACATTAATTGCAGCCTTGTGAGACCCTAAGTGGGTAACCTATCTTAGCTATGTCCAAATTCCTGACCCGCAGAATTGTGAGATAGTAAATGTATGTTGTTATAAGCCATTAACTTTGTGGTAATTTGTTATGCAGCAATAGAAAGCTAATATTAATGTGGAGTTTGATAATGCAGGCAGACAAACATGGTACTGAATACACACACACACACAAGGATTCCTATCATTTAATAGCACTGCTGTTGTGATTTAGCCTTACTAGAACAGTAAACCAAGGAGAAATATTTAGGAGTGAATGGTAAAAAAAAAATTATAGTTTTCCGTGGCATTTCATCAAACAAGCAACGACCAAAGATTTTGTTTTCAATTTATTTTCAAATTAGGTAAGTCAGCCTTTCTGGAAACCAAACTGGGCAAGAGATTTTGTCAAAGTCCAAACCCTCTTGCCAAATTGCATTACCTTATGGGCATGATGGGAAATCTCTCAGGACTTAGTTATGGGAAAGGCTCACAAATCAGAGGCCCAGACTGGACGGCCAACATACAACTTGGTTCATGTTAAATCAACTGACCCAAACCCGGAGATCGGAAAAGCCTTTCGTTCAGATGTGGCTTCTGAGTTCATTTTCTATCTAAATACTATAATTTTCTAGTTCCTCTTACAAACAGACACTACATGTCATTTAGCTACTCGCCCAGTGCTCCTACAGTCACATTCCCTTCCATTTTGTCAGTATCTCCACTCAAACCTCCGCTCTTAAATTCTTATTCAGTTTGGGGCCTTTTTAAACACTTTCCACAGAATCAGGAAATTTAAAAAGTAAGATGGTTCCATGGAGGTCACGTAAGTCTCATTCTCTAATTTTACTGGAAAAAAAAACTGTGAGGCCCAAAGAATTCAAATGCCTGGCTCAAGTTTAAAAGTTGAATCTTTTTACAACCTTTAAACTCTTTTCTGAGAACAGAGGAGAGGAGTATGTTTCTCTCTTGCCCGTCCCTTTCATCGTTTCCTGCATCTGCCTGCTCATACGCCTGCAGCCTTCACTAAGCACCCGCTTGCCAGGGAAGCATTTCTGTGAAGTCCCAACTATGAAAGGAAGAGATCTCAAGTAACAGCTTTTTTTTTTGCACAGGCTGGGGTGACATCCATCAGCCACCAAGTTTCTGCCAGGGCCGTCAATCGCCAGGATATTTCAGCCAAGTCATGGCAACAAAAATAAATTACTGGCCCTACCGCTTATGTGATGAGCTAAGGCACAATATAATCATATTATTCCATGCATTTTCACCAACTGCAGCTTGGGGAAAAAGACAGGAAGGAAATCTATTCATTTAAATTTAACAAATATTTACAGTGGTATTGCCTACAATTTCTCTATGATTTATTTATTTATCTACTTAACAAACACTGAATGTCAATTACGTGTTAGTCACATTGCTAGCAATAATAAAAAGGTGATGTAAAAACAGTCAGTGCCCTCAGGGAGTTAACAGTCTAGTGAGGAAGTCAAATATTTAATAATCATTATAATAACAGGCAAGCTTTATTGAGCATTTACTATGTGCCTGGCTGGTTCTAAGTGTTTTACATGAATGAATTCCCTCAGTTCTCATTGCAACTCAGTGAGCTAGGCTCTATTTTTAATCCCTGTTTTACTCACAAGAAAACTAAGGTACCAAAAGGCTGAGTTACTTGCCCAAAGTTCATGCATTCATTGTTTCAACAAATATTTGCCTGTTGTGTTCTAGGCACTGCTCTGGGTGCTAGGGATACAGTAATGAGCAAAAAGACAAAAATCCTTGCTCCCATGGAGTTTACATAATAGTAGAAGGGAAAAAATTTTAAGCAAAAACAACTAGAATCAGACACTCTCTTGTCAAAGAAAGACAAATGCAGTACAGAAAAACAAAGCAGTGAAGGGTCGACAAAAGAGTTGCTTGCAGAAGGTTGAACAGCGGTGTTTTTAAACGGTGGCCTGTGAAGGCCTCAAGGATAAGGTGTCACTTGAACAGAGACCTGACGTGATCCCTGAGCACTCGAGTGCTGGCTGCAGAGCCCGTGTTCACTCTACTACTCTACTTACTACCTCTCTCTCAGAACGCAGCGTAGAAAGAGCTAGGTAAGTGGGGCTTTCACTTTCCATCAACCTCTTCAAGAGAGCTTTGTTTTCTCTTCTGATTATAAGTATGTTCTCTTTTTGTAAAAAAAAAAATAGGTTTAAAATTGGGTTTTATAGAAACTTCTCATGGAAGCTCAAGGTTCATCGGCTAAAAACGTCAGTGTGGTTCTCTAAGTCTGACCCTGCAAAGTGGAAGAGAGAAAGGGCATCGCATAAAGGAAATGGACTTGGACGAGAATTTCAGAAACTCGGTTCCAGTTCTAGCCCTGACTCTAACCAAAACGTGTCTCTGTAGGCCTGTCGCCTCAATTCCTCAGGCCACAGGGGTCCTCGCCCCTAAAATGAAGGAGTTAGACTCCAGACACTGCAAAGCTCTTTCTAGTGTTCCATGAGTCGATGATTGGGAAGAAGAAAGATAAAGCTAGTGAACACGCTAAGGGCTGCTGACCACATGAGACCCCAAAGCTTCTGGCCAGGTCAGAGGGCAAAGGGAGCGGGGCTAAGGTTCCTTACGATCCTCAGGATGCCCCTTGGTCCCCAGCACTGGAAGAAGAGTGATAAGGAGAAGGTACCATGAGGACATAATGCCCTCTACCTGGCTATCAGTAATGGTAAGTACAGTATGAAGGCGAGAGCTGGCAACCCCTCAAAATCTGACTACATATCTTATGGAACCTACCAAATAGAACATAGTTGAGAAGAGATCGCTTTGGTGGGTATTGAGTCACATTGACTAAACTAGTCCTCCCTCTAGTTTTCACTATTAGTATTCTTTCCATTTCACCCCCTTGAAGCACAAAACTGGACAGGACTGTAATACCACTTACTTCGACTAGGGTACCCAGGACCTGGTGAGAGAAGAGAGAACACAGGGCAAACACCAGTGTCTAGCAAGAAAAATTCTAACATCCGATCAAAGAATTCCAATTGCTTAAAAGCGATGGCCTTGTGGCTGTGGTTCCTTTCAACTCCTCATTATTCTTCTCTCCAGCTTTCTCCATACTGTTCTCTCCCTGCCTGCCCACATCCTCTACTTCATTTTGGAACTCTCAAAATGCTAATTACATACGGTGGAGAAATCTCTATTTCAATTCCTTAGAGTCTGTTCGTATGATAGTAATTGTCTTAAAAGTCCGTTGAATTTGGGCTAGATTTGATAACATTATGAAAAGGAAGGACAATGTACCTTCTGTTCATGACAGATCAGTTTGACATCTATGAAAATGCCAGAAAATTCAATGTTTCAAATGGGCCAGTCTTCATCTTTTTATAGATTCCAGGGAAATTCAGTATACAGAAGTTACAGATGACATACACTAAGAGTCATACACCATCTTTACATGACTATTCTCCCAGTTTACTTTTCTTAATCACATGATGAACTAAGGAAAGAAAGACACAGTAAAAAACTGACACATAATGAAGGTCAAGCCAAATTCTCTCCTAGCTCCTTGAGGAGAGGGAAGATAGCATTTCCTTAGAGAAGGAAGGGAACATCTTATTCCATGTGCCAGCAGGGATATATCTTCTAAAGAGAGACGGGACAAACACACACAAAAGTATATGTGGATAAATGATTATGACTTTGAAGAGCTAAATACACAAAAGCAGAGAGAAGGCTGTAACAAACACAGAGACAACAACCAGATGGAAAAAGCGTTTTCACTGGAAACTTTCATAGGGGAGATTTTTTAAGCACCGTTTTGAAAGCGATAGAGCCATGTTTATTTTAGTCAGAGGTGCCCACTCTGTATATGATCATCCTCCTATTTAACCTCTGCACTGAATGATATTAAACATGTATTAAACATGTCAGAAGACAGCCCATTTGGTCTCAAGATGACCAAGCTGGCTGACACAGCTTAAAAGATGAACTCGATCTGTTTATAAAAAGC
Organism: Pteropus medius; assembly: GCF_902729225.1. NCBI lineage: Eukaryota > Metazoa > Chordata > Mammalia > Chiroptera > Pteropodidae > Pteropus > Pteropus medius. Next base: position 139,980 of record NW_024346692.1, on the reverse strand, counting down.
AACATATGGGTCCAAAATTCAAATAACTCCATAAAAAGTTATTGTAAAAATTTTCACATGTATTACACCTCACATAACCCTCACAATAACCCAGCGTAGGAGCTAAGTATCAGTGGTCCATTTTTCAGCTGAGGAAACTGAGCCTCGGAGGTTAAGTAATAGGCTAAAAGTCACAGATTTAAAATGTGGCAGAAGTAGAGTTCGAACACAGACAGGTCTATCAAACTTTAAAGGCCGTATTCTTAACCACTGTGCGAGGTAGGTACAACATTCCCAAAAAAATTCGATCTCTCATAAGGCATATCTAAAATAAACACTTCCAAAAAGTCATCCAAAATATAACACCATATTTTGCCATGGCACAGTAAATTGTGTTTCTCTACCACCATCCATTCCAATAAAAATTGTATTTGGTATAACTCCATCCGATCTTCCCAAGTGTGTGTGTTGTGTGTGCAGTAGCTGTATAATCTCTCTAGTTAGAGAGAGAATTGGCCACAGAGGACTAGCTGTTTTCTCTGGGAAGAGAGACGCCTGCTGTCCACCAGCCCCCTCTGGTACTCTTCCCCCCAAACATCGCTCCCTCTGCCAGCCATAGAGTCTCTGAGAACAGATGGCCAGGGATGGGTACAGGTGAGGCTGTCATCCCTGTAGCTCCTCCAGTGCTTCCTCACTAGAAGGCAAATATATGAAATCAGCTGTGAGCAGAGATACAGCAGAGAAAAAACACTGGGGCTAAAAGAGGCAGACTTTCCCCAGCATGAACTTTTGCTGCTCCTATAATGGAGTCACTTTGGTCTAGACGTTGGAGAGAAAAACACTACTCCATGACCACAGACCGTTCCTGAACCCTAACTTGGGTGAACTCTGCTGTCCAGGCTGACGCTGACCAGAGGTAATTGAGATCTTCCCCTTACTCTGAGCACAGGGTCAGGTCTGCCTTCTGAGCCAAATGGATATGCCATGAAGGGGAAGGGTCAGGGTTGTCACTAAGGATCACAGACCCAGATGACTAGTAGCGGACAGAGGCTAGGAGTAAATGAAAAGGACTTTGTTCCAGTCTCACAAAAACACAAGCACATTTGATTTCTGCTTCCACTTAACTACAAGCAATGCATGTTCTAGTCAAAATCAACCACCTGCCAGGGCCTGAGGGTGCCATGATCTCCCATGCCTCTAACTTTTCTGAAATAGTCCGCCCCATCCCCCTCCCTTGTGAACTCTTACCCCTTCTCCAAATATCAGATCCAACACATTCTCTCCCTTCCACCCCTAGAAGTCTTCTCTCCCAGGGAAAGTTAAGCACCGTTGCTCTATTACCTAAGTGTTACAGCACATATCAGAATGCATTATAATTCTCAGCTTTCGCACATCCTTTCATCATTAGCTAGGAAGTTCTTTATGAGCAAGAACTATCTTTTATTAAGATGGTGCCTGCCTGGTTCATGGTGAGTGCTAGATAACATAATGCAAAGAACCAGCCCGATTAGACACGTGGTACACAAAAAAGACTGATCTCATAGGAAACCTGGTGTTACCATCACAGGGTTTAAAGTAAGAAGCAGCAAAGTCAACAAGCACTGACTACAAGGAAGTCAAGTTTAAAGAAAGTGCTCGCTGTGTGCCCAGAATTGTTCCAGCATTGGGTAGGACTAAAAGATGGTCGGAGGAAAAAGTAAAAATAAGAGAGGGTGTCTTATCTCATACTAAGTTTACATGCTCCTTCTTTACGCCAGCTGAAATAAAAAGCGCTGAGGATTTACCTTCACCGTGCTTCCCAGAAACATTCCTCCGGCTCAGAGTACTACTCCTGGTTTCCAAAACATGAAGTCATAACGCACAAAGTAATCTCTCGCACATGGACAACTGACTATATGTACAATATGTGTAGCAAACATGTTCGCAGTAGCCGAAAAACCTAGCACTAACTTGTATGCCCATCAATGGGAGAATAAATGAATAAACAATGGAACACTATATAGCAGATGAAGCAAATGAACTACGATGACATGTAGCAATACAGATGAACGGTAGCAATAAAAATGTCAAGTAAAAGTCCCTAAAGATTATAATATAGTCTGATACCCTTTTTATAAAGTTAGAAGAGACTAAAATTAAATATACATCTGTACAGATGCATACTTCTTATGTGCATATGTTTTATCTTTTTACGTAGTCCATTTTAGGATTACATATAAGTGAAAGAAAGTATATAGAAAGGAAAGTACGGGCACAATGCACATAGGACTAGATGCTGGTGACCTTGAATAGGGAAAGGGAATGGGATAAGATGTAAGAGGATCATCATCCAGTCAGATGCAGGTTATTTTCAAGGTCCTAGCTTTTGTTTTGGGAAATGGGGTTGTGGTTGCCTTACTTTAAATGAGTAAAACTATAAAGAAAATGTGCCATGAAGTAAAGATTATGATAATTCAATTCTTGGCATATAAAATCCAATATCAAAACAAAAAAATGAAGTTTTAAGAATGTGATAACATGGTGCCTGAATTTATGCAAAATGAACAGGTGTCTCACAGGGAGTAAGGAGGGCATAGAGAAGACAGTTCATGCCACATTCTGCCACTAATTGACTTCTATCAGCCAGCCTCTGCCTAGATTACGGACTGAAAGGAAGCAAGAAATGTGCATCCACATGTCACTATGTCAATCCATAGAGCTCTCTTTTTCCTCTAGGCATTTGCTGGAGGAACTAGAGCCCTAGAGAACACCAAATACACTTTGGTTATTCAAGCACCACAAAGCACTCATGGACCACATTAATCTCATCTTGGTATAGTCTGACCCTTTCAAATTGCATCATAAATTCATGCTTGTGACATTGAGTATGTAGAGCTTCTGGCAAGAACATCACTGCTTTTGTGCATGAAAATCAATCGGTTCTATCTTCTAGAAGTTATACAAAGCAGACGAAGCTCTCTCTGGATGGTTTGGACAGTATGCCCTAGAGAAAGTGTGCGGCAGATGTCTGAGAAACAGACAAAGGGGAGCGAGGGAGGGAGAATCTCCCCGTGGGAGACAAATGATTCTGGAGAGAATGCGCCCCAGGGGGAAATGTGGTAAGCCGGAACACTGAACCATGTCCAATGTCTACAAAAGACAGAGCAAAGAGCTCCTACTTCTCGAACACTCTCAATCCAAGCCCCTAACCTGAAATGTCAGGTGATGGCAGTTTATTTCTTCTTTTATGAAAAGCAGAGAGTGAAATATTGGAAGGAGAAAGGCAAATTTTCTCTGCTCACCTAAGCCTTCCCGTTAGCATAACTGTGGATATTTTTATGCCAGGATGACTGCAAACAATCAAGTTTTCTTCCTGGAGAAGACCTAGTCATGGTTTAAAATAAAATAAAACAAAAAAGTCAATGTACTGTGCTGTCTTTAATATTCAAAGCGTGACTAATGAGCAGAGGTAAAGTTTGAGCCCTCCTCTCCCCGCCCCCTCACCTGCAGTCTGGTCTCTAAATTTTGAGCAGGCCCCTTCTCCTACTTATTTCGGCTTCTGCAGGGGGGTCTTTTAAAGCACAAAACTGTGTTATGGCACTCCCTCCCCTTACTTCTCTCTACCTCCATACTTTATTCTCCTTCCACAACCCCAGCAAACATCCCACGTTTTCCTGCCTTACTGAGTCCTGGGCCTTCTTCCCAGGAAATAATCTTGGTGCGATCTTGCCAAAACATTTCTTAATCACATATTTTCTTTGTCTGAGAAGAGTTATAGATGTAGTAAGTAACCTTTGTTCCCAGTCCTTCCCACATCTTTTGGAGCCCTGTGTCATTTAATGTGAAGCTTGGTTTGCCCTTTTGAGCTACCAACACTTACACTTTATTCTAGAGCCTGTATTTAAACCTGAGATTCATCAGCATGGAGCAGAAAATTGTGGTCACTCCTCCTAACCATACTCTCTAAATATCTGCAGTCTTAACCAGGTGATCACAAAGGATTGTTCTAACTAGCCCCTGGGGACCTAGAGCAGAGCCTCTAGGGGCAGCTGGGGCTGTAGTTTTTCTGGAATGGTGTCTACACACCACCCCTCTCCTCTGAGTTTCCAAGATTGCTCTGAAATGTGATTTTTGCATTCTTAGGTCCCAAATCCAGAGAAGAGTAAAGGGATCCCTGGGGTAAAATGGCACCACCTGGCTACCTTCTGCTGTCTAAAAAGGTAGGTTATACACCAGCACTTAGGCTCTGTGTAAGTTGTTGGGAAGACTACTGGACGGCAAGCTCATACCGCCTGATGACTGCAATTTTGTAGGTATTGATTCCTCGAGGCAAAGGGAGAAAGGGCTAATGGAAAATCAAACAAAACACTGGACAGCCACAAGACTGAAGCAGAAATGATTAGAAAGCCCAAACCCAAACCGTGGTGGTTGCCCTGCAACACCTTCCACATTCCTCTGTGAGATCCAGCCTCCCAGGCTGTTATTTTCTCCGTAAGTTCATTCACTGGCTCTCCAACTACCCTCCTGATCACAAATGCCTTTAACCGGCACCGAATACATCCATGAAATCGCACCTTTCACTTTCTCCGTCTATATCGGCTGCCTTTGCCCAAAAGGTGCCCTCTTCATGCACGTTTTCCTTCAGGTAGGCAGCCCAGAATCTAATGAGGGCTCCACCATTTCCTTGGCAATGTAGCCCTAGGTCCATGAGCAAACCCTGCCTCAGTTTCCTGATCTGTAAAAGGGAAATAATAGAAATGCCTATCGCACATGGCTGACATGAAGATTAAATAAATGAATATCTGCAAAATACTAGAACAGTATCTAGTACATGGTAAGCACTGAGCAAGTAGCTTTGTCATTATTTGGCTACTGTCACTATTATCGTTATTCCAGTTTGTGATGAACTCTCTCCCTCTTTTGAACTCCTTTAGAACACATTTGCATTTGGCATTGATTATACATTGCTTTTAGATACTACTTATCTTCTTATACAAAAGTCTTATCTCAATTAGGCTACAAGTTCCTTAAAGGCAAAGACTACAGCTCACGTACTTTTCTTTCCCTACAACACTTGAAAGTGTCTTAAATGCAGGAACACAATAAAGGCTTGCTATTAACAACAATACAATAATACATATTAAACTCTACCGTGGCCAGAAGTGTGCTAAGTCCTTCACATGCATTAGCTCACTTAATTTATTAATTTCTCACACTCTGATCTCGACTGAGTAGTGAGCATGCATAAATGTGTCTAGCCTTTTTCTTATTAAAAAAAAGTTATTGCCAAACAAACTTAAATTTTAAGAAAGCAGATACTACACAGCATTGAGAATCCCAGCAGACTACGCAGTTAAGATGCAACCTCTGTACCACTCCAAAAATATCCCAGATCCTTCTGACAGTCAAGGTGTGCAGAATGGTCTCTGCAGGGCATCAAAGCTCATAAAAGAGAGAGAATAGTGAATTCCTGACAGATGTAAACAGTAACTTCCTGGTTCGCCTTTGACAGCTCCAGGCCCTGCAGAATGGTTTAGTAAATAAAGACAGACAATCTACCATAAACTCCCTATCCCTCCTACTGGTATCCCACCTACTAGGTAGAAAAATATAAAAGTCAGTCCCTGACAAACACAAAGGCCTTGATGTATGGCAGATGAAGAGACAAAAGAGGAGGAGTAATAATTTCATAAACTGCAAAACTATCCACAGACGTTAATGTAGCTGATGGTTAAACCTAAAATACTGGAACCTTTTTCAGAAGTGATGGTGACAAACTTTCTAAATTAAATCAGAGATAACATTTTAAGCTGTTTTACAACACAATGGAATTTTACTCTGGGTTACATTCAGTGAATAGGAACCGTGAAGATTTCCTTGTAAAAAGAAAATATGTGAATCAACAAGTATCACCACTGTGAACTAAATGAAATGTCTACCAATGTTTAGTCTGACTGTGGTTGGCTGTGTTTGAAGAAAGGCTGACAGACTCTTTGTATGTATATGTAAAGACTGTTTCTTTCAAATTCTTCTAATGGCTGAGAAGAAGAAGGCTGGAATCATCCACCTTTGTTCAACCTTATGAACATAATACCCCATTTTATCTTTACTACAAAAAATCAGGACAAGAATGCACTCTAATTTGCTTTACATTTTTTCAAAGTTGATAAAGACTACCTTCTCTATGCATCCTTCCCCTCCTTCCTATCGTCCACATCTCTAGTCATATATACCTGAAATATACGTGTGCGTTTGTGTGTATTGTTGGTTTCTATACATTAGTTTCCCACTTCCTGGTTTTTACCCAGAGAAGAAATGTTAAAAGTCACTAAAAAAATAAATAAAAGAAGTTGTCATTTTTATTTTACCCAGAAACAATCAGGAAGTGCCCAAAATCTAGAGAGAGAAACTGCCCTGCAGAAATTAGAGCTCTATTATTATAGAGATAAGGTTCTATGCTCTTAGGAGTTTGCATATTTCAAAAGGTCTTTAGGTAGCCTGAATTTTGAATTTTCAGTTTCATTTTTTCTGCAATATCTAGGGACAAGTATAACCAATAAACAAAGCCAAGAATTATCACAAAGTTCAGTATCAGCATGTTTTTGACAGTTCTTTCTATTTAACCTGCCAAAAAGTTAGACACAAAAATTACACATTCCAAATGACTATAAGTAAAGGCAGCATTAACAGTGAAAAAAGTCTGCTTGGTTACATGATGCACTCCCCCAGGCCCACAAAACTTAGAACACTGATAGATCTCTCCAACTGCCTGGGAAGCTGCCCCCATCCCTTCCTCGTCTTCATCCTGTCTCAGCTCCCATGACACCCACTCACCTGGAACAGCCCCACCTCAACTGGGTCATTCGCTTTCCTATTACCCATTCATTGTGTTTGTTTCAGAGCACTCATGGTTAGCAGAAATAATCTTGTTTTTATATTACTTATTTTTGTAGGTTTCCTCACACTCTACAGAATATTGGCTCACGGGTTCAAAACCTAATAGCCCTTACTTTTAAAGGCTGCATCCTCAATGCCGAAAACACGAGGTATATCTGAACTCTAGATATTAATTAGATAACATCAAGGAACTATTGTTAGCTTTTGTTAGGTGTGATAATGGCATTTTATTTAAGTCTATTAAAGACATACACTTAAGTATTTACAGATGAAATTGTATGAGGGATAGGGATTTATACGTCAAAATAATAGGGTCGGAAAGGAGTGAGAAGTGTGGTAGGACATAGAACAAGAATGGTCATGTATTGATAACTGCTGAAGCTGAGCGGTAAATATATAGAGTTCATTATACTGCTCTCTTTATTTTTGCATATGTGTGGAAATTTTTCTAATGAAATCTTAAAACCTAAATAGAGAAATGAAACAGGTAATATTCCATATATTTAACTGAATATTTATTTGATCCTAGGGGTAAGAAAGCTTTTCTAATATATTAAAAAAAAGAATTTTTTTTAAAAAAGCTAAATAAAACTAGATGCTCATTCAGTTTATCAAATTAGCAATGATTCGAGTCATTCAACAGATGAGAAGACATCCATGATGTACCAATTTATCTACCATTAAGAAAAAAACCTGCTTTATCATTTATATTATTTTGTACTCTTTGAAAGAATTTTTAGATGTACATACGATGGTTACTTTCATCTTGTATAAATATTAAAAGAACAATAAGTGGAATTAATTGATCACATTGTTTCTAAAACTTCCTGTGTGCGTTTTTGACTCAGTTGTCAATGTCTGTGACAAATGACCACTCTTATCTTCCACCCATGTGGCAATGTGCATCTGCAGAATTATCCGTTAATTTTATAATTAGGAGGGTCAGGCTTTCGTCTTTGTGCACACACTCATACAGTAATTAAAGAAATACGTCTTCCGAAAAAGCAGGGAAGTTTAAGAGATAACTTTATGAAGTACATATTATTGTATGAAATTCCACAAGAAAACCAGCAACGTAAGAAAAAAGGAACAACAATTCTTTAAGGAATTTTTCACTGGGCGATCTGTTTCTGAGTTTACATTCGAATGACATTTCTTAGAAAACAAACTTTAAATTCAGATTCACAGCCTGCCCTCACCTGAGACACAGAGTTACAGAACGTATAGCCAGACTTAGAAAGGAATCCTAAAGGAAAGCTGATGCTCTTTTCCTCTTTCCTAGTAGTCTTAACCTACATATGTGAGAAAGTAATACAGTCTAGTGGTTTATACAACATGGCTAAAATTGGATCAATGAATGAATGAATAAATTTCTCAAGAAAGAATAGGTAAACTCATTTATTAGAGTTCTTGTTACATTTTTAATTTACCTTAGTTGCACTGTAATCTAGATATCTTGCCTCTAATGGAGATATCAGTATGAAAAGTGTGGCTAAGTCTGTGTTATCTGTGAAATGTGAAATTAAAACAATCTTGCAGAAATTCAAACAAATTTTATGAGTTATGTCTAGTAAGAATTACTGAATCTAATTAGGCAGAATCTTTTAAAATTAAAACAATTAGCCTTGACAATCAAAGTATAAACAAAAATACCCCATGTAGATGTACTCATTGAACTGTGGCCTGAAGCCTATAGCTAGCGGTAAAAATGAGCATCATACAGTTAGGAACTTTCATTCCTAATTTCAGATTTACACCCTGATTTTCTGTATCATCCCATACAAGTCACTGGACTTTGTGGTTTATGATATACAAAAACAAAAAATGCCAGGAACCCACCAGAAAGGGGCATAAAATTTGACTAACACATGTTAATAGCTAACTTTAACTATGTAAATGACTGTCTAAGGCCATAGAACCCAAATCTTTAGCACGTTATAAGAAAGAAAAGGTGGGGCTGTGTCTGCTAATCATTAAATGAGCCAAACAAAAACTATCCTGAAAAACAAAGAAACTCAATGGACTTGATGGTGTCTCAGCCACTGTGGAACCCAGAAACATGTGGCTTACAGCTACCGTGGAGTCACACAGATCATTTTTATCCTCTATCCCTCCATGTGGCAAGTACGCCAGCCATATTAAAAAGAAATTAAGTCTGGACTCAATGGGATGCAGAGAAGAGAGCCTGGCCTAGCAGGCTTCCAGAGAAAAGGTCGGCTTTGTTCCTGTGCTGCCAGAAAGTGTGGACCAGACTTTGAAGGCCTTAAAGTCTCCTAACTCCCTATGTATGGTATTAAAGATGAAGCACATTTTCCTTGCCGACCTTGGGATTCAAAAGGAAAGGAGATTTCGAAAAGCAGAAAGCACGGAGCATCACAGAGGAGTAAAAAAACCTTTTAAAACAAGAAGTCTGAATTAAAAGGTCTGAGGTTCACTTGAAGGAGCAAACCACTCTTAGCATTTTTCTACTCAAGGGAGGCAGGCTAGAAAGATGGAGAGATGGGCAGGTGCTTTATGGCCAGGTCCTGACACGTGGTACAACTGTCTAAGAGACCACAGGAGTGCTCAAATTATAGCCGGGAGGAGAAGTAGATCATCAACACCATTGGGGAAATGCTCTAATTAGTTTCCAAGTTACTGCCGGAAGGCGAAATAAGGACAGTCCATCATTTTAACAAACACTTTGCTATCTGTTCTTCCCCTCACATGAGTCTTCAATGGACAGTGTTAATCCCTGGCTGCAAGAAAATCAATGTACTAAGGTCGAGTCAAATTCTACAAGAGATGCTTGTCCTAATGCAGTCTGTTTTAGTTGGACATGTAATATGGACCTTTTGGGATGAGGTCAGTTACAGCATGACCACTAAGGGGCAAAGGGGTCCTCAACCAAAAAAAATACAAAGAAAGCAAAATACTCCACCATCAGAAGTAGCTTAGAAATTTTTTAAAAAATATAAACACTGATGATATTAAATAATATGCATAGGTCGATTTTACAATTTGGTTTCTAGCTTATTATTTATAGACCTCAAATAAACTGATTGCCCCAACCATTGTAGGGTTTCTATTCTAGCAGCTACCATCTGAAAAGGTCAGTGTAGTTCCCTTTGGTTCTCATGGGAACACAGGCGTTTTTGACTCATCACTCCGATAGCTGACAAAAATGCTCCCAGAAAGCATGAAACATGAAAGATTGAAATCCCACCTGCATCCTTTCAACCTTCAGAGGTCAAAACGCCCTTAACGCCACAGAATTATCAAGCTAGATGTCTCAACTTTTACAGAGGAGAAAACTACAAACCAGGAGTGATGAGTATCTCATCCAAGGGAACAGCTAGTCCTAATTCCCAGCCAAGTGCTCGTCCCACCTACATCATGATGCCAAACTAAAATGAAATCAATGAAAAGAGATTTGTGAACTTGAGAAGAGACACATGATAAGATGTGTGAAACCAGGGATGTCATAATGATGGATGCAAACAGGAGTGTGGTCACTCTCCTCGACTGATCGCAGACCCTAGAACAAGCACGTTTGAAAGTAAGAAACTGTCCATTTCTCTAGCTCTGAGGCCAGGAGAGAGACATGGTCTATGAAAGGTATAAATCATCAGATGTTACCAACGAAGGAAATTCTTCCTAAGTGTGCCATTTCCCTGTGAGAGGAGAGGAGAGAATGACAAGAATAAATTCAGTCAGATCCCATGATGGCCCCATTTTAAAGTATTTATTTATCGACTGGAGAAACACCAAGATCATTTAACGTGCCCTAAGTGAACTTTGTGGCAATTCCACAAGGAGGGAGGAGGACATCACTATCACAGCCTGCAGACACTAGGGAAGGCATGAAAAAAGACTCTGTGGGAAGAATTACCAAGCTTTACTCAAGAGGGAATGTTCACTCTCAAAAATGTAACCATTCACCCATCCATTCACTCATTCATCAAGGACTAACAACTTATTCTGCCTAGAGCCCTGTATAGAACTGCTGAGAGTGGCTGTTTCTTTTCAACCACCTGACCTTACTTTGAATTCAATGCTGAGAGCCAAAGAAGTGGGGAAAGAGAAAAAATAATCCTTCAAGCATGATCTCTTCCCCAAAGTGCTTACCCCTTATTTCCCACACATTCAGACTATGTTGAAGATTTTACACATACACACACACACACCACCACCACCACCACCACCACCACCACCGTCCACCATCACTGCTACCATCACGACCATCACCACTGCTACCAATAAAAAAACACCATCATCACTACCAATAACACCAACACCAGCAAAATCACCACCGTTACCATCATCACCAACACCAGCACCACCACAGACATAACATTTCTTTTCAATACAAATGTTTTAATAACTCCTACTAATTCTCTAACTTATATGGGCAACAACAACAGAGCAGAAAAGGGGCAATTCCAAGAAAAGGAGAAACACACTTCTGTCTGAGGGGAGAGGAAACCGGAGGGGAAGAAGGTGCCGCCATGTGAGTTGTGGAGAACATGGCATAAAACGTCAGAATAAGCCTCTCACTCCCAACCACCTAGATCTGTTAGTTTTGTTAGCTAATGAAACCATATACTAACCTCCAGGTTAAGCCCAAGGGTAGGCTTCCTCCCTGACCTCAAGAAGTTTCTTTATCTTGATGTCTGATCAAACAGACTTCCGCAGTGTATAAGCATCTGTGGTAAAAAGCGGCACACGTTTGCAACCTTAAAATAGGAGCGGGGTGTGCCAGGATCTCCTCCAGCCTCCAGAGTCTCCAAACAACCCTTCTCGCTCTATCGCCTTATAGTAATAATACGATATGTGTGATACTTGGCCATTCATAAACCTCGTTCTTTAATTTATTTAGCAATGAGTGTCTATCACGTGTCATGTGCTAAACATTGTACTGGGCACTGGGAATACGGAAATGGGCACAATGTGGCTCTTTGTCCAGAAGAGGCTGGCACAGGTGCAGGCACCAAAGCAAACGATGCTTATGGTGAGGAGCAAAGTGCCCTAGCAGACTGCACGAAGTGCAGGGGTGCAGGGGACTGGGGTGGGGGTGGAGGGCACTTACCTCAGCCAGCCAGGTCAAAAGGGCTGGGTGGCTGCACTGAGAGACATACATCAAGGATGAACAGGTGAAATTTGTCAGGTGAAATTTGACAAACACTAATATAATAGATGCTTTTAGCAGCCCTATAAAGTAAGTGTTATTATTTTAACAGCAACTCTATGCAGGTGCCACTATCCTGATTTTACAGTTAAGAAATGGGAAGTTTAAAGAGGTCAATGATTTGTCCCCTAAGTTACAGAGTAAGTGGCACTAGCTTGACCCTATATAGAGCAAACCTCTTGAATCAGAGGTCTTGTCGTCTCTACCATGGTAATTCCAATAGTAGCTACCATATTACAGGTGTTCAGCATTTGTTCAATTAGTCCAAGTCATCAGACTCCATATCCCATGTTGTGTTAGCTACATCCCAGTAAACTGCCCAAGAAAGATTCAGACGAACATAAATCTAGCTGTCTGTTTAAGAAAAAATAAACAGATCTGCATGAAGGGCCATCTTTTCAGGTCAGAGGCAGAGAGTGTGTGTGTATGTATATGTACATGTATGTATGAGTGCATGTGTGCATGTATATGTGTATACTATGCATATATACATGAGTGTGTATATATTTCCAAAGCTTCTAGATTCTATGTTCTCTTATTCAGAGCCAAGAAAGAACTTGGATTCTTAGTAGCACTTCAGTTCAGCTTTGTAATTACTGGCAGAGAGAGAGAAGGTTCCTCACAAAGCCAGACCCATCTATCTTCCTCTCTTTTTTCAGAGGCAGCAACTAGAATTGATCTATGATCGCTTTTCCTGTCTTACAGGAACAGTCAAGTGAGCCACAGAGCCTTTGCAGGGTAGAGCAAATGATAAGGGAGACGTTCCTTTTGTTGATTTGGTTTGGATTAAACAATAAGCAGAAACTCAGTTTGAAAACCAAACCACTGCAGCTTGTGTATAACTCAAGATTCTGAATTCACAATTAAAATTTAAAAATCCATGTTGTTCTCTGCATAAGCAAACTGCTAACGACCCGACTACCTCTGACAATACTGCAGATATGCATTACCCTCAGCTAACAGTCCCACAGTCTCATGGACTGATAAGAAGGATTGGTAGACCATCACGCACTGAGCCAAACACAGACTTAATCAAAGACCACATTCTGTTTTCTACATGTTCCTTCATTCAACAAATATTTATGGAGCACCAGCTCCATACCCAACGCTGTGGTGCAGGCCACAGCATTGGATATAGAACCAAGAAGGGCCTTGACTTAACGCGCTTATTGTCAAGTGATGGATACAAACAGCCAAATACAAGATCATGCTACAGAAGTTTCAAAATAGGTGTCATGAGGGTACAGGAGAAGGACAGACTTCTCATCCAGACTCAAGAAATCCAGGAAAAGGCTCCTGGGGAGAACTGAGGATAAATAGTTGGTTAGAAGAAAAAAGATGGAAGGAGTGTTTCAGAAAGAGGGAGTGGCATGTGCAAAGACCAGGAGAGGAGAGGATGGTACCTTTGTCAACTCCTGAGCCACTGGTGTGGAAAAGGGACTCAGGATAAGCGGTGAGGGACAGGGCCAGACAGGTAAGCAAGGCCAGAACACACAGGGCTTCAGGGCCTTGTCAGAGTTAGCTGGGCTTTCACCTGAGGGCACAGGGAATTCCTGGGGCAGTTTGGGAAAGCATGACGATTCTGGGGAGGGAGAGGCAGACGGGGTAGCGCCACGACGGCTCCTGCATTTCCAAGCCAAGAGTAGACTAAGAAAAAGCATAGAGCTCGTGTGCTCCATCACACTGCACGGTGGGCAGCTCCCAGTCTCTAATGACCGTCTGCAGTCATCTCCAAAGCCGCCACCCAGCCTGCCGTTGAAAACTAACCAGGAAAGGGACGTGAACATGGCCATAAACTGGCAAGAAAGGCAGGGCAAGGAACGAGGCAGGAACTTTCACCTTGCCTTCAATGACTTTTGTTGTTGTTTTATTTAACCATTCCTAGGTACACAGAGCTCCTCCTTAACTACTTGGCTCTAGGGGAGAAAAAGCCCCATGTCTTCAGCTTCAAATTAACATTTCCTTTGAATGTACAATATGTGCTAACTAACTTTAGAGGGCTATCTCGTGAAGTTTGGGAGAGCGCATTTTTCAAAGGCCTAAAACATATAGATGCTCCTGGTCAGTGATTTATAATACTTTTCAAATATACATTACTATGACTAATGGACTTCCAAGAGTTTTTGTTTGTTTGCTTGCTTGCTTGCTTGATTTCTGTCCTTTATAGCAGAAGTACAAATGGTGATCTCTACAAGGTCCTCTCTGAATATTTTCTGAGTAATTCTGAGATCCACGGAAAAACGCCTGGGAGCTGCAGGTGCTTTGGGGCAAAAAACATCCCGGTGGTAATAAAGTTTCTTGGGTTAGAGAACTAAGCTCACCATTGTGGCTACTGTTAGGTCTATAACTATTAATAAATACGTATGTGCGAAGAGGCAAGGCCTGTCATGGGGCACTGAGGAAGGCCCAGCTGTGCCTACCCAGCCAATAACGCATTCAATGCCTTCAGTGAATGTTGATTGGAGGCTGCAGCTTCCCGGAAACACGAGGGCTGAGGCCCTCATCAGATTATCTTCAGGTTCCCCACCACGCTGGGTGAGGCAGGGACACAGGAGGACATGGGAGCAGTGAGAGAGTGAGGGCCTGGGCTCCTGGAGGACACGGGAGCAGTGAGAGAGTGAGGGCCGAGCTGTGTCCCTCCCCACCCGCCTCGCTTCCATCATCATTCCAGGAGATGGACATTCATGCTCTCCTGGAAAAGAGGAGCAGGAAGCAGCTGGCTTCCAAATGCAGGGTTGCACAACCAGGTCATCGTGGGGAAAACACCAAAAACAAACCTAAAAAAATCCCCTAGGCCCTGAGCCACAGCACATACACTTTAGCAAGGCCACAGAAGGTGCCGAACTAAGGGTGTTTCCATTTTCTCTGGCTGTTTTCTGTACAACATGATTACATTAAAAACACTGTTTCCTCTTTGGGCTGTAAACCCTTGAGGGCAGGTACCCTATGACGGCTTTTGGAACTGTCCTCCTCGGAGCCATGATATCACTTAATGAAAACCAAGCACAAAAGAAAATATTACTATTTTTTCACTTTAAAAGTCTGAGCTTCCCTTTGTGGGTCACCAGGAGGCCATCTGCTCTCTGGCCCAGAATTCCCGCTTTCCCTCTTCCTCCACACGCCCATCTGAACATCCTCTGGCATTTTATATGGCCATGTCCCCTGGCCTATGGAACTAACAAGCAAGGACTTCACAAAAATTGGGGAAAAAGGAAGGAAGCTAATGACCTGGCCACGCGAGCACATGCTCTTTATTGTTTGCTGGATTCCTAGCATTGTCCTTGCTGGGGTGGGCTGCAGGGCCCGAAGGTGAACAACTACTAAATATACAAAGCAGTTAACTTGTACCTTTTAGAGGAAGGGGGCATGGAGACCTCTCTTTCTGGGTAAAGAAAAATACTCTGGGATAGATTTGCATTGGCAGAAGAATAAACGCTATACCTGCTTCAACCAAATTCCACAACACGGCCATCCCATTCCTGAGTCTTATTACTGAACCTCAGTCACGACAGTTGTGAATCACTGCCAACTCCCAGTGTCGAGACCGTGGGACATCAGCTGACTGGGCTGGGGAAAAGGAAAAAAGATCATTCTAACGATAGTCACTGGCAATACCTGGACAGGCTCAAGTATGGGACCGTTAAACAAGAAAACAATTGAAAATAGAATATGGCAATAAAATGAGACAAGCTCTCTTATTTAAGAGATAAACTGATGTGCTGGGGATAACTACAGCTATAAAATTTGGGGGGCATGGGCAGAAAAAACTATTAATTTGTGAAGGAATGCATTCTTCCATCCAATATACTTTTCTTCTAATCACTGCTCCTCAGACACCTCATATTTAAACTTTGTATGACTAAAAGTTCAAGGTTTAGACCTGATTTTACTGCCATTTCACATAATGAACTCTTCCAAGTCTTCCCTCGGTCACTTAGGCAGCAAAAGCTTTAATATCCTAACGATGGTTTCCTTTTGATACTAAGAGAGCCTTTCTTTTATTCTGGTTGGCAGTATGAGCTTCTCTCCTACATCAGCCCACTGCCAGTAGCCATCTCGACTTTTTTCCTCTCGGACATCCCAGGATTGTTTCTCTGCACTGTAAACTCATCTCACATCCTGCCCCACCACATCCCCTCCTCATCCACCACGCCCACCTGCTCAGAAAGCTGCCCCTTCCGCAGTCTGGATCAACACCCTCCGATGCACACACCCTCAGAACACCACGGCTTGGCACCTTCAGAGCCACAAATGGCCCGCTGAGGGAGCAGCCACGCAAACACCCAGCTCCGGCAGCTGAAACACTCCCTTTCCCTTCTGTCACTGAATGTTCAAGTTCAAGGTTAGTGAGAAGTGCCAGATTTTAAAGTCTGGAAAGTCCTTCAGTCAGTGAAAAGGCTGAGGGAACAGAGAGGGCTTTTTCATCACACGGCATCCCCACAGCAGTAAGATGGCAATAACTTTCGTTCCTAGTTAACCCGGGGTTTCCCACAAAACAACTGCAATGAACTCTTCCAATGTTCTGAGCAATTCTGCTCACCATCTTCCTTCCTTCACCCCGAGGATGTTATACTTGCAAGCCGAAGCTCAATACTGCTGAGTGGTCCTTTCCTTAAGATACACCAACTCTGTAACAGCAAACATGTCATACCAGTGACCCCACCGTTAGCATGTGGTGAAGGTCAGTAAGACTTCAGTAAGGTGGCCGTCTGCTATGGCTAGCATGGTTTATGGGCTATCCTGCTGATTCCCTCTTAACTCTCCTTTAGCTCTGCATTTTGGTGAACAGCACTGTATATTATAGGCAAGCTCTGTTTCACCCCATTAACTGAGGACAATTGTATTAGCCATATGAGTTTGAGTTCCCATGTTACTTAATTGCTACACTGCTGTGTTAACGAAGTTAGGAGGGGTTTGGCAAGAACGTAGATCACCTTCATGTACAGATATTTGTGGTTTTATTTTTCTTTTTGCCAGCTTGCCTCTTGGTTTCAATTGCCTACCATCTGCCTTCAAACAATCTAAGTGCGAGCAGATAGATTTTATTTGGAGGATGAAATGCTTTGCGCTCCTCCTAGAAAGGCATTTTCATATACTGGTGCTCAGGGCATTTGCTGTTTAATAGGATCTCAGAGGCGATTTGGTTTGGGTTGGGAGTTGGTTCCTTTTCATAGTCAAAGTGCACTGTAAAATAAAAACCTCATGATCCCAATTTTTTAGCAGAAGGAAACAGGGTGGTCAAGGGGCCAGAACTAACCTCTCACCTTGAAACGAAGCCTGAAACATCCAATGGGAAAGCAGGTGATGAGACAGGGGAGCTGACGGGGTGTTATGTATATGGTCTATTTCCTATTCCACTGTCCTTAATTCATTTTGAGTTTAAAAAAAAAAAAAAAAGAATCCAAACATGAAGCATTCAAGACCTTCTGAGTCTGTGGTTTTCTTTATAGATCAAAAGACACCTAACTGAAAAGCAGATATGTTCACTCAGTTCACCCAGTTGATTTAAAAAAAAAAATTCCCACTAATTAAAGTGATGTGACCTGATCTATTATTTTGAAAAGTCAATCTAAAGTAAATAAAACCAACTACTGCATCAAAAGGCCATAAGCTAGCTGGTAGTTAAAAGATCTGGGTTCTAGTTTGGGCCTTAGTCTGAAATTCCTCAAAACTGTAGCTCTAGATGTCTAAGTTCTGTTCTTCTAATGTCTACCTTCTGAATTACAGGTGCTCAGCAGTCACAATTGATAGACGTGATGCTGCTCATTCTAATCCTTTATCATTGTGACAGGGCCCCAGAGTCCTGTATAGAAAACCTAGGTTTGACGAAAGAGTCAAAGAAACAAAGCTTCCAATCTGGACCCCTACTAAACAACTCTCGGACTATAGCAGCAATCTTGAGAAAATCCCAATTTTCTACCCCAACCCCTAACCCATTGGATTGCCAAGTCTGAGTTGGTATGTCCTCATTGTTTTGGAACTGCTGTGGAGGCTAACACCAAGGCCTAAAAAAAATCAGTCTTTCTCCTCTCTTCCTCTGCAGAACCACCAGGATGCAGGCAGGGGAGGGGGTCCTGGGAGGGAGAAATCTACAATAACCTTTAAAGTTTTAGTTGTTCTCATCACTTCTTAGGAGCAAAACAGATAAGGAAAAGCAAGAACAACCCACAGTCTTGCTCCTTCCACCTATCCCACTCCAAAAAGTCCACATGGTTTTAATAAAATGCTAGTGGCTATTTGTTTTTTATAAATGATTAAAATCCTGAAAAGAACATGTTTGCAACCCTACAAGGCAAGTTTCAAAGTATAATAGTTACAGAAGTATCATGCTTTCAGTGTAATAAAATTTCACCTACTTACCTGACCATTTTAAAGCTATTAAAAACTACTTCTCATTTGCAAAGGGGGAATTAGTATGTATGGCTAGCACCTTCTTACAACTGATCCCATAAGCCACCTCCCTAAGTCTTCCCATTATTTTTAGAAGAGTGAGAACTCTGTTTTCCTTACTAAATGATGTTGCTCTTTGGCAGGGTATGGCAACTCAAACAGAATTCCCTCAACTCCTCCCATCTCTTCCCAGAACAGGGTATGTTGCAAACAGAAGGCAACTACCCTTATACAGAAAAACCTTACACACAGGTCGTAATAAAAGGTCAAAGAATATGACAATCTCAGTAAGAGTCTGAATAGGAAAGCCTATTTAAAGAAATGCAGTTTAACTACTTAAATACAGCACAGCACACATTATAAATTCTGCTATAAAATGAGAAAATTATAATTCCCAATACTCTAATACTGTACAATAATGTAGCATAAACATTAACACTCTTAACATACAGAAATTACTGGTTGTTGAAATTAAAGCAATAATTATAATTATTTCCAAGGCCACTATTTTAAAAAGTTGTACATTTACACTAAATTTCTCACCCAAACTGAACGAGACCTATGTATATTACAAGGAAAAGAATAACCTTTAAGCTTTTACTATATAAGAATCATATGAACAATATCTCAATTATAAATTTGGAATTATCATCATATCAAAAGCTGCCAAAACTTTACTTTTCTTCCCCTATTTCCGACAGGCATACTTGATAATGAGTACCAATTATGTCCACTTAGAAAATTTAAGTAATGAAACCTGGCATAATCTCTAATTAGCGGTAATATCAGTGTACCCCAAAGAACAAGAAAAACTTTAAAAGTTAAAAGAAGGCAATAAACTACAAAATGAACAAACCGAAGTGAAACATTAAGTACTAAAACAGTAATTTGGGGAGGAAACGTGATTGGGATAGAACCACCCAAAAGCAGAGAGAAGGGCAAGAGATAGATGTGAAGGTGAGTAGTGGCCGGGGTATCAGAGCCCAAAGCGAGCAAGTGTATTCTTGGAGAACTAACTTCAGCCTGTCCTGTTTTAAAGGTTCACAAGCCAGACATTGTATGTTAGAGAGTGATGGTTTCTATTTGGGCACTATGAATAAATGCATGATGAAATGGGGGAGAAACAAATTTATTTTATTTTAATAAAGAAAGAAGCTTCCTCAAATAAGTTGACAGAGGTGAAAGGGAAAGAAAGACTGGAGGAAGATGAGGAGGGAGCCAGGGAAAGGTGAGGAAGTGAATGGTGAAGCTAAGGAGGCTAATAATAGAGACAGAAGGAAGTTCTGCACTGCAGGAGATAGAAATGCAAAGGAAGAAAAGCAGGAGCTCAGCCTGGGAATTGCTGGGAATAAGCCAATTGCACAAGAGGTGGCACAGACAGGACCTGAAGAAAAAAGAAAGAAAATCCCCTCTGCACCAACCCCCAACCTCTTATAGATCAGACTTCGAAGTCAGTTACAACACAAGCTTGAGATCCGCAATTGCGAGTCTTCTGCTAAAGCGTTCGATTATTAGCTGTGAACAGTATTTTGACGTCCTGGAAATGCATATGGGTTTGATGCAGTGATGAAGCCCAGGAAAAGGAGAAGTGACTTTACAGAAAACTGTTTAAAGATGTGTGCACATGCGTGTGTGAGTGTGTATCTACTGAGACCTTATTTCACATCTCCTACAGAATGAGAGATGCAAAGAGTTGTAGGGGTCTGAAGACATGGACGGGAGTCCAGTACAGCACAGCTGGAGGAAAGCCAAGTGCAGGAGCACATGGGGCAGCTGCCTTCCATCTTAGAGAGCAGGACTTGCCAAAGGGATTAGGTTGCTGGCCCAGGAGGTCCAACATCCTGCTCTGAGGATAGCCAGAAAAGAAGCGTGTGCTTATGTGCCTGTGCTTAACAGAGGTAGCACACCTGGCTGGGCGGTTGTGCAATCTGACACCTGAGGGGGAAAATTTCTTCCCCATCTCAGCTTGTGATCAGATTCTGCCCTGAAGCACAAGGCTTTGCTTTTCTTTTTGCAAGGCTGTCCTTGCTACTTTTATCCAGAAAAAAGACAAACACGCTAAAGAGTCCTTCTCAAAACCAGCCTGAGGTTGTAAAAAATGGAGGAAGTTCAGAAAAGACCCATGGTGTGGTGTCTTTGGTCACCTTTGCCACACTGGAAGACTGGAAGTAAGGCCATTCCTCAATAACCCTAATCTCACGTAATTTTATTTTCGATAAGAGTAATTTGTTAAAATATAACAGCATGCCCCTTTGTGAGGCTTTTCACATAAGTAAAGAACAGTGAGAAGTCCTTTATCAGATCACACATCATAATTTAGAGTTTAGAAAATATGGTAACTTCTGCTGGGGGTGGGGCCTCCCACGCAACTGCAGGGCACTTGTTTTCCACTCTTATTTACATTTCAGCAGTTCATTAAGAAATTTTCCCCTAAGCAGGCCAATTTTTAAGCAACTTCAAGTGAAAACAATGACTGATAGCCCTAATAGAGTCTTAGCGGCACAAAATTTTGCTCTTTCTTAAACAGGCTGCTAGAACTAGGACCACAGTTCTTCACAGAACTAAATGGGGGACAGTCCCAAGATCAGATTGCGATATACTAATTATCAGAAACCCTAGCTCGTACTAGCGCTAAGCCCTAGGTTCCCTGTTCCCTGAGTCGGTTTACCATTGGATCTGGTAAGGCTGGATGGAAAAAGAAGTGGATGGAGAAGGAAATGGCCTCTACACCAACAGTCTTGGCAGTGAAGTTGTTGGGCAAGGATGGCAATAGAGGGAGGAAACTCGACAGCAGCATATTGACCAAGGATGAGGTGTGTGAGCTGAATGTTCACAAGAGGGCACACCCTTAGCAGCCACTCTCACCTTAGCAGCTTCATAAATCTGTATTTTCACTGGGAACACATGGAGCTATGCTTTGCTGTTCTCCTAAAGGGCCTGGATTAGCATTCCTGTAATAACTCGCGCCTGCTACACCCCTTGTTGGGCAAAGACAACTTTGGGCCCCCTGAGAAGACAGAAAGGCCTAGAGTAAAGTGGTGTGGAGATGACCCATCTGCAGCCAAGATAAGAGCAAGGCCAGGAGGGCTGGCAGGTAGTGGCAGAGTGGGTCAGGAAAACCTGGCAGGTGACAGTTTTGGGAGAACTGTAAAAGAACCTTTATTGGGTCTGGTTGGGTTCAGGAAGTTGAAACTTTTCACAATATCTTGGTGCCCCAAATCCTCGCTCTGTGTCAGAAGTGACAAGAGTGAGGAGAAAATGAGCCATTTGAGCTTGTGTCCAGGTAGATCTGCTTCTATCTGAAAATACTTGACTTCTCCCAATTAGTCCATTTCACACTTGTCAGATTGTTCATAACCCCAATACACTCTCCCATTAGTCTCCTCTTTGAGCAAATAGCAGTGAGTTGTCTGCTGTAATCAGAAATGTTGAGGTTGTCATAGCATCCATAAGATGTGACTGTGAGCTGTGTTTCTAGCCCTGTGGTACACTTGGTCATTCTTGCTGGTTTGGTCCTCCAGGGCAAGGCACTGGGAGTGAAATAAGAGGTCCAAAGAGATCATTATGTCAGATAAGCGTAGATGAGAGCATGGGATTTGGAGGAGAAGGCTGAAAAGAGTTGACTCACGTGAAAGGCAATCACAGACTTGGAAAGGCCATCGCAGACGTCACGGAGGGCTCAGAAAGCAGCTCCTGCAGGTTATCTCTACCAGTCAGCTAGCAGAGGAATGAGGTCGGGGAACAACTGGCAGCCCCATACAGTGGTGACGAGCCCCTGGTTCCCGGAGTATCACAGCTAACAATGTTAAGACTGCACATAGCTGCAACAAACATCCATAACCTCTCTCTCCTTCACCCAGGAGGCATCTTGAGCCAAGCCAAGAAAAGAGGATGGATAAGTGATGGAAGTTCATTCATTTTGGGCTGTCCATGCTTCCTCTTATACATTGGGCCTAAAGGTTCTCAGCCTTTTCTGCAGCTATCTAGGTTCCTCTCTGGAGAGTGGGCAATCAAGAGGGAATGAATGGGTGCAGTGTGTACACGTCTACTCAGTGCTTAAGTCTCACGGGAGCACCTCAGGTTTTGGGGGTGGCAGTGTGTTTAGCCCTGACATGCAGTCCTGACACTGAGACAAAAGCGAAGTCTCTACCTTTCTTCCTTCCTCTGCCTTCAAGGGATATTTGCATGGGGTTTCCACTTTGTGAGGCCTTTGTCTTACACTTCTGCTATGTATCGTAGAGCAGAGCATCCACTGAGCCCATAATAGAAATTTAATAAATACTTGATAATTTAAAAAATTCTGTTCAATTAACATAGATTGAATCTTCTCTGTACCAGGCACTGTGCTGGACACTGGAAATATAAAAATGAATCCATCAGACTCCTGCTCTCGGTTGGTTTTTACTCTAGTCAAAGGATGATAAACAAACTACGACAAGATCTCTGCCAATTACTAGGTATCTTCACTGAGTTGTAGGAGGCTGTGCCTATCAGTAACAAGGAAAGCTTACAAAATGGGTTACAGATGGCAAGTTGGATACCAAGCAGAAAAGGGATCAAGGGAAGATTCCAGGCATAAAAGTTCACTATTTGGTTTGTGAGAAGAGCAGGTTATTGGTTGGAACATAACATGGAGATGATTCTAGAAAGGCAGACTGTACAGGGCCTTGCATACCATGATAAAGAGCTGGGTTTCACCCTGAACTTCAGAAAGAAACTGGTGTGACAAGTTTTTATTTGCAAAGAATCATTCTGGGTTGGACTGGAAGGTGCATGAGTGGAGGTAGGAAGATCAGATGGAAGACAACTGAAGAGTCTGGGCCCAGAACGAAGACAGCACTAGTCAGGATGGAGAGGAAAGAGCAGTGTGAGAGCTATGGGGTATAGAGCACTGCACCGGATGCCTTGCGGGTCCAAGGAGACAGTATATCTGCCCTCCTGAAGCTTACCATCCAGGAGCTAAAGCAGGGGTCCCCAGTCCCTGGGCCACAGACCAGTACTGGTTAGGGGCCTGTTAGGAACCAGGCCACACAGCAAGAGATAAGTGGTGGGTGAGCAAGAGAACAAGCGAGCGAAGCTTCATCTGTATTTGCAGCCATTCCTCAGCGCTAGCATCACCGCCTCAGCTCCACCTCAGATCATCAGGCATTAGATTCCCATAGGAGCACTGGTCCCTGGTGCCAAAAAGATTGGGGACCACTGGGCCTCTTGAGTCACGCTTCTCTTGCTCAGGCCCGCTTCCACGTCTAGAAGTGTACTTTCCCTTCTAATAAAGCTTTTCTTTTCTGCTGTGGAAAAAAAAAAAAAGATTGGGGACCACTGTCCTAAAGAAGCAGTGGTGGATAAGTCTGTTAGTGCGCCGTGGACCACAGAAGGTCATCACTCATTCTCTTTAGATCTGGATGGCTTTGAAGGCAGCACTAGCTTTAAGTTGGCCTTTGAAGAATGACAGAGAGGTAATTGGCAGAACTATTCATTTACTCCCCTTCTTTTGGCTTTCTCCCCTGTGATTTGTATCCTAAAGTGTTTTATTTAGCTCTATCCTTATGGTATAAGACTCTTAGATTACTTTAACAGAAACCTCCAAAAAAAAAAAAGCACTGCCATCTTCTCACATTAATCCTGCTCATCAACACCTCTTGGCAGTATCTGACCTATGCAGAACAAAATAAATAAATAAAAACAATAATAATAAGGTTCTACCAGGCTAGCAAACTGATCCAGTCAGAAGATTATAAGAGACACCGGTTTTCTAACACAGCAGCTGTGAACACAGTAGAAGCATGGCATCCTAGTTACAAGAAAGAGTTCTCATCAGAATCCAATAGCAGCAGAAACTGGTATGGACCAATTTTCAGCTATGTCACCTGAATGTGAAAAGAAGTTCGAGAAAGATTAGACACATAATAGGAACCCTGGTTTGCTGAACTTGGGAATGCTGGTTTGCTTATGGGGAGGTGATTACCTATTCATCCATGTATTCTAGATCCTTAAAGCATCTAATATATACTTAGGGTACTATCATGAGTATACTGAAACTTTTTGAAGGTTCGTTGATTCATGCCCTGTGGCTGACCAAATACCTCTTCGTTTAAGTCAGCTTAAAAAACAAACCAGAATATAGCCCAATGTAGAATAGGGTTACTACCATAGGAGCAAATAAGCAACATTTAAAATTATCCTTTCAGTTCATTTGCCACTGAAGATATACACACACACTCTACTAACATATAAATGCCACAGGCAAACGATTTTGTAGCTGCAATGTGTCCACTTTACCTTCCCAGACCAGACCAGGGAGATGCTCTTAGAAACAGATTGTTAATGGTCCCACGCATTGCGATTTAACAATCCGTTTATAGCCCATCAGAAAGCCTACCCTCCAAGGAGGTATATTTTACATCTCTATGTAGGGTTTCTTTGACACAAAGCTGGGTTTTATACAATCTTTAATTCTGTAAGCTAGAAGTCAGATTATACCATAATTTCTGTGACTTATGATCCTGTGAGCGTGCCATATATGGGCGTATATGCAAACAGTAACAAGAACAAACCCCTGGAATAAAAGCTAGAATGATGCCCAAGAAAGCATAAGACATATCATAGTCCTGACTAGAACTAAAAATAACACATAAAGGCATGGTGTCAGCTACCTTCTCACTGTTCTCTGCAAAACATGGTATTTCTAACCTCCAGTGTTGATTCTTAAACTTGAGCCTTCAAATAACTTTACCTAGGAACCTTTCCCTGACCCACAGAAGCTCCTTCCTAGGCTTCGGAGTGTGGAGCAATCTTTTAATGAATTTCACTTACAAGGACATTAGTGCACACAAATGCAAACAAAGAATAAATCTGAAACTGAATTTTCCCCCAAAGCCTAACATTTATGCCCTGAGGATACTAGGACCAGCAGAGAAACCGCTTTTCTGGCAAATCTTATACTAGAAACCTCTGAAGTGCTAAGCGTAGTCAACTGCTCAACATGCAGCCAGCTGGACGAACACTTGCCTCGCCCTGCCTGGGGGGTGTGTGCAGCCAGGAACTCCCCGCCCCATAAAAGGTGCATAATCTTGTCAATGCATGCCCCACTTGGAGCCCTAGACAGATTAAGAAAAAAGAACCCTAAGAACACAAGACCCCAGGAAGAACCACCAACACCAATTTGGGGGCCAGAGCTGTGAAGTAAATTCTTTCTAACAATTCCTTTGGCATTTTAGCCTGGCAGTCCAGCGACATGTGCATCAGGGCAGAGTAGCTGGATTTGCCCTAGGTTCTGCAGGTCTTCCTAAAATGTCCCCGAATAAGAAACAGGATGTGTTGTGAACTCAGTTTCACCTATAACCTAGATATAAATGAACTGAGAGGCAAGAGGACTATACTCTCGTAAACCCACACCCCCTCCATGGTAAGCCTTTTAATACCATAGCTGAAATGGAAATGTACACAGAACCATCTTTCCCTTAAATCAGACTGCTCAACTCGATGGCTAACCACAAAAGCACATCCAGGCCTTACCCCTACCGTAGAGGAGTTCCATTTGGCCATTTTACCAAAGTGTAAGACATTCTCAGAAGAACCAGCTGACAAGAACAGCGACTGTGCCCGTGAGTGCATCTCTTCTCTCTCTGCTTGAATAACAAGGCCTTTCACTGAGGTCTGTATAGCTCTCTTCCTTTTGCCTTCTTGCATTTTTAAGGTTCTTTTCTCTCTGAGGCCTTATCTCATGTATCTCCAAGCACAGCACACTGCCTTGAACCCAGAAAATAATAAATAAATATCCTGCCATTGATGTCATTGTCTCCTTGTTCATTTTCTATTGCAGGTAGCTTAGGAAAGCCAAGGTGCCAGGAAGGGTGGGAGCATGGAAGATGAGTACACTAGTAGGTGCCCTACTTGAGATGTAACCAAACACCTAGGTCCCTCTGCCCATCTCGCTGTCCGTCTGCGTGAAAGTTAGATACCTTTACGGCATGCTGAAAACGATTAGAGGATCATCACTCCAGCCTTCCTGTGCTCGCCAACATTCCCCCTGGATTCCATCGTGTTCAAAAGCTGTGTCTGACCTAAAGCTGACTTCTGCTTGCAGAGCAGTGCACCCTCAACCACCTAACTCACAGCCCTGCCAAAAGCACAGAGCCTCACAGATGAAAAAAAGCAAAAAAAAAAAAGCAGAATGCCAAATTCCAAAGTGAGCCTTTGTTTGTCTGGTTCTCTGAGGGTCAAGACTCTTACCTTTCCACCTGGTAGGGTCTCTATTTTCACCCTAAAGTATTCGAATCAGCAGACTAAGAGAACTCAGTGGCACAAAGTCAAGTAAAAAGCTGGCAGCTTTCCAGGAGATCTGAGACCTAGTCAGCCAAATCGGGTCACTCAGGTCTCCATATTGAAGAGAAGAGGACACTTACCCAGCTTGGGGAATCTACGTCATCCAGACCTCATCCCCAAAATGACAGCTCTTTCGTCTAGCTTCTCTCACTTTGAATACAGATCAGATCGAAGGTGCAAAGTGAGAGTGACTCCTGACTTGCTGTCCCCACCCATCACCGCTGTTACTATCAAGCCACATGTGTCAGGAGAGTCCCAGGTATCAGCACTGTATAGCACCGATCAACTGAACCCATGACACAGAGTTTTTAAATCTCCCGGCTCTCAAGTCAAAAGGAGGACATAGCAGCTACAAAACACACTAGGGGTCCAATCCTTAAAATTTTCCATTTCCCAAAATCAGGTGTGCCAACTCTGTGGCAGGAAGTTGGGCAGGAGCACACAAAGAGGCCCAAAGAAAAGGGAACTCACTTCTGCTCCTTTAGGTGCCTGGCCTGTGATCACGAATCTAGACACAAAAATACCCAGGCTGGGCCACCTGGCTGTGTTGGTTTGCTCTGGCAGGAGTGTGACTGAATGGTCAAGAAGAGTCTGGGAAAGACAATGCATTGCCTAGAAGCAACAATGAATAATGAGAAATTATTCATTGTGGAGAGAAATTTCCTTCCCTTGTCTGAGCTCCTGAAGGCAGAAAAGAGCTTCGTCAACTCTCACTCTCTTTTTTATAAAGTCTCTATTACATTTCCTCTTGCCCACTCCAGAGCAGATCTGTTTATCTGAGTATCATCACTGGAACATGATGGAAAAGTACTAATTCTAATTGTGTCTTGACCTAGGGCCTTTGTTACAGACCCCAGCACTATTCCTGACCATACCCGCAACAAGGGGGCCACCTGAGCCCTCCCTCTCTCTTTCTCATCTCTCAGCAGTGGGGCACACTGCCACACCTCGACCCACACTTCCACTAGGGAATGAGGGGCAGTGTTAGGGAAATGGGCAACTTCAGAGACAAACAGGCTGTTCTTTGGGGCTGGATTTTTTTTAATTACAAGGCTGATTTCTATCTGTAGCTCATTTCTTCCAGGAAACGCTTTAGAGTCAGCATCTCAGCTTTGGTTTCTGCTTCCTCACATATAGGAGATGTGAATGAAGCAGGATTACTGATTTCATTCTATAGATAAGTCGTAAGAAAGATACAGTTACATGGCCTGTTGTAACCCACTGGAGAGGGTACAGGGTGGATGAGGATAAAATCGCAAACTTTCACTTGTATTTTCCCAGAGGAGCGCAGAACGGTGTCTCTCCAAACCCGACAAGCTCTTTCTTCGTGTCCACACCTGCTTCGTGGGGTCGGCAGAAGAGGCAGCTAACATCCTCTCCACTATTCCTCAAAAAGAGAACACAGCTGCTGAAAACAGATAATTCAGTCCCTTAACATCTACTAAAAATGAAGGCTCCCTCACGCCCCAAAGTAACAAATTTGGCTTTTTCCAACTCTTCTGTATAAACTTCCACTAAGAGCCACCTATTCCCTGCTCTTGAAACTGGAAATTCACCACCTCAGAGCAAACAGTGTCTGTTCTGTGGTCAGACAGACATGGAACTGCCTGTTAAACAAAAAGCAAACTAAAGAATTGATGCTCTCTTTCAAGGCTCACCCCAGTCGAAAATAATAAGCAACTGTACGAACAAGCGGATCCCTGAATAGGTTTGAATACTTGAGTGCTGAGTAATAATGCTAGTTAGAGCCACTGTACAGTACTTCCAGGCTTAGGATTTTTCCTTTTCTTTCATCTCTGGAAGTTTATTCAGAACCATGCTAGCCATTCCCTCAAAACTTTACTGTAAGATGCAAAAGGCATTTGTTATTATCCTGTAATTGCAGTTGGCTCATCTCTCCTGTTGTTGAGGCTAGAATTCAATTAAAGTGAGAATAAGAGCTTTTCTGAGCACTGACTGAATGACCCCAGCCCTATGAGAAACTCAGTGGGATAGTGACAAGCACACTGCTGGAAGTCAGCCAACTTGGGAGGCCTAGATTTTAGTTCGAGCAGGGCCATGAACCAGCCATGTGAACTTGAGCAAGATCATTGATTGACATCTCTGGCCTCTGTATTCTCAACTATATAATGTAAGCAAAGGACTAGAAAATCTCTAGCCCTTTCCAGATCCTTATGATGTGTAGAATTATAACAAAGAAAACTTTTTAAAAACAGTTTAAGGCACTACAGTACACAATTTACATGTCCCACAACCCTAAGACATAGATATTTTTATTACACTTCAGATGAGTTAACAGGTTCAAGATAAAGATGAACAAGTTCAGGTTCAAGAACAGGATTCACACTCAGTTCTGTCTACTCCGGTGTGTCCGTGTTCTTCCCCTAGAAGCACTCCACAGCCTGGCAATGACTAGACCGCTTTTCTAAACATTTTATAATCCCCTTAAGGGAAATAGACTTTACAGGTAAGAACCAAAGAAGAACAACAGACGAAATAAAATACAAATCAAAATTTGAAGTAGACATGGTTGGAACTACACTGTGGTGACACTTACATCATTGAGCACATTAACCCACAGTGCTCATGCCAGCAGGGCAAGGCGTCCTTTTCAGGTCATTCAGGAAATGAGATCGTTTTCCGTATGTCTGACTCCCACATACAAAGGGAAAATACCCCCGAGGAGAACACAAGGTCTGGTGAGCATACAGATTTCAGATTTACTGGATAACTCTTTCCTGTCTTCACTGGGGAGTAAAGTATTTTTCATAGGTCATTCGTCCAGATAACTCAAGTGTACTCTTTTGAAACTTAACATTATTTTTATGCCAACCATTTTTGTTGGATAACTTTCCCAAACGCATTACATTATTTCCTTACTTCCTAAATCTCATAATTTAAAGTCTGTCTTTAACTTGGAAGTCATAATTATGATCATTAATATCATCGGTCATTGTGTAGTGCCATACAAAAGGGGTTTAACTTTCTATACATGTCCTTGCGATGAAGCTATGTATTCTGAATTGTCTGCTTTTTATCAGTTTCCCTCTGCCACACTGTTAAAGGGACATGGCCATAGGACAGAATGCCTGATTCTGACTCTGGCTCAGCCACAAAAACAATGTGATCTCAGGTATATTATTTAAATGCCATGGGACTCGGTTTCCTCATCCGTTCCATGAAAATTTTGGGTTATGCTTTCTTATTCTATTCTTATTACCTCCACAACACATCTCTCTCTGCTCCCTTTTCTCTATCTGCTCTGAAAATGTGCTTCATTAAAGCTATTCAAATCTAGAAATGTATCAAGTAAAAGCCAAAAATCTGTCTTCAAGTAAATTAGAAGAAGGCCAGAATGGTCGGGTTATCAGGAGAAAAGAAAAAAAAAATTATTCCTTTGGTGGTGGAGAACAATCAGAGAACACCTGAAAAGACTTCAAATAGATCCCTAGAAATCACAGTTTTAAAGATGTATATGAAAGATAGTTTAAAAAAAAAAAATTACGTGTGTGGATTGTTTTCAAAGTTTTGAAGGAAAAAGAAGTTGCAGAAAGAGAAGAGATTTGACCAAGGAGTAATACAGGTAAAGTGTCTAGCCCATGTTTGGGCAGGAAGAGAGGACACAGCCTCAGCCTGTCACCCACTTAATGAAGGAGGAATTAGGCCCTGAGGGAAAGAGAAAGGCAGAGAGAGAAAAGAAAAACATGAAGGGCTCCAAATGAAACCTATCAAAAGACAAAATATTACTAGAGAACATCAGGGATTGGTATAAAAACGGAAGATCTGGACATTCCTTTCAAGGTGGGTGGTGTGGTGTGACCATCTGGTTATCCCCGTGATGAGAGCAGTGGCTAGAACGACCCACCTTGAGAAGAGACTGGGAAGAGATGGAAAGTCAGGACCTCAATAAACATCTCCACCCACTCTATTCCTGCCTCTCATCTTGGCTTATGCAAAGCTCCACCATTGCCACATCACTCTTAGTTTCCTAATTTTCTTAATAAAGATGGCTGTACTTGGAATTCTAGTCTTCCAATGTAGATTCTGGCCTTAACTTTGCCATGTACATACAGCCTGTGAGATCTGAGGCCAATACATTGCTCAACCACTCTGGGCTTCAGGTTCCTCATTTGTAAAATGGGGAGAAAAACTGCATCCCTGAGAGAGTTGTGAAGAGTAAATGAGATAATGTAATAAAACACTTAGCTCAAGGACCAGCAAGCAGTAGTATTCAATAATGATAGTGATAATGATGATGAAGGAGGGGGAAGAGGAGGAAATGTAGAAGCAATGACCACTAAAACAGCACACAAACACCTTTAATTACACAGATTTTATAAAGCTCCAAAAACGCACGGGTGTTCCACAGTCTTCAATAAGCATGGTCCACAGGACTGAGTGAGCAGTTATGCTCATGCGGGAGTCCACACCTAACAAACACCAGCTCATGTCTTCCTTAGTTAGCCCCTCATTGCCAGCCCATATTTTGAAAATTCCAGATCATTCAGACAAAGACCAGGCTGAACTGTCTATTTCCACAATCTAAGAGGAAAGAGTTATCAAGCAAATGAACAGAGCAAATAATATATTTCGACACTGTGTAATAATTCAACACTGAAGAAACAGTTTCAAACACATAGTAGCATCTGTTTCTAACCAACAGATGATGTGGCCTCAGACGTTTTTGCCTGTTCACTGAGGCTCACCCTGAGATACCCTAGTAAGCAACATTTTAATAGTCTGGTTCCTGTATGTTCATAAATCAATAAAACTGTGTTTGTGTGGTAATAGGAAATAATTCTAATTTCTCGTTAATTTAGTCTGGTCTTTCTCTCCTCAAATACTAGGTTTGGCAATAAACAGCCTTTAAGCTGGGCCTCTTTTGGCGTGGGAACCCTAAGTACTCTCATACTCATTCTATTCAACAAACACACAGAGAGATTGGTTTCTTACACACATCTAACAACAAATACAGCAGTGAGGGACTCTGCCAGGAAACAAACTCCAGTGCTTTTTCTAAAGTAGCATTCACAGAAAAAGATATGTCATTTGTATACCCCACATCTTAGGGGGTTTCATTCAACACCGGGAGATCCACACCAAAGGGCAACTTTTGAAAATCAGTAATAAAAAGCAACTGCTCTTCAAGTTAGTTCCAACAACCCTGCCCCTGCCCCCTGCCCCCCGACCTTCCTCGAGGTGAGTAAATGCAGCTCAGCTCAGATGTACAGAATTTGGATTAGTTCTACCTTCCCCTGGCACCCAAATTGGGGGTACTTTTTTGCCCCTGACTTGCCTATGCTAAGGATATAAGTTACTTCTCTTTTAGCTGATACTGTTTGAAACCGGGAGCTTACTGTACATAAATTAAGGCATAAGTTTGTCTTCCCTTGGAAAAAAAGAGCCTATGGCTCACTCAAGAATTTCTCAGAAAAGGCCATATTAACAGCTCCAGGGCCCTCAGCTCAAAGCAGAAGTACCAGGCCCTCATACACTATAAAAATGTATTGTTGCATCCCACCCATCCAATCTTTGAGTATACATGCAAAGAACTCAAAGTAGGATCTCAAAGAGATATTTTCCCAACCATGTTCACTGCAGCTTCATTCACAACAGCCATGAGATGGAAGTAACTCAAATGTCCATCAACAGATAAATGGATAAAGAAAATGTGACATGTACATAAAATGGAATATTATGCAGCCACGAAAAAAAGGCAGGAAACCCTGCTGTATACTATAACAGGGATGAACCTCAAGGACATCATGCTAAGTAAAACAAAACTAATTATGACTCCACTTATATGAAGTACTATAAGTAGTCAAAACCATAAAAACAG
This sequence comes from Pteropus medius, assembly GCF_902729225.1. Lineage (NCBI taxonomy): Eukaryota > Metazoa > Chordata > Mammalia > Chiroptera > Pteropodidae > Pteropus > Pteropus medius. The sequence goes on along the minus strand of NW_024346692.1, from coordinate 107,404 downwards.
AAAAGGTAGTTACCAAGGGCTGGGAGGAGGGGATACGAGAAATTAGTATTTAGTATGTACAGAGTTTCAGTGTTGCAAGATGTTCTAGAGATCTGTTGCACAACGGTGTGAATACACTTAATACCGAACTGTACAATTAAAAATGGTTAAGATGGTAAATTTAATGTTATGGGTTTTGTACCATAATAAAAAAAATTAATGCTGCAAATAGCGGTACAAATACAAGTCCATCAAGCCCTTCTTCCTTCATCCCCTACTCCTACTACTTCCTCTTCTCGCATCTAACAATATACCCTCTCAGCCCAATATCCCTCCCCGCCCGCACACACCATCTTCTTTGGCACATACCTCCATGCCCTCATACCAGCTGGCTTGTGATTAAAATGGACCAAGCTAGGAAGTGCCAGAGAGAGCGTGGCCTATTGTATCGAATTTCCTTAGCCTTTTATAGGGCTGCCCGTGAACCCTGCAAATGCGGGGCAGTGGCCTGAGAATCAGAAGGCCTATGTTGCTCTAAACCTGGCTCGGTCACCAATCTGCTGAAGCAAACCAGTCAGCTCTCTGGATCTCCTCTCTATAAAAACAGGTCGGCCAGGTGATCTCTAAGGTCTTTCAGCTCCGAAAGTCAAAAAGTTCCCTGATTTGATTGATGAAGAAACTAGAGAAAATTAGAAGCCTCTTAATCTGAATGTCGTAAAGTGACTCCTCTTTGCTTCATCTTTGCTTCATCTTTGACTCAATTCCTTTTTTTTTTTTTTTTTTTGGGGGGGCAGGGATGGAGGGTTTGGCTAGACATAAGAGCAGTTTTACAAAAATAATAAAACATTATTATGTCAAAACTCTACTGGTGACAATTTTTGGACAGACATCCAGGGAATGCTGCAGGGCCCCTGAGACAGCAATGCAGCCCTAGTTACTTTGTACAAACTAGTGTATGAAGGTGTTAAGTCACCCTGAAGTGCACAGGGACAGAAAGAAGAAAGGGCACCGACCTCGTCCCATGTCTCACTTCGAATCCGCAAACATTACTGAGAAACATTTCTGTGCTGGGTGCAAAGCTAGGTACTAGGACACAAAGTTAATCACTGCTAAACCCAAGGAGCTCAGAGTCCAATAGGGGAGACCCAGAGGGTCTCCCAGTTAGCAGCAAAATAAAGAGCTTTTATTTTGCTAAAAATGCCAACCAGTACAGACGGCAGGAAAAGGGGCACCAAGAAAGTTATACGACTAGGTTTTGTTCTCTGGATAGCTCTCCCGACCAAAGTGCTGTGCCAAGCCTCACAGAGGGCTGTGTCTGCTGGGCCATAACCACTTTCCGCTGCAACTTGGCTGAACTGAAAACTGAACAGGTGACTTGAAGGTGAAGGCTGATGATGGAAAAGAAAGCCTCTTCCTTCCTCCAGTGACGAGCACAGTCAGCCAGCCACTCAATCCTCTGGGAAAAAAATGTCACTGGACTTTTTATAAAGTTAGTCATCCTTATATTTAAACAACCCAAATTGGTCAGGAATGTAAGTATTTAAACTCTAACGAGAAGAGTGCCACTACACAAGTAGCAGCCCAGTGCTGAGAAACGGTGGGCTCATTGATAGTTCGGGTGACTCTGATCCAGTCAGCCTGTCTTCTACATGTAGAACGCATGTCTGATAACCTAGATGATGGGAACGTGCTTATAAAGCACAAAAGAAATTTAAAAACTAATATCAGGAATCCAGTGGCGACTACCACCACAAAAGCGACACATGCAAAGGTGTCACTGATTAACTGACTCAGAAACTTTCACCCTGGAAATTCCACTAAACCATACACTACTCTTTTCTATTAGGACAGACACTGCTCAGAAGCAAAGTCCTGCTCCATCACCGCCAGCCGCTTAGGAACTTACTGCCTACTGACCAGCTGCTTGTAAGGAAGAGAGCAAGAGGGGAAAGTTTCAGGAGTAGAGAGGTGAGAGGGAAATCTCTCCACATACAGAGAGCCTCCCATGTCACATGTCTTCAGTACATCAGATTCATTAGTTAGTTCATCCTTGAAAGCTTCCAACATCCATTCTCCGCTCCAGAGAAAAGTTTATTGTTTACTGGACTCCAGAAGTAATCCCAGTACTTGCTTGTGGGTTACCAGCAAACATTTTTTATTATGCAGTCACTGTACCACATCCCAAGGACTAAATGAAACACTGCACACATCACCAGAACATTTTCAGATGACCTGGAATAATCCCAGTCCTTGATCTCCAGTGCTTATTATTGGAACATTGTAAATTAAACAAACTTTGCGGAAAAATACATTTCACATATGTGCACCTAAACAGATACACAGTCTAAGCAAATAGTCTGTATACGGGTTCCATAAAGAAAATCCAAAATAAAAGCGATACTTTTATTACTAGTGAAGACCATTAAGTTTATTTTAATTACGTAGAAATAAAGTCACGAAAAGAGGCACCTAAAAAGAACTGAGAGGATAAGAAATAAGGGAGAAAATGAAATGTAATACAGCTGCAATTTTCGTCACATTTAAGAAAGTGTTTTGTCTGGGTTTGGGAAGGATTCTCTGTGTGTTGTGTGTGTGTATGGAAAGGGGCGGCTGCACTCTTCCCACTAGAATACAATAAAACGAGCCACTTGGTAGCACTTCTGCCTGCGGCATACAAACATAAGCCCATCAGAATAGTGGAGATATGCAGTCACTTTAGAAGAGGTAATCAAGAAAAGTCACAGAAAGGATTGTTTTGTTGTTTTCACCCTAAAATTACTGCCTCATACTTGGTCCACGTTTTCCTGATGTCAGATGTATTGCCAAGCTAAGTACAATTTATCGATTTAATACCCTATTATTTAGTGACCTGTTTGCGTTATGAAATGTCAAATAAATCAGATTATCCATACCAAAGGATTTTCGCGAACTTGTCGAAGAGTCTAATTTTACAGGAAAAGTATTGAAGTATCAAAGTAACCTAAGTTCTTTACTCTGACACCCCTTCCACCACCCAGGTACCCCCAGATACATACGAACACAGAAGCTCCACAGTTCCATTGGGCATTTCTGTGAGGAAAAAACAAAGAAACCGAACCCACCTTTTCAGTTCACATTAGCCCTACTTCCAACCCATGAAAATCTTTCCTGATAAGAAACACTAAAATCTAATTATGAAAACCTAGTAAGCAAATCTGATAAAATACTGTTTCTTCTAAACAGATCCTAATGGAAAAGCAGTGTTCAAACAGGGAAGGTTTCTCTGATTCCCCATGGATGAAGAAACAGGTTATTTGTTCATTGTTTCCACAGTGTCCACTCAATGAACACATACTAAATGGGCCAAACCAAAAACAAACAAACTTCAGCAGCTTCAGCCTTTCAGAGAAGCAGAAGCCTTTTCCAGTTGGGTACTGACAGAACAGTGAAATGAATAGAGTGCACGAGAAATGCAGCAATGAGAAAAATAACTGGGGGAGATGGACAAATCACTCTGCTTCCTCCGAGGCAAACTTCACAACTTTTGAGAGGCAACAAACGGCAGCACCACCAGCCTGCCTACCTATCTATCTACACACAAAAAAACTACTTGGAAGCAAAGCACCGTGTTTGCAAATATCCACCATCCTGCATTTACGATACTGCAAAACATGGCCAGTAAGCCGGGAGATTTCTACTCTCAGATATCCTCTCTGCACTGTCAAACGGGGAAGGTCATTTTGCCTGGTCACTTAGATAATCCCCTCTCTCTCTGCATCACAGGAGTTTTCCACTTTGGGATTGCCCAACTTTCACATGCATCGGAGTAAAATAACCATTCAGCGACTTTATTTACCTCGGTTAAAATAAGAAAGAAAAAAAGACGTTCACTGTGTAATGCCCAGGAAAAGCTGACACCAGAGCTGTCTCTCCGACAAGCGCTTGCAATTACTATCAGAAGAGAGCGGGGAAAATCCTGACTGATCAGACCCAGGGAGTACTTAAAATTAAAAAATATATATTATTCCATCCCCAGTGGGGGCTGGAGAACTTTTTTTCTAAGCAGACCACCCCTCGGGAACAAAAGTTACATTTCAGTCACATGTTGGGAGTAGGAGTCGGGAGCAGGTTTTTTAAAAAGCGCACTAATTACGGGGGTGTTTTATAGTTCAAGAGACCACTCGGGCTCCTCCTGACCAATTGTGACGGGCATTTCATTGTCAAAAAGAAAGGGGGTGGGGTGGGGGCTAGGAGCCGATAGGAGGGTCGGCGGGGGAGTAGCAAGGTTACACTAAAGGGTACAGCAGCCGTCGCGAGCCGTATCTGCTTCCCTGGCGCCCCAAATAATTTACTGCGACCACAGCAACTGCAACGGCCCCCTCTGAAGAGCCCAGCAGCACTGCCCTGGCCGGTGCAGCTCAAGGATTTCGACCACGGAGAGGGAGGAGGAGATCTTTACCTTAATGCTACACTGAGCAGGAGTCTCAGACATGTCTCACAGCGAGAGAGATCAGGAAGTTCTCAGTTTTTTTCCACTTTCCTTTCCTCTCCCCAACCCAGAAACGCTCCACGGCCAGCCGGACGCGGTCATTTAAGAAGTTTCTTCCAGCATCTCTCCCGGCAGCCGCCCCGGGGGTCTGCGAGCGCGCGGGGCGGGCGGGGCGGCCGGCGGAGTTGGGTGCGCGGGGCGGCGGGGGCGTGGGAGCCGGGCCGGAGCGCGGCGGCGGGGTCTGCAGGTCGCGGCGCGGCGCGGCGACCCGGGGCGCAGCCCGGCCGGCCTCCCGCTCTCTCCTCCCACCCGCAGCCGGCGCCCCCGCCCCCCGCCCTCCCGCAGCTCTCGCTCCCTCGCTCGCTCGCTCGCTCTCTCGAATGTTTTCCTTCCTGGAAGAGAGAAACTGAAAGGCAGAACTGAGAAAGCTCTCTGCTCATTGATCTTGAGAGTTTCAGTGCAGAAACTGACGTGAATTCCCAGCACTGAGCTCTGCCTCTTAAAGGAGCCACCAGGAAATAAAAGCTCGGGTTACAGCCCGGCATCGGGGAAATAAAAGCCGGTCGGGGGGAGGGGCGGCGGCGGCGGCGGGGGCGCGGGCGGAGGAAGCTGGGGGAGCGCTTCCGCGACGCGCGCGCTGCTGGGAGGCGCGCGGCGCAGCCCACCCACCGCGCGCGGCCCTCGCGCCTCTCGCCGCCGCCCCGCCGCCGGCCCGGCACCCGGCTTCCAGGGCTGAGTCCAACGGGTGCCTTGCTCCAGGAAGACTCGGTGCAAAAACGTTACACCGAGGCCCAGGAAACCACAAAACAGGTTTATTCAACGCCTTCCACCTTCCCCAGCTCTGTCTCTTAGATACATTGAAAGGCAACAAGGTGTTTTTTTTTTGCTTTTTTTGTTTCCCTAAGCGCAGACACAATGAAAATAATTCTATAGGAAGGGACATTCCGGTAAGGACGCGGAATCCGAAGAAGGAAATAAAAACAATAGCCTTTGTTCTGCTTCTCGATCGCTGCCTCTTTAAGAGAATCCACCAGGAAATGGGAGATCGGATTACAGCCTGCACACCGGGAAATGTGGGGAGAGCAAGCGCCGGAGCGCGACGCCGGAGACAAAGCCCCGGCGGCCGCGCGGCACACGCAGGCGGGCGGCCGGGTGGGGGGATCCCCTGCGAAGGTGGGCACCCCGAAAAGAGGAGGCACTGCGCGCGCGGGAGCGGGGCTGCGGCGGCTGCAGGCGCATCCCCGGCTGAGCACGCGTTCTGGGGAAGGGAAGGTTGCAGGGCAGTTATCAAAGGCAGTCGAGTTCCTTTTCCTGACCCTCCCCCCACTCCTTCCTCCTCATTTCGAAATCCGCTGTCCATTTAAAGAAATAGCGGTCGCTACCAACCGAAATAGGTGACTCGACTGCAAAGTTGACAGGACGTGTCCCTGAGGATAATATCCTTCCCCAGGACCACTGCTCTGAAACTGTCATCGCCGGATTGGAGGACCCTGAGATCCTGCCAGGAGAGCAATAAATGATTGGAAGAACATTGAGGGGAAGTTAAGTCGGTGAGCTGAGGGTTCTAGCCTAAAGCACAGGTGGTCTGATTATCGTTTTTATTTTTTATAGTCTCTTTACCCTGAAGTGTCCAGTTCAGAAGGCTGAGAACGTTATAATTATGTTTAAATTCTAAACCCTGCTAATACATACATAGGGGGTTAATGTATGTATATGTGTTGTTACACAAATACGTATGTATAAATATAATGTGTGTATATATACACATATAGACCAGGACAGATTTCCTAGATTCTCTCCAACCTACAGATTTTTCCTAGCCGCTGCCCCTCACTTCTCCAGGTGTTCAGACTTTTTCACACGCTCATCAGAACCCTCTGAACCAAAATTTATGAAAGGAGTTGGGGTGGCAAAGAGTCCTGTTGCTGGGAAGGTGGGACTAATGGCTGTTTGTAAGCCGTTTTTGTCACCTGGTAGTCCTATCCTCCCCAGGAGAGTTCATGTCCACACCCACTCTTCTTAGACCACCTGCTGCCCCACCCCCAACAATTATCTATCTTTCTGCCTTTGATCCCTCCACTGATGATTCTAGTGTCCCATTGCTGGGGGTTAAAGTTAAATCCTATAAACCTCTGTATCACTTATCAGTATGACAGTTGGCAACTCTCAGCTTCTGTACAATGGGAGTGGGGAATAGCACCTATCCTGTAAAATTCTTGTGAGTATCAAAGAGCAAATATATATACAATGTATTCAACTACCTGGGTGCTTGCTACCTATAATAACATGCTCAATTAACATTAGCTACAGTTATTTAACCTCGGGACAGAAATAACTCTCAACTTCTCTTCCTATCTCCTCCTTACCTTTTCCAAGTGACTCGCTGAAGAAGAAGGCTGAATTAGAACGAATGTGGTTCCAAAGCCAAGTAAACAGTAGCAACTGTGGCAAACATTGTGTTCAGACCAGGGGTTGGCGATCTCTTTCTGTGAAAGGGCGGATAATAAATATTTAAGGCTTTGTGCACAGAGGTAAAGTTTAGGACATTATATAGATCTTTGTATAATAAGATAAAAAACAAATATCCACAATTTTTAACTGACAAAAATGTAAGATGTAATAGTAATAACAATTGTAATACAGGTTTAGTAATGAAAGGAAGAGAACTCTTTTTTTGAGGGAGGATAACATTTCACTTAGTTAAACCCCAATTCAAAGTAACTGTTCTCTATCCTCAAAACTGCAAATGTTTACCTTTAACATTGATCTGTAATGACATTTTACATATTTCAGTTTTTAAAATACCTTTTCACCCAGATAGGTACTGCCATGAGCATATTCATTGCTTAGAAGGCATTTATACAATTCTATTAGACTTCTCTAAGTTCTCTTGATATTTCTCCTTTAGCACACCATTGCATTGCACATTGATTATTTCCACTTGAAGGGTAGGTGGAAGCACAGTTAAGTGGATTTAAAATATGGAAATTTCCTTTCATTTACATCAAAATCCAAAAACCACTGTTGGAACTGTAGTTTGATTTCAGAAAAAAATAAATGCTGCAAATTTGTGTTGGGATGGAGATCTTGTTTCTTGTTTTAACTTTTGACAGTATGGGACGTATATAAAGCAGCTTGATATCATTTGTGATCGACTTCTCTGCTGCTCCCAACCCCAATCTTTGTTATCGAAAGGCCTGGAAAGCTAGTTTTCTCAGCTCTTCTACCCCTCTACAAGTCTTTCTTAGCTTGAAAATCCAGTTTATCTCTGAGAGTGTCTCTTAGCTCCCATTCATTGGCCTTGTTTTTGTGGTCCTACCCTAGTAGTTAGTGAATATCAGTAGGAAAGAATTGTAAGGCAGTATAGTTTTGCTCTGTGCCTGTGACTCCTCTGGATTTTAACCTGTCACATCAGCCCACACACTGCCATTAAAATTTATTAAAAGTTAGCCTGATTTCTCCTTAGCGTTGTCTATGGTGGACTTCTCTACGCTGTAGTCAAGGTTGAGAACCACTGTGGATCTTTTTTCTTATAAAGAATTATCATTTTCTGAAATTTAGTTCACTTAGGTTTCTCTGTGCTCTCATCTCTCTAAAGTTTTTTTTTTTTTTAACTATAATTGTTTAGATTATCTGATGTGTTAGGAAGTAAATTATGGTTTTTCGTGACTGTCTACATACAAACTGAAAGAGGAATCTGAATGTCTAATCTTTATCTTCCAAAAGATTGATGGGGAGGGACCAAGAGCTGGGAAGAATGATCAGTTAAGAATATGTGGAAGTGGATGTGTTTAATTTACAAACCTTCAGCCATTATCATAGTATAATGTTATATTTTTAAAATGAAAACAATAACATTTTAAACAATATAAGCTATAATAAGAAACACCATCAATATATCTGCCAAACCAGAATTCCTTAACCTAATGAGCATGCTTCTATAAGAGGGATTAGTCAATTGGTGGTGTGGAAAAGAAGAGATAAAATGTTTATGCTTATCTAAATAAGACGTGAGTCTACAGCCATGCCACCCTGAACACTCCTGATCTCATCTGATCTTGGAAGCTATGCAGGGTTGGGCCTGGTTAGTACTTGGATGGGAGACCACCTAGGCTTTAAATAATAATTATAAATAAATAAATATTTTTTAAAAATAAATAAAAATAAAATTAAATAAATAAAATAAAAAAACAAATAAGACATGGATTTGAAACTTTGAGAATCACTGCCCTAAACTACATATTTTCTTTATTATATCAGTCAGAGTGCAGTCAGAGAAGTAGAATCACTCTGTGTGTGTGTCTGTATATTAGATACGTGTATACAGTGATTCTACTCCGCTTTCATGCTGACTGATATAGAAAAGGAAATATATATAGGGCAGGCAGTTGGGAAGAGCAGATGGATGTAAAGTAGGTAAAATCAAGAATAAGCTACAACTCAAAAGCATGAGCTAGAGTCCATGAGGATGGATTAAAACCCATGTCAATTCTCACTGCCTCTGATTTTGATGGCTGGAGTGTCCTACACAAGCTGGGGCCCTTTGTCATAGAACTAAACATTTACTCCCCTAACCTAGGTGTGGCAGAAGCTGAGCTAGGATCTTGGTGAAGGAGGATCAGTCACAGGCTCAGCCAGTGCCACACCCCAATGAGGTGAGGCAACAGGTAAATGACCACGTGTGTGAGCTACAAAATGTCTACTGCTTCATTTCTAGGCTCCAGATCACACGACACTCTCTCTTGTGGCCCACCCTAACAGGAAACACAAGAGAACTCTAGAGATGTAGTTCAACTTAGCCAAGTTGTCAAATTACAGCATCACTAAGTGTAATAATCAGCTTTTGATAAGCCCCCTCTGACAGTTATATTTTTAGAATTTCTTTAGTATTCTGTCACATCTCCCATATAACCTTCAAACTATTGTACTCCATGTGCCTTCTCCCTATAGCTTCCCCATCTTTCTACTAATGCCACCGTATTATCAACCTCCAACCTAATAAACCTCAAAATAATTTTTGACAAGTTGCTCTCTTTTATGCCATATATATTGCTTATCCCAAATCTTTCTATTTTGTTTACAGATTCTCCTCTATCTTTTCAGTCATCTTTCTAGAAGTAACAACAATGTAAGTTTGGATTAATGCCACTTCTCTTTTTCTACCACCAAACTTCTGTAGCTCATCTGTCATCACTACTGGATCTTATATCTCCACTCGAATCTCTTCATTACTCCCGTTTCTGTCCTTAGGTCATATCCCATATTACTTAAAACTCTACTCACACACACAAACTATGAAAGTTTTTTTCTGTCATGCATTACCTGAAAACCACCTCTTTCATAAATCCATCTCGCACTATATAAATGGAAGATATCCAAAAGCTAAGGAGTTGGAATGCTGGTGTGGATTTATTATGTTAGTACTGCTCAGCTGTCCCCTAATTATGACCTGGGAGGTTCAGAAGTCTTTAAGAAAAGCATTGTTGAAGAAACAGCATCCTTGTCAAGTTCTGTAGTAGCTGTTCTCCGTAAGCCATTAATGCTATCATTAAACTGGGCTCCATGGATTTATTGGGGGTGGTGGGATACTGAAGTGACAGGCGCAAGTGACATCACTTAACTATCTTAACTACCAGAGAGAAGGGAAATGTGGCAGTCATAATGGACAGAGCTAGAATGGTCATCGGAGTGATTTGATCTTTCAATGGTGTTGGCCGATTTATTGTAATCCCCCTAGGACTGAAATACATACACTACTACCCGACTAATGTCTTACTTGCTTTTTATGCATAAAAAAGCTCTATGACTGGAGTAAAGAATTCTTATTTGAATCTCAGAGCGTCCTCAACTGATTTCCAGTCTTGATTCAGTCCAGATCAAGTAGATGCAGAGCCCTTAAATTAAGGGGAGACAGATCTCCTTAAGGAAGAATCTTGCTACATTGCCAAAATGTATGCTGTATATATTCTACTCACCCTTCCCCGAAGGCAACTTTGGGCACTTACCAGGACATATGTGCACTGGAGACAGGAAAATAACCAAAATTTGGGGAGATTATTGCACACTAGCTCTGAATTAACACTGGTTCCTAGAAACTCCAAATGTCACTTTGGTATGCCAATCAGAGTAGGGCCTAAGACATCAGAAAATAAGTGGAGTTTTGGCTTGAGCCCAACTCATAGTGGGCCTGGCAGATACCCAAACACACCCCGTGATTATTTTTCTAGTTCTGAAATAGAGTTGGAATTTACATACTCAGCAAATGGCAGAATCCCTGTATTGATCCCCCAAATTATGGATTGAGAGCTTTACAATAGAAAAAAGCCAGAAAGGAGTTCCTAGAACTTCTGTAGTAGCCATTCTCTGTAAGCCATTAATGCTATCATTAGTATGGCAAGTGTTTACTTGCCAAAATAATAAACCAAAGGCAATTTAGCATTCTTGGAGGGATTACAAGGAATAGTGCAGCCATAAGGGCCCTAAAGGATGGAGAAACGATAATTTCTACTACATTCTCATTTATTTCACCCTTTTGGCCTGTGACAAAGGCATAGATCTTGGAGAATGTTGATAGATTATGGTGAACTTAATCAGGTCATGATTCCAGTTGCATCTGTTATTCCAAATGAGGTTTCTTTATTGGAGTAAACCAATACAGTCCTTGGTACCTAGTATGCAGCTCTTTATCTGATTAATACTTTTTCTCTTATCTCTCATAGTAAAAACTAAAAAAATCAGTTTGCTTTCAACTGGTAGGACTAGGAATACATTTCACTATCCTCTCTCAAGCCTTTATCAACTCTACAGCCCTCTAGGATAATATACTATAGTCTAATATAGTCCGAAAAGAACTTGATTGCCTTTTCATTCCACAAAAATATCGTTTTAGTCCATTACAGCAGCAAATATCCACAGGCTGAGAAATAAATTTCATAAAAATTTAGGGCCCTTCTGCCTTAGTGATTGCCTCCTCTGATCTGGGTCATGGTCAAGACATCCCTTCTAAGGTGAAGAACAAATTGCTGCATTAAGCCTTTCCTCCTCTAAAGGAAGAGGCACATCTAGTGAGCTTCTAGGTTTCACTGGGACTCACTGTAACAGCAGGGTCTGCGTCAGGTCCAAGCTGTGTGCTAGCTCCTCTGCCCCTTGAGCTCTTTGATCCAGAAGACCCACTGACATTTGAAATGTCTGTGGCAGATAGGGAAGTTGTATGGGGCCCTTGGCAGGATCCTATAGGTGAATTACAGTGCTGACCTTTAGGATTTTGAAGCCCAGCTATGCCATCTTCTAAACATAAACATTCTCCTTTCAAGAAATAGCTTCTAGTTTGCTACTGGACCCTAGAAGAAACTGACTACTTGACTTTGGATGACCGAGTCATCATGGAACTTAAACTGCCCATTTTGAGCTAGGTGTTGTTTGACCCACTAAGCCATTATGTTGGGCATGCACAGCTCACTCCAGCATGAGTGGAAGTAACATACAAGACTGAGCTTAAGCAGATCCTGAAGGAACAAGTAAGTTACATGAGCCATTGGCTCAGATTTCTATGGTTCTTATTCCTATTGAATCCTCTCTCTCAAACCACACCTATGACCTCATGGGAAGTTGTCTGCATCTACTATACTAAGGAAGAATGAGTTCAGGTCTGATTACAGATGGCTTGGGGAGGGTTATGCTGGTACCACCTGAAAGTGAACAACTATGGCTACTGCCCCACTTTGGAGTGTTACCTTTATACATTAGTATTTAAGTTACAAGATATCAAAGGAGGAGTGAAATCCAGTTATAAGACAAATGGACATCATCTAGAGATAAAATCTTATTTGTGTATCCTTCAAGGGAGAAGATCAGTACCTTTTCATCTGTATGAGGGGTAGTTACACCTTGTTAAGTGGAAGCATGATTTTTCATGTTATCTTTATTTGGAAGTGGTTAAAAGGGGTAGAGCTGCCAAATTGGTAAACAGCAGACTGCTAATTCCCATAATTCCCTTTCCCTTATATCTGAGTTAGAGTTGGCAGAAGAAGCGCCTACATGAAATCTGAAAGGAAGAGGTGAAGAGGTGGTCACTGCTTTCAGTAGTTTGTTGCAGTCGGATATGGTAATGGATAGATCCAGAAGTCCGTTTTAGATCCAAGCATGTCTGCTCTCCTTAAATTTCATGATCAGCCAACCCACTGAGGCAACAGCTGCCCTCCTTTAGGCATCTGGATATAATTGGCCTCTTGGGTTTCTTTACAAGTTTCAACTTGTCCACCTGTGCCCGTGTTTCCACTTGATGGATTATTGACTGCTCACTGGTACAGTCTATATAAGAAAGGCATGATAAACACTTGATTTTTTTTCTTTTTCTTTACTGGTTCTCAACATAATAAATGATTTTCTATCATCTCCCCATGGTGAGCTACTAACTTTTTCCCCAAATATCTTAACTCATGGATTTAAACATAGTTATCTATTTTAATGCATTGCGATTAATGCCCTTAATGCTATACAAATTGTCCGTCCTTGGCCATCTGTCAAGTTCTAATATAATAGATTCATTATTATTTATTACATAGTATTCTAAAATTCCCATCATTATTTCTCCTTTTACCCATGCAATTATGTAAAGGTATGGTTTCCTTTAAAATTTCAAGAGAATGAAATTTTCTTTTTACTTATTTTAATTTGCTTTTAATTGATATCTTACATAATTGCACTGTGGTTCAAAATTTGTTGTCATTTGATACTGGTATTTTGCAGTCTACCAAGATGCCTTATGACCATGTGGAGTTCCACAAACTTTTTCTGTAAAAGGCCAGATAGTAAATACTTTAAGCTTTTGGGACATATTCTCTCTTCACCTTATCAATTTTGACTTTATATAATTTGATACTATTTTATTAGGTACACGTAAGTTTAGAATTTTTATGTTTTCTTAGTGAATTGGGCATTTTAAAAACTATTATGAATGTCCCCATTTATACTTAATAATTGTTTTAGTTTTAACATCTATTATTTCTAATAAAAATATAGCCATAGCAGCTTTATTTTGGTTAATATTTGCCTGTTATATCCTTTTTTGTCCTTTTATTTTCAAGCTTTATTTGTTTTTAACATTTTTGGTGGACCTCTTCTGAATATCATATAGCTAGTTTTTAAAAATCTTTTCTGACATTACCTGCTTTTTACTTAAGAGTATATTCCAGTCGTGAATTGTGATTATAGATTTATCTGGACTTGTTTATCCTATGTCATTTTAAATTTCTATTTGTCTTGCTTCTTCTATATTGCTTTATTCTCTTTTTATGGCAGAGATAGTCAGTTGGCAAATATTCCATGTGCTGCCCCACATTTAGGGGCAGCAACATGAGTAATCCTGAATAATAGGAATGAAAGTGACTGTTACTTCAGGTACACAGCTGGAAAAGGTAGGTTTGAGTTCTCCACGCGTTCTTTTATCTTCTTGCAACAACTTAAAACATGCCAGATGGTAAAGCCTTCCTCGGTCAAGTCCTTCAATGACTGCAAAGAGCAGAGTCTCCTACCAACCTGCACTGGTGTGCAGCAAGAGCGAGAAGTAAATTTTTTGTGTGTTACATCAGTGAGAGTGAAGTTAATTTATCATCATAGCACAAAGTAGCCTATTATGACTCATACATTATCTTAAAAGATTTGGAACGTTAACATTTTAAATATTTTCCTTTTTCCGTTTTTCTCTTGGTTTGGAATGTGTTTGATCTATCTCTCTTTATTTTATATTTAGTGTGTCGGTGTGTGTGTATGTGTAGAGATTGCCATTACAACTTGTAAGCCCAATAGGGCATTGCGAGTATGTTTTATTCAGGATCTAATTGTGTTTATTTGTATTGCTGGATCCTTCGGATTGTCTGGGGGACCACACTACTGCAAGTGGAATCACTGTTCCTTTTTCTTGCAAATACATAGAAGCCCACCACCAGTCTCCTGTCACATATGACAGGTTCATAATTCCTAAGCCAAAACTATTTGTCCAAATGTGTTTCTGAATTCAGGCATTTTGGATTTAGAAAGAGTATATAGTGCCCTTCCAAATCCAAGATTAAAATAATTCAGCAACCAAATGTGTGAATATTCAGAATAAACAAGATAAATACAGATAGTAAATTGCCTCCGGCGGTTGACTTCGGAGTCTGCCACCAAATTAGTTATAGAAAAAAAATTGTTTTTTAAATATTTTTCTGGAATTATGAATAGGGAATTCTTGACTTGTATTTTTTTATTAGGCTACAAAGTAGTTGATTAGGATAAATTCTGGCCACTTTAGTTTAAATGAATGTTTTCCAAGGCTCTTTAGCAACAATGTCTTTCATATTGGTTTTTACTAGCAATATCTGCATCACCAAACGGAGGCCATTTCCTGATGACTCCGTTTCAGCATCGCGTTTATTGATTATAAATTTTAATTTTGGATACAAAATTTTAAGAACGTTTATTACATCAATGTGTTTTCATAGCAGGTCATGTAAAGTAGCAAAAAGTTCTGGAAGCTATAGCACATGAAGGATATTCGAAGAAAACAAGTATATTGTAGAGTAGAAAGTCAGGGAAAATGTCAAGTACGTTAAAGACTTAGAATTGCAGAAGGATCTTTAGAGGCTTCTTGTTCTAACCTTTTATCCAGTACAGAAACCCTGTCCTAAAGACTTCCAAGTAGGTCATCACTGCTCTCTTCCAGAATGAGGGAGCACACAGTTTTTAAAGCAAGCCTCCACATTATTTAACTGCTAAGTTAATAGGCAGTTTTTCCTTATACTGAGAAACTTATTACTTAACCACAATCCATTTTGAAAACACACACACTGTCTACGGCCATGCCACCCTGAACAAGCCCGATCCTGTCTGGTCACGAAAGCTAAGCAGGGTCGGGCCTGGTTAGTACTTGGATGGGAGACCACCTAGGAAGACCAGGTGCTGTAGGCGTAAAAAATAAAAAAATAAGGAATTGTAAGCTGAGCTGACAGAGTCCTTGCAATCTGTGAGGTCAACTAAGGATTGTCTCAGCTTCTAAAAAAAAAAAAAAAAAAGAAAGAAAGAAAAGAAAATATACTTACACACCATACATTTTGTTTTCTCCAGGATACCCAGTTCCTTCAAAATACACAAGGATGGAAATGTTCAAATTGTAAATTTCAGAATGAATATCCCAAAATGGAGGTAATCAAAGGAGCTTTTCAGTAATGAAGCATACTCCTTCCCAGCATGGGGACATCTCGTTTTTGGTGGTAATAAAGCAGAGTGGGGCACTGCTTGATCTGAAGGAGAAATTCCTGCATGAGAGGCATAACCCACTGGCCTGTAAGTTCCTCCCCAGTTTCAAACTACATGATTCTTTGATTCCAAATGGATGGGAAATGATGAAACAAAACATCTTTTCCAGTCTTCTTCCTTCCTCCTCTCATGAATAATTAACCTCACATTGAATCATCCTTCCTAAGAAAAGTTCTGAGTTTGTTATGCCCATCTGTCTTCCAGTCAGTTTGAACTTACAAGGTAATTTTTACAGAATTCCCAGCAGAATAGACAAATTCTGATCAGTGGTTGCCAGATAGAACGTGTGTCCTGTTCTAATCTGTAGTAAAGTATATTTCACAAAGTTAAATTGGATTCAAAAGAACATTTTAAAATATTTTGAATTAGTATAGATATGATTGTATGGCTGTTATTGAGAATGACTCTTTTCTCATGTGATACATTATTGCTTTGTTATCAAAAATCCTGTAAGCATTTTAAAAACAAAACGGTTAAAGAACAAAAAAACACTGTTATCAAAGGCAGATATATTATAGAATACTTAAAGTTGCATGGAAAGACATCACTAAGGGTGAGGAGCTACTATACACAAATCTCATTAGGCATAAATTCTATAGAAACCTTCTTATGTGACAACATCTTCACTGGGTATGGGTTGACAGTTGGTTAATTGGAAAAATCAATTAAATGCTGATAAAAACTGATTAAAAATACTTCTTAAGCATGTGTTTTACCTTAAAATATATAAACATATGCTTTCTGATATGTGGCCAAAACTTTTTCCAAAAAGATATTTTTAAATTATTTTTTTAAACATGGATCTGCAGCTTACAGTGGCACTTTCCCCCCCTGTAACCTACACACATAATTCATGGTCTAGGATTTCTAGCTTGAGTTCTTTTAAAGCGAACCGAGAATTTCAAATCACATATAAGACAATTGAGTGCAGCCTCTTAGATTTTGCACTTTTCTTTTGCCAAGCTTTTGTAGCTGCCTCTCTACAACTAAGTCAACAGCTATTTCTAGTACTTACCCTTTCCAATCTTTCCAAAGTGTTAAACTTAGTTTTCACAGAAACTATAACCCTCTCTCTTTTTATGCTATGTCATCAGTTTATTCAATATTTAATTAATTTGAATAATTAAAACAAGCACAACTGGTAGAAACCAGTCTGAGAACAAATCGGATTACTTAACATCCATAGAACATAACTGGAGGGAGTAGATGTACCCAGAGCATTCTAGAGCATACCAGAGAACGTCTACCAGCTGCCGGTGTGCCATGGGTGTGCCATGGCACTTGTCAGTATGTTCTACAGAGGCAATGAGAAGCAAGGGTTAATCTAGAGAGTATATTAAGAGAAATTTCTTTTAAAAAACTACTGTGGAGTCAGATGTGCCAAAAAATACAATGCAGAGGTTACTGGCATGATTGGGCTAGCTCATAGGGTACTTTTGTGTGAGTTAGAAAAAAGCACTCCCCACAACACAGGGTTTGGTGAGGAAAGCATGGGCTAGGTTTCAGCCTCCATTTGTCCCCTCTGCATGGTGTCACTTTAGGGGTCCTTTTTGTGTAAGGGTATACTTACACAACCAACACAGCAGCCCTGACTCCTGGGACAGAAGATTGACTATGATTAGGGAGAGGGGACAGGAGCTGATCTGTACTCATGCATGAAAAGATGGGACAGAGAATTAGGAAGGATAGGAAAGAAATGACCTGTGGAATAGGAAGTCTTCAGTCCTGGAAAGACTCCATGTAGATTTTGCGACAACTTATACAGATTGTTTTGCCTAGCCAACCTGCAGATTGTCCACCAGTGGGTGAAAGTTCTTCAGCAAAGAGGCCTATACAGTCTCTATTCATTTTACCACAGGTTCCTAGACTGCTCCCCAATCAGCTTCCCCTGCTACTCCACCTTCTCTGCTGTTCCACCTCTCCAGCTGCTCCACCTTTCCTGCTACTCTGCTTCCCTCCCTACCACTGCTCTCATTTGCACTACAAAGATCACTAAGTTGTTTCAGAGCTCTCTTTACTGACCTTGGATGCTTTTCTGCTCAACTCAAAAATTTTCCTACCTATCAGATGATACCTTTAGCACCTTTCACTGATGACAGGAACTTTCGTTCGAGAATTCATTATGAAAAACAAAGTTAAAATGCCTGGTTGACATAGCATAACATGAAGTTTATTCTTACCAAAGTGTTAAGGGTTAATGAAATAAATGTAAATGACTGACAGAAAGGAAAGAAGAAGGAAGGAAGGAAGGAAGGAAGGAAGGAAGGAAGGAAGGAAGGAAGGAAGGAAGGAAGGAAGGAAGGAAGGAAGGAAGAAAGGAAGAAAGGAAGAAAAGAAAGGAAGAAAAAGGAAGACAGGAAGAGAAATTAAAGAGCTGGTCCCTGAAAGTGAATGAGGAATACCCAAAGGGGGATGCTGTGGAAAGCAAACTGAAATCTCAGTTTTGTAGTCTTATTTATCTTCAACTATGCCTGGAAAGAGAGAAGTTGATTATGAAGTTGGTTTTTCTTGTTTATTTTGCTTTTTTTGCGTGTGTGTTTTCTTTTGTTTTGCTTTGCTTTTTGGTATTATATGTCAACCTTTGAGCCCTATGGCACCACTAAAATTTGCAACGAGCCTTGACAATTTTATTTTTATAAACATAAGCACCGTTAATGTAAAGCAGCTAATTATAAGGCAGTTCATTAACTGAGCTATAAGTGTATTTAAAAAAAAAAACTGTAAAACTTGAACACTGAAAGAGAAGGATCCTTCTTTTTGCTCTCTGCACACTGAACGCATCCTAATAGAGAGATTACCACCGCCAATGCATATGTACTGTCCTTGTCTTGCCACTATGGTCTTTCACTTTGCTTCAACTCACTTTGTTTCATTGATGGAATGCTCCTTGCCTGGGCACGGTGTTCTTATGTCTTATAAAACCAAATGGTTAACCAAACACTTGCATTATTCAAAGCAAATAATGATGTCCTATTGAATATCTTTTAAAAAATCTTTTATTATGTTAGCTACTAGAATAACCTAGCACTCTTTCTTCTTTTGCTTGGAAATCGAGTGTTTACTGATATAAAGAACGTAGAGATCACCTGGACCGTGGCTTGCTCAGTGCCTTTCTCACCCAGGATCTTGTTCATTACAATGCAGATTATAAATAAAGTCTCACCCAATTTCTGACTGTAGGTCTGGGATGGAGCCTAAGAATTTGTGTTCCTAACGAGTTCTCTCAGGATACTGAGACTACTGATCTGCAGATAACACTTTGAGAATCAGCCCAAACCCTTCACTCCACAGATTAGGAAGCTGAGCCTTAGAGAATTAAAATGTTCAGCCCAAGGTGACCCAGCCCATTAGCGGCAGAGTAAAGACCAGCACCCCAGGCCTCCTGACTTGCACATGCTAATTACACATATATCCTATTGTTTCTTTTAAGGTTTATCAACTTTCTACATTACTCCCTCCTTTTTGTTTTGGCATCAGTCAGGATCTCAGCTCTCATTCTGCTACTTATCTCTGTTAATCTTTACAGTGAAGTCACAGGATAGTGTTTGGTATGCATTCGATAGCGTTTGGTATGGATTCGTGATCTTACAGTAGTACCAGTCCTGAGGTCCTCCCTCTCCCTAAGAAAGAGTCCTGTGACACAGTTTTGGTTCATTTTTCTTTCTAGAAAAACTTTTGCTGAACCCTTAAATGGCAAATTCTTGGTAAAATTCCTGGTTTGCATTTTAGAAAGATTTTTTTTTTCTTTTCTTTTTTTCAGACCATTACTCTTTTAGATCATTGTTTTCATCTCCTTCTGTTAGAACTTCTAAGGTAACCCTGAGACTTCTCTGCTTTTCTTCACACATCATTTTTTTTTTCCACAACAAATAAGTCTAAAGAAGGAATGTCTTATAATTTCCAATTATTTTTTTGAGCACTTTTGATTTGGGAGTCTCTGTTGGAGAGGCTCCTTTCTATCGATTGCTGCTTTGCAGCAAGGCTACATCTCAACAGGAGCAGACCAATTCGGTGCCTTCCTTGCTCATTTTTTTTTCCTTCAGTTAATACTATTTTTATGAATAAGATAGTATTTTAGTACAGTTTTACCTCCTTTGCTCTTTCTCTTCACCTTACCTTAGCTCTTCACATATGCTTCTCTCATTTGTTCTTATTCCACACGTAATCTCTCTTGTCCTTCAACTTCCTTCCATTAATAACTTCCTATCGAAGTCTCTTGGGTTCCAGTTAGTGAGCCTCTAAATTATCCTCTGGTTGACATCATCTTTGTCTCTTCCTGCTTTAAACATAATTTCTTCAGACTGTATGCTTACTTTTTAAATCTCTTTGGGAAAAAGTATGGGACGGCGAAATGAATATATGGAAAAAGTGCCAACACATGCGTCGTATTAGAAAAAGTTCATTGGACAGGCGAGTCACTTGTCTTCTGCGGGCCTCGCTTCTCTAACTGTAAAACTCAAACAGGTTGGTCTTGCAAGGGCTGCAAACTCAGAATCTGCCAATAGAAACCAAGCAGGTTATGTATCCAAATTGAAGAAGCGACTCTAGGAAACTGGGGAAAACATGCAATGTCCAAAGGGCATAATTTCTGCTCAGTTCTAGTTGCAGCTGTGGGAAATTGCTGGCCACTCAGGGTTTCTGGATCTGATTTTTCAAGAGTGGTCAGGAATCTAGATTTTAAAAATGTGAAAGTTCCTTATTTTAAATGTGGACAGCTAATTCAAGTAATGAACCAAAGCACATCCCATCTATGGACCAGATTTAGCCTAAGCTCCCAGTGTGTACATTTAAATGAGATGGGACTTTTAAGTTCCTTGCAAGTCTAAAATATCATGACCTTTTGGTAATGTTTTAAAACTAACTAGCTCTCCTGGGCGCATTCCTTAAATTGTTTCCTTGTCATCGGTGTTTGTTTATTTGGCTATTAGTCTCCTAAGTGAACACTCTAGAGTTTGTCGTAGGAGGAAGATATGACTTCTTCCTCCTGCCTCTAGGAACCAAATGTTTCGCTCTCATACTCTTAGCATCAGAATCAGCTGAGCACGCATGCTCTTCCTATGTGATGGCTGACTCTCTGGTGTGCAGATTGGTCTTGGGGTAGGCAGCCTCTGTGTAAAGCTTGCTCCTCTGCTCCTTGGTGTAGAGGCAAAATTTTAGTCCTTCCATATATTCAACGTAATGTTAATTTACAGAGCAGTCTAACTAGGAGGAAGCTCAACAGTCAAAGAAAGACTTGAGGTTCAGAAGCCTAGGGAAAGGAATGGTTGCTAAATAGTTAAAAAAAGAAAAAAAATGGAGGAAGTTCCTTAAGAGGACAACTGAATTGAACAATATTCACAAGATCTTGCTTTATCTCATTTTATATCTTTCTTAAAAATTTCCTGCAAAGGAGAGCCTTTAGCCATTCCCTGCAAGCCAGCTGTCCCTGGACCAGGACTCTTCTGTTGGAGTTCCTTTCTGTCTTTCATCCAAAAATTGTCACATTTTTTTCTCGTTAAACCCTGGCTGGTTGGTGTTCTTTCTCTTGTCACGATAAGTCACTCACGATGAGAACCCATTATTCTCTCCCTGTAACCGGACTTTGAGAATCTTCACCTTTCCGTGTTTCAGTCGAACTGCGATTCTTTAAATGACCCTCAAGATTAGAAAGAAAATAACGCTCAGGGGCCAATGATATTAACAAGGAGGAAAAATACCTTCCTGGCCAGTTAGAGTTTCTGTGAGGTAGCAGCAGAGAGTATTATTGACAAAGTTAGGTATCCACACTTTATGGAATTGGGAAATATGTCTCAAACTGCAAGTTCTCTAGAAGATTCTTTAATTTTTAAAATTTTAATTACATAAAATATATGTATATCTATTTTACAAGTGTATCCTGAATCATTTGATAACCTTTTAACCAGAGAATGATATGTAATTTCAGGTAGTTAGTTTACATTTGTTTATGATTACGTCATCATTAATTTCTAATTCAGTACTCCTCAAGTATTTCTTTAAGAAATCTTAGGGCTTTATGAATTTTAAGTGGGAAAAATAATTGGTATGTGAATAGAAACTAGGTCCTGGAGTGAGACGCTTCTAGGTGTTATTTATCTCGGCACGTTATGTAAGCTCCTTAAGCTTCTATGTCTATAAAATTGATATAATGTTAGTAAGGTTTAAATAAAATAATTCTTGAAGTGAGTTCAACACAGAGTCTGGCACAAAGAAACCACGAACAAAGAAGCTAGCTTCTACTCTATGGTTATTATTTCTATTGCTGGCTACTTAAAACCTTATCATTTGTTCTTGCTTTTAATTCCATTATTGCCATAGATACGTCATCTAATATTTCAAAATAACACACAGGCACAGACTTAGAGGACAGAGTTGGTGGTAGTGATATGTTATGATCTGAAGCACCCTATGAGGAACTTCTTAATGTTACTTAAATTTCTCCCTTGCCACTAAATTTCTAACATTAAAGATCGAATCCTCATCTTGTATCAGAAAAAGCTAGCTCTCTGTCAAAATGTGTGCTTCCCCTTCAGAAAATTGTCACTGGAAGCAGCTACCCAGACAAGGACTATATTTCCCCATTCCTCCTTCACCTAATGTGGCCTTTCTTCTAATATTTACCTGTAGAATGTGAGCAGAAGTGATGTGGCATTTTCGGGTCAAGATTTAAGAAGCAAATGTACGTTCTCCATCATCTTTTTCATTCTACCAGCTGGATTCATTTGAAGATGAGGACCCAACAGAAGACTAAACCCCAAGATGGAAGGAGATTGCATCTTTGAACTACATAACAGAGGAAAACTGCCCACCAACTGGGAACACTTACCCTAGTTGGTTAAATGAATGAGAAATAAACCTCTACTACATTTCTGCTACATATTCTGGGGACTACTATTTACTGCCCCTAGCCTTACCCTAATTAATACAGAAATTGACTCTTTGAAGGAATGTTGCTATATTAAAAAGCTAAAATAAATGCATTTGGCCAAACATTTGGGCAGCAGGTGGCAAAGAAACATGTTGGGTGCTGGAGAGATGGAGACCCATGCTATGTGTTGGCAAAGCATTTTTAAAACTATATCTATGATAACTTAAAAGGCAGAATCTATTACAACAATGGACTAGTGACTGCTATATGTTCTTCTCTTTCTTAATAGTTTTTATTATGATTATCTTGTTCCTGTTTTATCATCATATAATGAGAGGTGCAGGTAACTTCTCTATATGTTTGTATATCATAGTACTGAGAGAGCTTTAGATGGGAAGACTTCATATCTCCCAAAATGCTGGACTTTGAGCCAAATGCTCGAACTAGATAGGACTATAATATGTATCCTTAGAGTGAGCAAAAAAGGGTGTGCTTGAATATTTAGTGAAAAAAATGGCAGACTGAGGAAGAGCCAAAACTTGTTTTCTCTTCCAGATTTCGTCTAACCTAAGATTTCATTGGTTGTCAAAACCACAATTTTATGTACTACTAAGAAAGAAAAAATACTGCCAACTAAATATGAATTTGCTTTGAATATTTGTCCTTGATTGAATAATCCATTCTTATCAAAGAGATGATAAAGTGTGAAAAATGTATAGATGAGGAGTAATGAAAAATATTAATTTTTTTCCTGAGAACTGACTGTCCCATCTAAAATAATATTTTCTAATCTCCTCTGTGCCCAGCTGTTGCCTTGAGATTACTTCTCACAAATAGATTATGAATGGAAGTGAGATGTGTCACTTCTGGGCCAGATTCTTTAATATGTGTGTACCTTATCCATACTCTCTTTTTTCTTCTGTAGCTAAAAGCAGATGACAGTGAGATCTAGGAGATGGCAGAGCCACAAAGGGAAAAAAGAAAAAAGAAAACAAGCCTGGTTTCCTGAATCACCAAATGGAAGAAAGCCACCACAGACCAGAAATTCCCATACCGGTCTATGATGTGATCAAGAAATAAACTTCAATTTTCTTTAAGGTATATATTTTCAGCATTTATTATTATTATTAATTATTATTATTAATTATTATTTATCACAGTCAATATGATCTTAATTAACACTTTCTTACCTGGGTTGTTGTAAGGATTAAAAAAGGTATTATATGTAAAGCTCTTAGAAGAATGTTCTAATGTTAGAAGGGTTTATTAAAGCCACTGTTGCTACTAGAACTGTGTCTTCCAAGTCTGAACGTGATGCTCTTCTGAATCATTGTTGTAAGGATTTTAAAAAGTATTATATGTAAAGCTCTTAGAAGAATGTCTAGCATATAATAAGCACTAAATGGATGTTAACTATTATTATTATTTAGAATAACTTTTGTTTTTGGAAATTAGAAAGTTGTACTAGAAAACAACTTGAGTCAATTATTCCAAGCCTTGCCACTTTAAAGATAAAGAAATGAAGTCACTGAGAGGATGAATGACTTGCTTTAAAGTCACTTTATCAGTCGTAAACACTTTAGTATGAATTAATTGCTTTGTTTTAGTCAGGAAAGAGCAGGCTGCTATAGGAATGAAACTATGGATGGGGAGGAATGCAGATGCTTTGGAAGTTGGGTTATTACCTGTGAGGGAAAACCCGGGATTGAGAGAGAGTTGGGAGAGGATGGGAAGAACTACACAATAACATTTTCGTGCTATTCCTAAATATAATGGTATGCCTAAAATTGCTTAGTAAAAAGTAATAAATATATTTGGGTACTTGTTAGCACAAAGTCCCTTTTTCTGGAAATGACTCCCAGAAAAGCCTCTGTAGAAGAGGCAAGCCTAGATGGCCATGTTGATACAGTGTATCCCAGTTCTTCTACTATGGCAGATTGGAATAGAGATGTACAACTCACCCAAACTGAGACAATTGGCGGCTTCTCTTGGAACCAGTGTGGAATTGGCTCTCTGAGAGTTAGATGTGTTAGCTGCGGGGAGCCTATCTGTTATATGTAGCATCATGCCTGGAGTCATATTTATGGCCTAGAAAAAGCTACGTGCAGGACAAAATCATAGAAAAACAGAAGTTATGAATAAGTGAAAGGATCTGGTCTGTGGAGATAAAAATGGGGGCAGATATTCAGAAAATAGCAAAGAAGAGAGGCCATGTGGTTCCAGGATTTATTGAGCATGACCCCCAGCCCAACAGCTTACTAGTTCCCATCTTCAGCTCCCAAGAGGCTAGATCGGATAGTGTTTTTATGAGTTCTCTCTGTTCTTAAAAATAAAGCCACTTAAATAAAATCTGAACTGGTTAGTTTCTGTTCTTTCAGTCAAGAAATTGGTGATAACACAGTCCTAAGTGAATTTAATGACTAAATCAATTAAAATTAAAATCTCCTAACAATATTCAATTACTTAGTGTAAGGTAATAACAATAAAAGTTTACATCTGCCCAGACCGAAGGTCTTATTAAAGCCACTATTGTTATTAGAACTGTGTCCTCCAGGCTCTCGTGCTAAGAGTCTGAATTTGATGCTCTTCTGAATTGTCTACTATCTTAGAGATCACCTTAATAACGATTTGAGTTGATGGAGTTAAATTTTTCATATTTCTACCACGACAGATAAAATAAACCAAAGTTTTAGATGTTATCCTGTTCAGAATTTCTTTGAAGGGGGTAGGAAGAAGGGCAGAGAGGGAATTTTTCTTTATTACAATAGTAATACATGGTCATCATAGAAACTTTTGATAATATAAATAAATAAAAGAAAAATTCTAAAAATCAAAGTTTACCACTAAACATTAGTAATTTTTAGGACAAAATCTCAACAATGATGAAAATGTAGTCACATTAGTATCTTGAATTGTCCTCAAGAATTCATACAATTTTACTGGTTATATTTCTTTGTGTGCTCATAGATGTGTTGTTGTTGCATCTGTTGTTTTATTTTGTTTTGTTTTCCAAAGAGTTTACTGAGGACCAGAATTTGAATCACTGGGAAACACTTTTTGGAAACACTTCTTTATTTTTGCTAATGAACAATAAACATTTACTTTATTCTGTTCCTTTGTTTCTTAGGAAGTGAAAAATCATTATCTAATTGAGATATCCTGTATGTTATAGAGAAAAGGAGATTCAAACCACGTTCCTAATTCTTTATATTCCCTTATCTGCTTTTTATCAGCAATTTAATGAAAGCATATTTTTTATTTCCTAGCTGTTTGCTTGTGTTTCCTGTTAAGACACCAAATCTAAAATGACTTCAGTTCCAGAAAGGTCTGTTTGGCCGCTCTGGAATCATGATCTATTTCATCCCCTCCTTATTTTGGGCTTTCACTGGGCTTATTTCTGTTCGTTTTCTATGATCAAATATTTCATTCTTTCCCCCATTGGGGCTAACATTTATTATCTTTGTTCCTATTATCTTTTTCCCTTGTTAGATTTAATTGAGCCTCTCTTGTTTTGTTTACCATATTTTAAAAATGAATTATCCTGATCCCACAGTATTTGCTCCTTATACCAAGGACTTACTGCCTGCACGAAATTCTACTTGTTTCATAACCAAAGTTGATGAATAAGAGTTTTAGAGGTGCTTTGCTTTCTTTCACACGTATGATTTTTGCCATTAGACATATTTATCTCTGTTTTCCACTAATAAAGAGGATACAATTGAAAAACTAAACTTCCTAAACTCTCCACTATGGTTTTCTGAGTTCTTTCCACTTTGAATTCCAAACTTTTTTGGAGGGGGCATTTTAAGAGGACATCTTTCTCTGGTTTGGCTTCCAGAGACTTATGTTCCCATTCTACTGAATCATTATCATCTTTTTTAACCAGGAAAGACACTCTTTACTTGTTATGTGAAAATTTAGCTAAAGTTTTGTTGGGGAGAGCAGAGGATTATCTACTTAATCTGTTTACACATGGCTGGCAAGAATCATATCTGAAATTTCAGCTACTCTCAGCAGCCGGAACAGGTGGAATGTAAGAGTCTTACATTCGGTTAACAAATATTTATGGAATTTCTACTATGTACTGAGCACAGTTCATCTGTGAATACAATGGATATGACCTCTGTTCTCAAGGAGGTCATGGTCTAGCCAGAAAGATGAATAGATGTGTGTTGCAATATGCAGTGTTAACATCTGTGATTGGGGTAGGCACTGGGTTAGAGGAGAGCAGACCAGGTGGGGAATGACAGAGGTAAGATACATATGCTGAGACTTCAAGGACTAGAAGACATAAGCAAAGGGGAGGGCATTCTAGAAAGAGAAAAGAGCTGAAAAAAGTTGAAAGCATGAGAAAGGAGGTTTGAGGAACGCCAAGGACTTGATGTTACTAGTGATGGTGTATGTGCATTGAGAGTGTGAATGTTGTTGGGAAAATAGGGGAACATGTGATGAGATTATGAATGGTTTGTCTGCCATGCTGAAGAATTTACACATTATCCTGGAGATGCTGAGAATCCTTGAAGAATTCTAAACAGTCACATAATGATCAGATTTATAATTTAGAATGAGTCCTCTAGCAGTGGGGAGGAAGTGGGTGGGTACTGACGTGGTCCCAAAGGTCTTTTTTCACATGAATAGAGGATACTTCTCACTTGAGCTGAGCCTAGCTTCACTGAAGGTCAGAGAGGTCAGGCCCACCCACCAGCACCTGAACATTTACCTCTTTTTCTACTTTCCTTCTTTTTATTCCTCTTCCTCTCCTTCTTCCTACCCTCTCGGCCTCCTCCTTTTCTCAAACATTCTCTTAAGGATCTCTTAAACTTGGCAGTTAAAAAAAAAAAGTCAGTGAAAACTTTCCAGTTAGTTGTGAATGTCTTCTGTCTTTTTCTCTATGGTCATTGTTAAATTACTTACTGGCTGAGTTTCCTTTCATGGATGCTCAATGCTCTTACTTTCCCTTTCACTACCTGTATTTCTTTATCACAATCCATTATCACCTTTGATATAGGAAGGGGAAAAATAGAAATTCAAGTAAATTGATTTTATTATTGACTTGTGGTTCTTTCAGAGAATTTATTAGTAGAATATGAAAACTACAAGTGACCTTAATGTTTTTCAAAATGTTTTTTAAAATATATGCTGTGACTCATGTGTAGCTCATGAAATCAATGTAAAGGGTCATAGCCTGCATTGAAAAAAAAAAGGTCATAACATAATCTATTAGAACAGAACATATCAGAGCTGCTAAATAGACTAAATGTCAAGATTGTTTTATGAAACTTTTGCGTAATTATAGGCATGTGTTTATTCATCCAAGTAATATAAAACATATGTCTTATGAGTGGTAATAAAAAACTTAAATTTTTAAAAATACAAAACAATTCTTAAAAACTTTGAAAAAGCCTGTTTGATCAACTTTTTTTTTTTACTCTGAGGGTATGAAAAAATTGAGAACTAGAGAAGCTGACTTGTCCAAGTCCATTAGTGGTAAATACAAGATTTGAACTCAGATCTCCTAATATTCTGATATTCTCTGAACGCAAGTTGATTGATTACCTAACATGAGGACTGGATTGTGGATTTTATTTACTTAATTTATCCTTGAGACCATGTTGTGAAAGAGAATCAGATATTCATGATGCTTTGTTATCTTAATATTTATGAGAAAATAACCCATGTTTCTTTTTCGCTTTGTATCACAGATGAAAACTAGACTTTGCTAGATTGTCAGTTTATGTCTTTATTATTTTTAAAATTCTTTTTTTTTGTGGACAAGTTTGATATATATTCATGCTTATGTTTTAAATAAATATAATCTAGTTCATTTCTTTCTCAGCTAACTGGCTAAATATCATTTTTGCCTTTCCTTTCATATTCTCTGTCTTGAAAAATATACATTTCAGGATGTTTAGGGTGTTTTGTCTTAGATCAAGTAACTGTTAGGTAGACTTTGAACCTCTGCTAGCCTTATGGTTCTATTGCTTTTACCTTTGAATCAATATGTTTGGATTTTTTTCTTCTTTTTTTTCCAAGAAATTAAACTTTTCTGTTTTATTCACACAGTATTCTATGACAATATCAAGAAGGCATTGAGGCACCACAAAGAACACCAGATTGGAAATTAAGAGACCTGAGTCCTGGGTTTTCTTGTTACCTAATTTATTGTTTGAATTTCAGCGGATCTCATAACAACTTTGGGCCTTGATGTTTTCATTTGCAAACTGAGGAAGTAGATCAAGATTATTGGTAAGTTGCTGTAATCGGTGTTTCCTAATCCTGTGGAAGTTATGGATTCATTTTCAAATATGAAAATACTGCTTCCTTCCTCTTTCTTTAAGAATATCTTCTACAGTTGGAGGACTCCTAGAGCTGGAAGGAAATTTGAGCAAGCTAGATCATCCATGTCATTTTCTTCCAGTCTCTTACCTTTACTTATCAGTACTTCTTGTTTATTCATTTCGTTTATTCATTTAGTAACTCAATGTTTTTACTTCAAATAATGACATGGACAATACCACTTAAAATCCATTTCTCATGTAAGAATGCTTTATTCATTCATTCTCCTTGGGTCTGTCACCATGTTCCATGTTGTGGATATAATGGTAAATGAGATAGACATTTCCTTTTCCCTGAAAGGCTTCCATTCTACTAGAGAGACTGACAAAAAGAAGTTACCAAAAAAATTAAAATAACTTTAAACTGTGATAATTACTGTGAAAGAAATACACATGACATTGAGGAATTGTAGGGAAAAATCATTTTAATAAAGAGGGGTCAGGAAGACCTATCTGAAAAGGTGACACTTAAGCTGCAATTAAAAAAAGATATGAAAATATTTGCATGTAAAAGAGGAAGAAAAGGTATTCATACAGAAGGACTAACATGTGCTAAGGTCCTGTGACAGAAAAGGATGGAATGTGGTTTAGAAACTTAAAGAACAGTATCGACACAAGAATGTCCAAACGTATAGAAAACTTATGAGTTTACTGGAGCCAAACTGAGGACATGCCCCAAAGCAAGATCTCAAAATGCTCCGGAGAAAAGTAGTTTTGCAGTTCTTTTTATATATTTGAAGCTAAAGGTTGGGGAAATGAGGAAGGTTACATGAAATCCGTTGGTGGTAGATTAAAGAGATGGAGAAAGCAAGGTGGGGAGATCCTTATGAGTGGATAAAAAGCAAAATGAAGAGATGCTCTTACACTGATCTATACAAGATAATTAACATTTAACATTTACATTGAACAAGGCTGGTATATAGACAACAAGATCACGTAATCCCTTGAGGGTAGTTATGCCTCTAAGGGGTCTGAAAAAGAGGATCATTCTGGCATTACAAAGGTATGTTAACCTCGATACACAAGAACAATGGACAGAGCTTGTTTAAGGCAAAGATAAACCTTTTACTAAATAAGTTATGGGCTGGGATGTGACTACCCATCATGACCCACCCAGTTACAAATTTATAATCAGATTACCCTGTGAAATTCTCTTTAGCCGCTGAGCTTGTCAGATTTATTACATAGCCCCTTTTTTGTTCACAACAATATCTTGTAACTTAATGAGAAAGAGAATGGTGCAAGGTGGTGTTGGACAGATAGCAGGGGCCGGGTTGTATAGGACATTTTTGGACATGGTAACTGCTTTGGGTTTGTTCTGCAAGCCCAGCCTCAAAATCTATACATTTCATTCAATGTATTAATTACTTACTATCAGCTTTATTACTTACTTATTTACTGTATGTATGTATGTATGTACGTACGTACGTATGTATATATGTATGTATTAGCCAGTTCTTGTGCACTATTTTAGATTTCCTGGCCTCAGTCATCTTCAGTTTTTAGCTATGAAGAAAAGAAGAACTTTTTTCCTCTACCTTCCTAGGTTTATTGGTTAGGTCCTGAAAATAAACTGATAAGAAATAGATTAGCAAGAGGAAAAAAAAGGAAGATTTAGTTGCATATACACCCATGGGGATTCCCAACAAATGAAAACTCAAGGAGGTAGCCAGGTGATTGAAGCTTGATATATTTTAAGATAAACAAAAGAAAGAAGTTTGGGGCTTCTGGGTGGGAAATGCAAGTTATGAGAAGGGGAAGGGAGGAAATGTGTGGTAAATAAGGGTTGTTTTGTTATGCTGCTAAGAGCAGGCTCTGGGTGTAGCTCTCTGCCTGGTAAGAGACACCTTTACAAATGGAAATTTCCTTTTTAAATGTAAATTTCCTTTACAAAAGGGGAAATTTATACTCTATTGTTAGGCAGTTAGAGGAAAGTAAAGAGCTTTTCCTTCATCTGCAGGTTCTCAGTTGCCTTTAGCTCAAACTAATCTGTAGGCCAAATAGACATATTTTGGGGTGGCATATTCTGGTACCCTTCATTCTGCCCTTTAAAGCTTTTTTTTTTCCCCCATGAAAAGGCATTTATGTGGAAACAAAAAGAAAAACAAAGGTTAGTGGATGAAGCAAATTATAAACCCACTTTCAGAGACCAGAGAGAAGTCGGTCAAAAATATTTCCAAATGTTGGGCTTAAAATATTTTTAGATAATGAAGTGAGGATGGCAGTGACAATACGACTTTCAGTTTCCTGCTTTACTGTTTGAATGTCTTGGTGATGGCATATATGTGAGTGTCACAGTCATGGTTATTTTTTCAGAACAGAGCACGGAAACATCACATTAGCTAGTAGGACCCTTTTAGATACTCCCAATAAGGATTTGGGCAATCAGGTGTTAGTTATCGATGGTGTCAAAACAGAAGGATGAGGGAAAAATTGGAATTGTTTAATTACTGACAAAATATACAAAACACAGGAGCCAATTTACAATGAGGTGAAAACACTCAAAGACAACAAACATGGCTAGAATACAGTAACCCACAAAGATGTACTATCTTTTTTTATTGAGGCATAAATTTTTTTCTCTCTCTACAATAACTCTATTTTTATCAAAGATAAAGTAAGACTAATTTGCAAAATAAATCTAGTCTTATTAAACTTGGCCTGATTATTTACATAAGTGCATCAAGGATAATAATTGACCATTTAGGCTCTTTTAAGTCTGGTTTGCTGAGAATTTAAATAAGGGAACTCAGATCAGACTTTTAAAAACCTCTTGAGACTAAGAAGCCAAACCAAGAATTTTCTATTAGCCTTCACCTGCAATACCTATAGATTTGGGTGAATTCTTCCTTTCTCAAGGTTCCCAATATGTTTTAAAGTTCCTAGGCCTGTCAGGAAGTGATCTTCCTTACTTTCTTGGAATGTCAGGAGTACTATAAACCAGGTATCGGTTAGACATTCCAAGAGGGCTTTGTAAGTATTGGCTCCAAACAGTCAACCCTAGTTCCTTAAAGCTCTCAAGTTATATTAAATTTCATATGAATATGCATAATTCTCAAATATGACATTCTAGTCAAAGCCTTGGTAGTATAACCAATGTTTCAGATTTTGTTCTGTTTACAAGGAGAACAGATTCTTACTGAACTTATGCAAATAATTATAATACCATAAAAGTAAGAATATTCAATAAGAGTTTCTAAAGGTATCAGAAAGGGAAAAAAATTAAATGTTTCATCTTTGTTCACAAACAATACTTTACTATATTGTTGTAAGTTAGATAGCTTAACAGAAAAGAGAAAAAAAAATTCTTTAATACGGAAAATACAACTTTAAAGAACCAGTAATGTTTCAAACAAAAAATCCATACATAATGATGATTATTCTCACTAGTTTATTCAGTCCCATGAAATTATTCTTGTGCTTGATATTGGGTTAGCACTTTTATGAATCCATTAGTTTCTCCATTAGTTTTGGAAATTTTTACCTAGTCCAGTGGCATGATTTTAAATGATCAGAAGCCTATACTCCAGAGTACTTGCCATAGTCTTTTTCATGAATCTCCTTGAGGATGAAACATTTTCACCTGTAATTGATTGCCAAAGCTTTCAGAAAAGAATGAGTACAGCATTAACTGGGTGAATGACAAAAGACTTAAAAATGGCCATAGTTAAAGATCTGATGAGAGTTCATTATAGCACAATTGACAAGTAAATTAGGTTCTTTCTATGACATACAACATTTTATAATAACTGAAATTATGACTGATACCATTATACAAGGACATATGAATAGCAAAGATATTGACAAATTTCTAGGAACTTTATACAATTTCTGAAACACTTGTATTAGTAACATATATTCATTAAAATGTAACCTAAAGAAGGTTAAGCATCATTTATTACTTGACAATGCTTCCCATATAATTTAATATATCAAATAGACTGAATTAGCTTAACTTTTCTCTTTTACAGAGTGACAAAACCAAACCTTTGAGATTTTCCAGGAGCCCTCTGGGAAGTCTCAAAGTTATTTTGAGATAAAAAAAAGATCCCATTTAGATTTTATGTCGGGAAATTTGTCATAATGTCACAAGGTTTTATCACCTGATTAAATAGGATCACAGGTCACTATGGAACAATACTTAGTTATCTATTTAACCAAAGTGATAATAAAAGATTTCAAAGGTAAATATGACTATATAAAAAACGTTAGCACTCTTAATGTTAAGAAGATTCAGTTTTTTTTAAGTAATCAAAAACATAATAAAGACCATAAAGCACAATAAATTATTTTGGTAAGATATAGAATGTCTGTTTCTTAGGTATATTGCTCAACAGGTAAAGAAAAATCTTTTACAATCTCTTATTAGGAACAGACCAATAATCCAAACTCCAGTTTTGTGTCAGTACACTGTTGATATTAAAGTTTGTTTTAAAACCTTATGATAAATACATTTAATTTTAGCCAACTTGACCATATAAAACAAGATTTTCTCTTTCTCTTTTCCTTTACAACTTCATATATTCACCTATGTTTTTGTCCTTTATTTTCCTCTTTTGTGCCTTAAACGACCTTTAAATAACCTGAAACTATTTTAGGATAAAATTACTCTCCTTTTTCTTAAAAACACATCCTTCATATCTCAAAACACATTTCATTTTCCTTGCATACTTTGCATACAGAATTTTTTCCTTCACTTGTATTATTCCTAGTAATTCATTTACATATACTAAAATTCATAACTCTTAGTAGCCTTAATTTCTAGAGAAAACAATGAAGTAGGCAATTGTAAACTGTGTTTTATATATCAGCATTCAATAGATTAGCAAATTTATGAATATACCAATTTTATAATTTTTAAAGACATGTTTTTTTATAGTACAATTTTTCAAAAATTATAAAAGAATATAGTAAAAGAATATGTTTACTAACACACCCAAATTTCTTCAGTCTCTGTAATAAGAGTCCAAAAGTAGCTAAATTTATGTTTAGCAATTAATGTTTCAGTATATTTTTCTTATTTGGAAATGCTCTAGAGCGTCAATGAATGTCTATCATTAAACTTAACTAAATATTTTGCCAAAAAGATTTTGGAAACTATTTTTAAACATCAAGACTCATTTATAAGCTTTTATTCCACTTGTGTCTATTTAACTCATGTGTTCTTAACTATTATGCTTGGGTTGTTCACAAAAATTCCATGAGACATTAAACAAAGTTAGCTATCATTTAAAGCATTTTCTTGTTAACAAATTTTGTAACATAATGTATTTAGGGAAATAATAAAAGTAACAAATAAAGAACCTAAAAGTTAAACATATGACTTAGGTTGAATTTATAATTTTATAATCTTAAACAACTAGTAGAAATAGCATAAACTTATTTGACCAATAAACACAGGTAGAATAAAATTGTGTCTGACAACTTGAAGACATACCTATTTTTACTTAACCTACAATATTAAACTATCCTTATCACCAAAGATTATCTCAGATCATGTAGACTTGATAAAACAAAACAAAACAAAACATTTGGGTTAGTTTCTATTTTTCTGACAATTTTAGGAAGACTTAATTTATCTATAAGTGCTTATTTCTTTCTAAACCAATTAAAGCAGAGCTCTTTTACAAATTTATTTTCCTTGCATACTTTGCATACAGAATTTTTTCTACTATCACGAGGTAGAAAAATATCACATAAACAAAACACACATATGTAGACATACATAAACATAGAGACAGACACAAATGAGATCTTAGACCTTTCATTTAAAAATTTTATCCATGAGTCAGGTACAATAATACAAAACACACTAGTTTATGTAAAATAGTTGGATCCAAATTATGTTTTTGGCAGATGAAACAAGTGAAAGTTATCTACTCAATGATGGCTACAATTTTTTACAAACATTTCTGGAGAAGACTTTTAAGATTTCCATTTGCCTTTGATAAGTAAACTTATAAAGACTGTATACTAAATTTTGGGTAAAGGGCCTTTTGCAAATTTATTTTCCAAAGGCCTCTTTTTAATTTTTTCTTTTTAATTTTTTTTAGGCTGAGGCAATTGTAGGTAGTTGCTTTAGCCAAAATTATCTTTTTTGGATGTTTACATTTAAAGAGGATGGTAAGATGTATACTTCCAAGGGACAGAGAAAGAAAATAAGTTTTTTAAAGAAGGAGTTTGGAAGCATATTTGCTTATATCTAGAACAATTACTATTTTTTTTTTGTTGTTTGTTTTGTTTTGTTTTTAATTTTAGTATAGGGCAATTCAATGAATTCTTTATGGTGGAGATCCAAAATACAGTCACAAAAGTCTTTACTTGGGAAGGCCTGGAGCTGGTGGGGTCTGATTACCTAGTAAGAAACAGTAAATTAGCCTTGCTGTATGTTCTCAGGACCTTTGTTAAAGCTATTTCTTGGCTATCAGAATTCATATAAGTCTCACAAAAAGTGTCTTTTGTAATTCTTAACATTTTTAAAAGTCTGATCTCCATCTCCCAATCTTGCTATGGGAGTTTTTCTGTGTTTTATTTTTTTGGTTGGCCAAGGCACTTTCCAATCCTCTCCCTAAAGGCCATATATGACAAGACCACAGCTAACATCATACTCAACAGTGAAAAACTGAAAACTTTCCCGTAAGATCAGGAACAAGACAATATTGCCTAATATTGCCACTTTTATTCAACACAATACTAGAAGCCCTAACAAGAGCAATTAGGCAAGAAAAAGAAATAAAGGACATCCAAGTCAGAAAAGGAGAAGTAAAACTGTCTCCATTCGCAGATGACATAATATTGCATATAGAAAACCCTAAAGACACCACCAAAAAATGTTCAGTAAAGTTGCAAGATATAAAATCAACATACAGAAGTCTGTTGCATTTCTATGCACTAATAATAAACTATCAGAAAGAAATTAAGAAAATAATCCATTTAAAACTGCATCGAAAAGAATAAAATCCTAGGAATAAATTTCACCAAGCAGATGAAAGACCTGTGCACTGAAAACTGTAAGATATTGGTGAAAGGTATTGAAGAAGACTCAAATAAATAAAAAGTATTCTGTACTCATGGACTGGAAAAATTAAGTGTTAAAATGTCCATAATATCCAAAATAATCTATAGATTCAATGCAATCCCTACCAAAATTCCAATGGCATTTTTCATGGAAACAAAACAAATACTCCTAAAATTTGTGCTGAACCACAATAGACTTTAATAGCCAAAGCAATCATGAGAAGATCAAAGCTGGAGACATCACACTTCCTGATTTCAAACTATGTGAAAAAGATATAGCAATCAAAACACTTGAATCCCTTGCTCTCTCAAGCACATCAGGCATGTTCCCAACTCAGAACCTTCCACTTATTGTGCCTTTGAACAGGCATGTGATTTCTGCAGATCTTCACGTGGATGGTTCCCTCACCTCCTTCAGTCCTTCGCTGAGATGCCGCCTTCTCAGTGAGGTCTTCCTGGTCACCCTCCATCCCCACTAACCATAGCCCTTAGTATTTCCCTTTCCTATGCTACTCTTCTCCAAGAACTTCAGCTGGTTACAAACTGAGAACAGGGCCTGGGCAGAGGTTAGCAACCAGGTGCCTATGTCTTCTCCAATGTACGTAATACGATAGCATACATATGTACATTTCCAAGACATAGGCACCTGGTTGCTAACCTCTGCCCAGGCCCTGTTCTCAGTTTGTAACCAGCTAAACTTCTTGTGAACATAGGCAGAGTGAGGTGGGGAAGAGTTCAGAAGTGACTCCCTCCTAATAATTTGGGATTTTCTTAGTTCAGTGTCTGTTAATTATATGTATAGTTTGTTTCATTATCTTTACATTATTAACTAAAAAATATTCTACATTAACCTACAATAATGTAAGTTACCACAAATTTTACACAAGTGAATTTTTGTAGCCTTCATTTTTCACTAGTTTGTTGATTATCTACATCCTGTCCATGAGGACAAGAATTTTTATCTGCTTTTTTTTTCTTATGCCTATATCTCTAGAACTTAAAACACTTCTGACACATAGTATGTCATTAATAAACATTCGAATTAATGTTGTATTAGTGAATGGCTCACCCTGTGTATACATATACTGTGCATGACTCTCCTGCTCTCAGAAGCTAATAGAAACCATTTGCTTAATCATAATATTAACAAGACCATAACCTAAAATTCATAACACCTTACATTTACATAACACTTTTCAGACTATAAAATGCTTTCACATTCATTGTCTCATTTAATCCTCACAATTTTATATTCTCCTTTTTCGCAGGATGCCAAACTTGAGAGACATAGCGTTTTTTCAAAGTCACAGGAAACTGAATCATGGAGAAATTGAGTGTTTTGCTTAAAGTCCACACAAGAGAACTGAGACTCAAACTCATGTTGTACTGACCACAAATCTGATGCAATTTCCACTCCAATATCCCAACTCTTTAATTCTGTACTGAGTCAGTTGCCTACATATCCTTCGATTCAATATCAGTAATATCTGTCTACTCTCCTTGGCCAACCAGGCTCAAGACTCAGAATCCAGTTGTTCAGGTTTGCTTCCGTTCTTATTAACTGTGCTAACCTAGCAAAACTGGAGCTGGCTGACTGGCTCTGCCTGGTTGTAAAACCAGGATTAGGTAGTCTGAAAAAAAATGTTCTC
The DNA here is from genome assembly GCF_902729225.1 of Pteropus medius. Lineage (NCBI taxonomy): Eukaryota > Metazoa > Chordata > Mammalia > Chiroptera > Pteropodidae > Pteropus > Pteropus medius. Next base: position 69,796 of record NW_024346692.1, on the reverse strand, counting down.
ATCTGCAAAAATATAGATAAAAATTCAGGCTATAAATACCCAGGACCAAAGAGTCTGTAAAACTCAGCTTATATAGAATTGCGTGCAGATAGGGGCTTAAGCAAGTTCCGGTCAAATCATTTAAATATGTTATCCCAAAGCTTTAAAATTACAATGACCCTTTAAAAGAAATGTTTTTTTTTTCTTACTTTTTCCTCAATTCTAAGAAAGAAAGCCCTATCTTTTCAGCACTGCCCAACTTCTTATAAAAATGGCTATTGAATACTTACTATGGATATGAAAAGCACAATGCTATTTCTTCCCTTCCTGTTCATCCATAAGCAAATATTTAGCTTTCTTGGGTTTCTTTGTAAACTTTCATTGCTCTTAGTCATTCATCCTCATTCTTCTTCTCTCCCATCTTCCATAACCTACTCCTACTTACAGAAAATTCATTATTATTAGAGTTCGCTCTGTTTTTTCTTTCCTCATGTCTTCCCTACTTCAACTACAGACTGCTTAGAGTTTAAAATTCACTTCTTTGTATTATCACAGATTGTAAATATTCAAAAGCTGGTGACTAAGGGAAGGGAGAGGAGCCCCATTCATGATTTGAACCAAAGAAAGAGAGAAGATATTATCAGATGCCCCATTTTAATGGCATACAAATAACATGATTCGAACTAGTTCAGGTGCAGTCTGCATACATCTGAAAGGAGGAGATGGACTGCTGACTTGGCAAAGGGTTGTAAATAAAAGCTGACTTTGGTTTGGCACCTATAATTACACCCAAGCCATAACTTGCATTTTAATAGTCTCAGAAAGAAGGAAGAAAGAAGGAAAGAAAGGATGGAGGGAGGAAAGGAAGGAGGGAAGGAAAGAAGGAAGGGAGAAGGGAAGGGAGCGAGGAAGGGGAAGGAGAGGGGGAGGGACGAAGGAAGGAGACAGGAAAATAAAATTTTATTTTTTTGTTAATAGGATAGACTTAGACATTTAGTTTTCTAATAGAATTTATTTTAAACTAGGACTTCTCTTATAGAGTACATCCATGAGAATGATAGAATAGAAAATGCTATAATTACCTAGACTTCCATAATAATTGTTTCACAGATTCCATAGAAAGCATTAATTCCAACACCAAATTAAAATTTAAAATGGTTAGAAGAGAAACAATCCCTCTACCTAAATCTACATGTCAGAAATACATAAGTTTAATGGCGTTTGGTGAAAACTTACTGGGTACAAATATGATATAAAGTCCTGCAGGGGAAGAAGTATTTTTTTCTCTACCCTCCTAGGTTCATTGGCTGCTCCCACTCCCAATCAAATTGATAAGAAACAAATTAACAAGAGGAAAAAAAAAACAGATTCAGTTTATGTAGGTACAGCAGTTCACAAAGAAATAAAAGCTCAAGGAGGTGGTCAGAAGATTGAGCTTATATACCATTTAGGCTAAACAAAAGAAAAGAATTTTGCTTCTTGGCGGAGGAGGCAAATTATGAAAAGAAATGTACAATAAAGAAGGGTTATCTTGTTATGCAGATAAGAGTCTCTCAGGTGATGAGTTGTCTTCTTGGAGTGGCTCTCTTCCTGGTATGAGACACTTTTACAAATGAAAAAAAAATTTTATAAATGCAAATTTTCTTTAAAAAAAGGGGGAAATTGTACTCATTTGCAGGCAGATAGGGGGATGTAAATAGCTTTTCCTGCATCTGCTGGTTCTCAATTGCCTTTAGCTCAAAATAATCCATATGCCAAAGAGGCATATTTGGGGCGACATATTCCGAAACCCATGAGTACTAATGGTTAACACAGAAGAGTTCCTGTCCTCAAGGAACTTTATAACTAAAAGAAACGTAAGATGCATGAAAATAACGGTAGCACAAAGCAAATGTGTTTCAGTAGAAGTATAAAGGGCTGTGAAAGCCAATATGTATAGTTTGCTGATGATTGAAAGATTTTAGGCTTTATGAAGAAGGTGACACTTTAAGAATGGGTAAGATTTGTATTTCTGATAAGTGGAGAGGAAATGGAAACCATGGAGGCAGGAAAGTTCAGGAAATACTTAGCAATAAGTGAATGGTCATATTTGGTTGAAAGATATATTTGGAGAGATGACATGGAAAAGAAAGCACGTGCCAAATCATAGGGTATTTGAGACTGTCTGAGCAGTTTCATTTTTATTCTGTGAGTCCTAGGGAGCCACTGAAGGTTATTGAAAAGAAGCCTGACACATTCAATATGAGCTTTAGAAAGTTCTTAGACTGTGATTGTAAGATGTTTAAAGGAGGTGAGACTAGAGCCTGGGAGTATAGAGAGGAAGCCATCATGTAACCCAGGAGCTGGACAAGGTGGAGAAAATGGGATATATATAAAAGATGTTTAAGAAGTAGAGTCCACGTGATTTGGCAACTGATTGAATGCTTACCTATTTGTTTGGGGGAAAGAGAAGCATATGGTGAAAAAAAGGTTTAAGTTAGGATTTTGTAAATGACAGGTCAAATTGATTTAGCTAAAGAGTAAAACAGGGAAATTTGCAAAATTAATAAGTTACCAACCTAACTTTGGGAATGACAACGATAGAGCTAGGGAAGGACTATTGAATCAAGGCCTCAGATGTCATTCTTCCTCCATATCCTCTCTCTGAAAGTAGCCTTTACACTTTCATACTATAGACAAACTCTCTCCGTGTTTGAGGATCATCACCATAGCCAGTTCTTCTAGATGAGGGACTAGAGAAAAATGGAATCTGCCCCTGGGCCAGCTTGGACTTTTCCAGAGATGGACACCAAGAGGTGGGAGGGGGTCACATATTCATCTCTTGGGCCAGTCACTAGACTTGATTGATATTTGAGGTGCTATTTTTGGCAGCTCTCACTAGAAAATCATGATTGGGGTTAAGGGAAAGTATTATTGGCATGGCCACAAGGGAATTCCTTATGGGTTGTGGAGCCATCTCAGCTTTCCCAATGGAGACATAGAAAAGAGAACAGAGGAGTACAAATTGTGACTGGGATTCTGGGCCACTATGTTTGGGAGGGTGGTGATGCCTTTAGCAAATAGAGAAATAGGTTCGGATAAACTATTTTATTTTATTTTATTTATTTTATTTTATTTGTTTCACCTGTAGCACCTGGTCTTCCTAGGTAGTCTCCCATCCAAGTACTAATCAGGCCCGACCCTGCTTAGCTTCCGAGATCAGACGAGATCAGGCCCATTCAGGGAAACTAATTTTATTTTGGATATCTTATTTTTAAGGTTTATTAGGCTATATATGTGGCATTGTGTAGGAGGCTTTTAGAAATTAGGGTCTTTAGTTCTTAGGAGAAGTTGGTTTTAAAAACCATGATTTGGGAGTCATTAGCATATAGGTTATGATGAAACTAAATGGATAAGATTGCTCAGGGAGGATGTATTCAGAGAAGAAGGTGGAGGGCAGAATCTAGGACATTTACATCATTCGAGTGGTGGGATTAAAAGGAAAAAGTTGAAAAGTAGACTGAGAAGAAGCTACCAAATAACAATATCCAAGAGAGGTAAACGGGTAAGAAAGTGTAAAAAAAAAAAAAAAATCACTGTTTTGCATGTTCCTTTTTGTCTTCCTTATCAAATCAACAAGTTCTCTCTGGAGTACCTATCATGATCATTGCCCTTTGATAGGGCACCAAAGGAAATAGAAAAGAATGCGAAGACACGGATCTTTCTCTGAAGTGAACACTTGCCAACTCTCAAGGATGGGTTTAGGTAATGGTGAGCTATTTGAGAATGTGCTGAGGTAGGGGCCAACATGACTCCGGCTGGCCAGCATACTGAATATTTGGCCCATTTACCACGTTGGCATAAGTGCCGGAGTGGCAATAAAAGAATAAGGGGGAGAACTCAATGTGATTACCTGTGGAAGCATTTGCTTATTAGTTTGTTGTAATAGAAAATTATGTATAGGACATAGTGCCTAATGAGTAAATGGGTGATTTCAAAGTGTGATTACTTTCTTCGCTTAGAACAAGGCTAGGCTTTAAAATATTGTATAATAATTGTTATTCTTTAAAGGAAAGTAATCCCCTTAGTTTAGACAATAATTTTTTTTTGTTTGTTTATATATTTTTTTCCAGCTGAGTTTCTTTAGTAAAACGATAATAGATTGGTAAGAGATGTCATCATGTGGTGGAATGATCAGTGTATAAGAAGGTGGGAAATCAGGACTCCGGTTACTACCATCATCTCTCCCTTCCCGCCTCTGCCCCATCACACGTACCAACTGTATGCTCTAGCTGTGCAACTTTAAGTCACTTAATCTTTGGGTTTCAGTGGCCTCAACTGATGAGAATGATAATATTTCATTGGCCCAAGTACAGGGACTATGTGGATAGTGTCTTAAGTTTCCATCTGTTATGAATATGATCATTCATCCATGTGACATGTATATGAGGGATACAAAGTTAAAAGGATTGGTTTCTGCCTTCAAAGAGCCTCGAGTCTGGCCTGGGAAACAGGGAACATATTATTACAATTTAACACATAAGCTGTTGTGAAGGCAAATGAAACAGACACGGGGCACACAAAGACCAGGAATCCCATGTGAGTCTCATGTCAGTCCAGGGAAGTTTGGGGACTTCCTCAGGGGAAGTAACACTTGAGCTGAGCTTAAAAGGCATCACCATGACAATAAAGAAACTAGGGATTTTGGGTAGAGAGAGCAGCACATATTTTAAAAAGAAGACACATTTTGAGGAAGAACGAAAAGTAAGTTCACATTAACGGGATATAAAGAACAAAGTATGAACTTGTAAAAATTCAGGGCGGGACAGATGGTCAGATATTATTCAGAATAATCGTGGAGCACTCATTGGTAAAGGGCAATGTGCGAAGTGCTGGGCAATGTGTGAGATCTGCTTCTTAATGTTTCTGAAGATACTAAAGTACTTTTGTTTGCTTTCTGCTTGTTTCTCCCTTTCTTGCCTGCTGTAGAATTTGGAGTCTGCAAGTTGAGAGCATTTCTGGGTTTATTCTAGGCAGATCGACTCCTTCCCTGGCTGTGTCTTGTTCTCACCTATTCTAGGTTTCAGCTCACTTCCTTCTGCTCATCGGTCATCCCCATCATCGGTCTCTTGACTTTCAAGCTTTGTTGGAATCTCTACTCCTCTCCTCTCTCATTCTCTTTGTTGGGTGGGGTTGGGTGTGTCCACATCTTTTTATTTCTTCACTATGATTTTAATGTGGTTTGGGGAAAAAAAGAATAAGTGGCTATGTTCCATCTGCCATCTTAAGCCAGAAGCTCCTGAATTTGATTTTTGCCATGTGTTTAAGGTAGCTATGGAATATCTACATTGAGATGTGTGATAGGCAATTAGCTGTAGGTATGGATTTAAAATTCAGGAGACAAATCTAGATTACAGCTAAAGATCTGGAGTTACTGGTGTAGAAACAATGGGTGGGGATGAGATTGCCTCGGGAGAGCATGCAGAATGAGAAGAGAATAGGAATTAAGCCTGGTACTGGGGACTATCATGATTTAAGACAATTGTTTGTAGGATTCAATATTCTTCTAGAATTAAGGAGACTAATGATCACTCAGGACTTTCCCCTTTTGGATAGAAAGGACTCAAATGGGCTTTCGAGTTCAGGAAAGTTGCATTTAATATATAATAAAGGTGTAAAACAAGTAGTAAAAAGATTAGGTGTAACAAAGTTGAAGAAAGGAGGGATAGGAGTTCCTTGGATGAGAGAGATAATCAAGGGTGTCATCATTTCCAGATGATACTATCTGATTTTTTTTTTTTTTTTTGGTTCCGGGCCCATTCTTATGAGTCTGCTGAATGCCAGCTAACCTAATCTGCTCTCCTATTCTTTTCTTCTGCTGAGAATGTGGCTCTGATTCAAGAGCTATTGTACAGTGAGATATGTTCTCATAGTCTCCAAACATTCAATAAATATTTATTGAGGTCCTAAAATATGCCAGATTCTGGGTGAGGTGCCAGGGATATGAAAATGTATAATATTCCTGCCCTCAGAAAACATACATATGCATAAGCTGCCCCTCATGCTCAAGTCAGTGGTGCTAACTGCCATTATTTTATTAGCAAGAGTCTTGTCATTAGCTTTTAGGGAAAGTTTGGCTATCCCTCATTCTGATAATTAGACACGGAAGGTCTTATTTTAGTGCCCAGTGTGGAAGTCTTGTGTCTCTGGTTAACTAAAGGGTGAGGATTTTTTTGCACTGTCTCAAGAGTGATACATAGTCATTGCCTACTCCAGTACAGCACAGTGCCTGGTGTTTAGTGAGCTATTACTGTTTATTAGTTTTTTAGTCTTTTTATTTTTATTACCTCAAATTATTATCGTTATTAAGCAAGGATTCTAAAAAAGCATAAGCCACAGCACAATTGCATATTTCAGAGAGGTCCAATGAAAGAAAGGGTTTTTTTTTAAGAGTAAACTTGAAATAATCACAGTTGGCAAACAAGTCATTGGTTTAAAAAAATACAACTAATCAAGGAACGATTGTTGATTGATGGCAAGCAAGGGGAGAAGGCGGTCTCCATGATTTTGTACAAACATCAACATCCATACATAGATGAATTCTTTTAAACCTGGAATTTTAGGTATCATGTCTTTAATCTCAAATTAAAAAAAAAACAAAACTTTATGTTTTTTTAGTTTCCAAAAGAGATAGGGAAATTTTAATTAAGTAGGTAATAAGGATGTAGGTTGGCACAAGGGTGAGTACAGAATTAATCTAGTATGGTGCATTATTATTATTATTACTAAAACTGATTAAATTTGTAATTAACATGACAATACTAGTGACAGGATAAGAAGTAGGGAATCGGACCAGTTCATATCAGGGCTTTTTCTAGTTTAGATGAATTTTCAAAATTTATTTATTCATTTCTTAATTGATCCACTCGATCAACAAATATACCCAGCATGTGCCAGGCACTGTGCTGGTACAGAGAGGAACTCGATGCCTGTTTCTTCTAATGGAGATAGCCCCTAATAGCTAAATGAAATCCCACCAAAGAAAGTTACAGTGCAGAGTAAGGAACTGTAGTGTTGCCTTGCAGCCTTGTTTTACTCCAGTTATCTGGTGCTGCCACCTGCTGGGCATTTTCTTTTTCACAGAGTTTAACCATAGGTTTGGACAGAGAACACAGAATTTCCTCCGTGGAGTCGGCTCCCATTTCCATCTTTGCATACCGGACCATGGACTTTTTCTGGCTGAGTACACACACCTTCCTTCTTCCTCGCCAGCAACCCCGACATGGCACCAACCCTAGCTCCTCCAGAATTGCAAGCTCTTGTCAAGTAGGCGTGCTGAGTCACCTGCCCAGTATGCCCAGGGCAATTGCCTCATATCTCTCCCTCCCACAGAGTTTTGATCCCGAGCTTCTGTTGGAAGATTTTGGTCTTTTTTAGTTTTATTCCCGCTCTTGTGAGAAAGAGTTTCTTACCGGGATACCAGTAGCGTGTGGCTGAGTTGCTTGACATGGGCAGGAAGAGACCAAAGGCCTTTGCAGTAAACACTTCTCTCCAATTCCAAACTTACTCTCACTTCTGTGCAGGGCAGCAGTGTCGTGGGTGGGGTAGTTTACCAACTTCCTCATGAGTAGTGTGGTTCGGGTCCGCGGGCAGCTTCAAAATGCTGAGCAGAAGTCAGGGCTCAGGGGAGTAAGCATTAAATAGGTCATTTGCTTTGCATCATCGGTTCTTAAAGTGAGTCAAATGCCTTCAGGGGTGGTTTCATCATTAAAAAGGAGCCCAACAGTACCAAGTCCACCAGTGATTGCATGGCCTCCTGCCTCCTCTGGCCCTGCTTCAAGCCAAGGGCTTCCCATGAATTGCTAATGTTTGACCCAGAAAACATTAATCTGCTTGGTTATTAGACTACTTGGTTGGGCACAAAATCATAGAGACTGCCTTCTCCCATTGCTTGCCGTCACATCAAAAATTATTCTGGATTTTAGTAGATAAGAATGACTGTTAGGATAGTAAATGTTTTCTTTAAATGTAATGCTCGCTTTATGTTTTTTTATCCTAAATTAAATCGCGAAGTAGAAAATAGGCTAAAGTGTGCGCACATTTATTTCTCCCTGGAGGACTGATCCTCCCAGCCCCTCAAAAGGTCTTATTTTAAAAAACCCAGGTTTATCCTTCTTGACTGTGAAACTTTAAGAACATATCCTGAGCTCAGTGACATGCACTGAACCACAAGAAAAAAGGCCAGAGTGGACACAATATTAAACAAATTAATTGCTGAATCTCTTTTCTGACACTTTCTTGGTTCTTTTTCTTTCTTCTCTTAGCTCTATAAACCATTCCATCAATTCCTTTAGCCACCTTCCCAGTCTGATTTTTTCTCAGGCTCTAATTAATATTCCTTTTTCCTCTTCCTCCTTGCTAAAACTAGTAGCACTATGGACCACTTTCAACTCAGCCTGGAACATTCCATATCTGAATTATTCTTGGATGCAGCCCAGCCCCTTCCCTTTATCTCATTTCTGAGAATGAAGTGATTTTTGTGGAAAAAAAAGTTGGTATGGAACTTGGTGTGGATTTCAAGGGCCCCCTCAGTGCTCCATCCAATAGTCGAATGCTCTCCACAACCCTGTCACGATGTCCAGTGAGTTCTCGAGGACAAAAGAAGCCCCTGAGTAAGGGGATTGAGGAAGCCTGGAGGGGGGTGGCAGTAAGCAATTAGGTCAGAGGCAAGAAGACCTGGGGGTGCGAATGTGGGTTCTATAAGAAATAGGAAGACGGGAGGTGTGGGGTGGGGAGGGAGGCGGAGAGATTAGAGGAGTAGAGAACCTCGAAGGTGAAGCGATTCAGCAGAGAAAGAAGGAACCAACTCTGACCTGGAAGTGGTCCTTGAAAATTCGGTCTCAGAAATAGTCAAGATCAAATCTTAATTCTCCAATAGATTCCATTATGTGAAAGGCTTATTTTAAGACTTCTCCCTTTTCCCCCCATTTCATTGTAATTCATCACTTTTCTTCAGAGGTGCACAGTTAAGAGAAGACAGGCAAGAGAGAAGTGAAAGTCTAATGATATTCTTTTTTTTTAATGAAGGCTTTTAAGAGTATCATTAGAAACTCATTAAATAGGGATTTTTTTCTTCTCATAATATCATTTTTTCTTTTCACATTTTTATTTTATTGCTTAAAACTATTACAAAATTAGAACATGTTTTTTGTTTTGAATCAAACAATATTGAAATACAAAAGCAAAAAAAGAGGATCTCTCCTTCCAATACCACCCATTAAAGAGCTCATGTTAAGTTTGATGGATCTTTTTATTTTTATTTTTTTATACTAACATATATAAAGACTCCCCCCCTTTTTTTTTTTACAAAATGAGATACTGTATACACTCACACTGTAACTTGCTTTTTCATTTAATAATATGTAAACACGTAGTAATTTCAGTAATTTCAGGCAACAGATATACAATTCTTTATTCACCCCAGTCTCTCTTGATCGAGATTTAAGTTATTTCCAGTTTTTTGGCACTACAAATATTGTCAAAAGAAAAATCTTTATACACATCTCTTTGCAGCCTGGCCTTTTTATTTTTAAAAGATGGATTCTTAAAATTGGGGTTGCTGGATCAAAAGGTGTGTACACTTTTAATTTTAGTAACTACTGCCATGTAACTCTCCCAAAAGATTTGGGGGTGCGCACTTTGCATTATCACAAATGATGGCTACCATAAAAAATTAACGATTCCTCTATAACAGAACTCAGCTTAGTGCACGGGCCTCTACTGTCACTTGTTACCTGATAATTTACTCTCGGTCTTTTCCGATAACTCAAATTAACCATCCAAACTTATTGTTCTAGTTCTTTTGCTCTTGGATGGCCTCTGAGTGTGAGGGATGCTTGTGTGATATGGTGGCATTAAGGCTGTGTGTGAATTTGGATCATGGATGTCTCTCTCTCTGTGCTGGCTTTTGGAACTCATCCATTCATGCCTTGAGCATTACTCTCTGTTCCTGCTGAAGCCTGCTGTGGCCCTCACTTGACAAGACTAAATGCTGTACCTTCCTTGTTTTCACCGCAAAGGCACATCTGGTGTACTTAGCTTGTCTCATGCCCCCTCAGAGAGCCTGGCTTTTCCAGCTCCTTGCCCTACACCATGCTGCGGTGTAAGGGACTCTGTGAGAACCCTCAGGCCCTGTGCCCAGCCCCAGTCCTGATCATCGCTGATTACCGTCCTGCTGAGGTGGACTCAGGCTGCTGTCTGATGTTTACAGTTATTCAGGTTGTTCGGGAAGACAGGCAATGATTCTGTTTGCTTTGGAATGCCTCAAACTTATCTAAGCTTATTAGACCCCTGCAGAGACTTGGCCTTGAAGGTGGGGGTGACAGCAGGCGGTCCTACTACTGAATCCTCAGCACATCCCCTACAATCCTTGCTTGCTTTCCTGCCTGCCAGCCAAGATCTTCTTTTTAGTGGGACATTGTTCTTATCAGAGCACATACTCTTCTCTGTGTTTATGCTATAAATATTATGTGTTTGGTCCTCCAGGCATTGGCTCTGGGTAGTTAAAGCAGATTTTTGGAATCAAAAAAACACAAAAACATTTGTCTCTTAAGTTCCTGGCTCTTGTCATCGAAAGTCGTGGCTTTTAAGACCTTTTTCTCTGCTACAGATTTTACAAAATTATTTTCAACAGCTTAAAAGTCAAGGATTTAATCGTTCTCTCTGTATCATCTCTACATCTGAATCTCTAAAAATTATAACATTCTTTGAATGATGAGAAAAAAGAGATAAGAGGAATTTTTTTAAACCTACATAGTTAAACATCAAAATATTATCCCACTACAAAAAGAAATATATTCATTGCACAATAAATTATGTGAAGTGATGAAGAAAATTTTATCACAAGAATTCTATCTTGGGAGAGGAATTTGGAAGAAAACCCTTCAAACCTCCCTGGGCAAAGACTGAGATTCTAGGGACATGTTCTCACAAAAGTTGGTCTTCAAAATACTACATATAAGACAAAGGGAGGAATATATTTATACTAGCAGAAGAGCAGAGAAGTTAAGTAGTAGAGGAGATTTACAGAAAGAAAGACAAAAAAAAAAAAAAAGGCAGGATGATGTGCACTACAAAATGTGATCATTTTCTATGATCTAATCTCCAGCATAATTCTACTAAGCTATAAGAAATGCTTGGTCTAAGCAGGTACCAGTGAATCGCTGAACTTTGCACCCAGTGTGATTCAGGGCTAAACAGGACCAATAAAGTGGATGGAACGTATCCAGTTACTGGCAAAAGTAAAGCCTGGTCCACGTAGAGCCCTCACTATTGCTCTGGCAAGTTACTGGCTCTTCCAACCCTGTTTTGGTATCTTCCACCTCTCTTGCATCTTCTTTGCCCGTGCAGGTGCTGCGTTTTCATACTTTTATGGAAGAGATCGGCCTTTCCTCCTTTGCCTCGAATGGGAGCATCAGAGCCCCATACCTCCACAAACCTGATCCCAGGATCACTTTTAAAAAAGACCTTAATTTACCTCCACAGACACTTTTTTTTCACTTTCACTTCTAGCTTCAGCAAGCAAGGAGCATTTGCACATGTGTTTAACCTACCTTAAGTGTGATGCTTTCACACGTACGTGTGTATTTGATACATATAGTATGATTTGTATTACATGCCTCAAATGATATCTTATCAATGTATCACCAGATATTGTATATTATGTGTATATATATGTGAGAGTTTTATATTTATACTTACAAACATTATGTTTTAAGGTCACTAAGGTCATCCTCAGCATGGTGTCACATTCAAAAGAAACACAAATTTCATTCCAAAATGACCTTTGAAAATCATGTTTTTATTTAAATGTTTCTTAAAGAGACACTATATACCACATATTTCAAAACTTCCAGAAACTCTGTAGGTACCTCCTTTTCTTGAAGTTTCATTCATCTCGTATGCTACTCAAATTGTCCCCTCTCTCCAGGAGCTCTGGTCTCATGCTTGCTTTCCTCTGCAGACCTCTTTTTCATCTGCCTCCTTTTGTTCCAAGATTCCCACCCCCCAAAGTAACTCCCATTTTATGTTGACAGATGTATCTCTTCTCAAAGCTGCTTTAATTTTGTGTCTACACCCATTCTCTTTGCTCTCCCCTCAAACTGGATCAACAACGTTCCTTAGCTAATAGCTGATCAGCCTCTTTGAGGCAGGAAAGGGGAAAATATTAAATTCTCATATTCCAAAAACATATGTTTTGACCCTGCACATGTAGATCTCTGCACCTGGACTTCTGCTGGTACACTTACCTTCCAGAGAGTTCTGATGGGTCAGTGCCCTTGTAAGAACAGCTGTTAAGTGATTCGAATACCAGCTTTGTAGTAGCAGAGAGGGAAATGAAAATTTGTAATTTAAGAGCTTTAGAGAAAATTCTGATGAGAGGAGAGAACTGTCTTTGTTAAGTATTTCAGCTGGGAAAAGTTAGGCCGCAGGCACAGCCCTGTGAATTCTGATGAATTAGCAGTGGGACAAAGAAAAAGTAAATTTCACTTCAAAAGAAAGGTAGAAACAGATAGGAGAAAGTAGAGCTAAGTGACATGGTATTAGTTTGGACATACTTATGTGTCAGGCGCTGTTCTTAGTGCTTAACTTATAGTACTAGATGATTTGATTCTCACTACAATACTAAGAGTTAAATACTGTTATTATTATCCCCATTTTTAAATGTAGAAACTGAGGCACAGTTTCTAAACTGAGTAAATTAACCAGGTATCAGGGAAAAGCCCCAATGTCATAGAGAATGGCAAAGAATAACGAGACTAAGGACATGACTAAGCCAGCAACCAGGTTGGCTTGCCATCACTTCATAGGTGCAAAATTAGACAATGAGACTGAATGGACCAGTGCAAGATTGTCTATTACTCACAACACTGCAAACAGTGGGACCTTCGGCATGGTAACTCTGGTGCCCCTGCCCTTAGTCCCACATGGCAGTAAGGGGCCCAGATGGCAGAGACTTAAACGGTGGTTTGTGCAATATGTGAGGAGTCTAAGGTTAAAGACTCTGCACCTTTTACAGAAAGCAGCAAACAGACCAGTCCCTCTCCCTCAAGGAGTCGGTTGTAAAGTAGTCACACTGTGGGCACTTTGACCAATGTAATTGCTATGTGACTGGCTAGAGAAGTTGCTTAGGGTCAGAGGATGGTGAGATGTTTGTTGTGGCTTGGAACACTTACAAAAAAAAAAGGATATGTAGAGATGTTCAGGATCCATGACAAACTGTCTCTCCCAACACCAAGGTCATAGCTAGTAAGTAACAGAACCAGACTTTGAACCTGAGCAGTCTAGCTCAGAGTCCACACTTACTACTTCATGTAGTCATATTGTGTAGAGGCTTAGTATTCAATTTTAACGCATTGGTTGTTTTATTGTGCCTTGCAATGCGAGGACTCCTTTCATTGCTACAAAACTTAGTAAAGTGCTCACACAAAGCTTTAAGTCAGAAGTATTCAGAAGGTAAAGAGTTTGGAGTGCTAGCTATCAGAGGGACAAATTGTTTCAAAGTAACAACGAATAGCCCAGAGGTGAAAGGCAGAGTGGAGAGAAAGAAGTCAGCGGGAGCAGCAAATAGGTCCCACAAGCCTTCCCAGGGTATTGGGAAAGGTGTGGAGTACCCCTTCTTAAGTGGGACTGGGCAGTGAGTCAATTTTTATTAAATCTTAAAGGGCAAGATGACCCTACAAAACTGGAGGAATTGGGGCCATCTAAGGGCTGACAACTGGGGAGGGATAGATAGATGATAGATAGATAGATAGATAGATAGATAGATAGATAGATAGATAGATAGATAGATAGATAGATCATAGAGAAGGAAGGAAGGAAGGAAGGAAGGAAGGAAGGAAGGAAGGAAGGAAGGAAGGAAGGAAAGCAAATAGGAATTCCATAGCATTTACAGTGTTAGAGGCTTTAATGGTTTTTATAAGCCTGTGAAAGAAGAATCATTATCTCCATTTTACAAAAGAGGGAAGTAAAGTTTAGGGAGGTAACTTGCCCAGCACCAACGAGAATTGTCAAACCCCCAAATTTAACCCAGGCCCTTCTAACTCTAAAATCCAGATTCGTTCCATTCTCCCACACTACTTGTTTAACTTGGGCAGAAGGAGAGAGTATGCGGAAACCATAAGAAAAGGGAGACACCAGTCAAATGAAAGCTAATCAGACACCATTAGTACCCCCTACTGGGTCAGGCACATCTCCAGGGACGAACCAGAAAATTGTCTGTCCTTTCCCACAGCCTAGCTCTTTTCTTCACCCCTTTAAAAGATTTAAAAAGATAATTCACTCCACCGACCTCTGTAGAAAAGAATAACATACGCTCTGGGGTTCTCTAATCATGAATATCAGAGTAATACAGTGTTACATCAAATCTAAGGTGAAATATGACACATTTCAGAGATGCTAAAATGTTGACAGTGAGCATCTTAGAACTGCCGAAATACAGTGCTAAAAGAAAACGGGAAAAACTCTGCCTTATACTTAAATTTCCCCCTTGCTCAGGGTGATTAGGTAAAAAATTTTTTCCTGTGACGGTAATAAAGGTCGATTTTGTTTTTGTCATTACAGTAATATTGATATGTGAATTTCAACTCCTACACCAACACCTACGTGAGCCTGCATGCGTGCACGCGTGCGCGCGCGCACACACACACACACACACACACAATCACATGAGCAAAATAACCAAGAAATCGATATAAGGATTTTGATTGGCTGCTTCAGGAAAGGGAGACTGGGGATCAGAGGTGGGAGTAAAATTTACTTCTCAATGAATATCTTTTGTATGGTTGGAAATTTTACCATGTGCACATTTTACTTTTTAATAACTTTCTAAAGTAAATAATAGATAAACCACATTACTATTAATAGCAACTCAAGTAACTAGACTCTGATTAATGATCTTATCTATTCCCTGACCAGACTTGATGGTAAGTATTTTCCTATATCATGCTTTCTGTATCCTTATGAAACTGCTGGCCAATTTATTTATTTTATTTTTATTAATTTTTTTTTATTATGGTGACGTAGGTTAATGAAACCCAGTAAGTTTCAGGTGTACAATTTAGCAGTAAGGCATATATATATATATATATTGCATTGTGTGACCGCTTTAAAGATAGCTCGAGACACTGTCAATTTCTATCAAAGTTAGATATAGGATCTTTTTTTATATTAGGAGATCATCTGTATTATAGGTTCTCAACTTCTGAGACATCCCCAGATATTCTCTTTTCTCATGAGGCAACTTCCATGCAGACCACCACCTCCGTAATCTTTGTATATACTTTATCTCATATTCTTCTACAACACACTGGCAAAAACACAGCATTTAAAAATATAAGAATTTCTAGACTGCACAGTTTATAAAGCTCTTTTTTATACATTGTAACATTTAATTTTCCTTTACAACAATGGTGGGGCCAACAAAAAAAATGGCAGTTGATCAATAAAATGATGGTTTGGGGCCTACTTATTGTCTTTTTTTGGACTTGTGTTATACTTATTCAATAGTAATCCCTGCTTTCTTTTTTATTTTGAATCTTTGGTATATCTTTGCCTATCTGTTTACTTTCAACTTTTTTGGTCAGTTTGATTTCAGTATATTTATAAACAGCATGGATTATATGTGTATATGGGAGTGTGTGCGTGGATAAGTGTTAGCCAGTTTTAGAATTATTGCTTTTAATAGGAATGTTTACTATTATTACATATTATAATATATATACATGTTGTCATATGTTATATATGTTTTGTTTTTATTCTTCATTACTGTTTTCTGTTTTACAATTGATAGACTATGTTTTGTTTTGCTTATAACTTCTTCAGTAATTTTCATAATTATCAATGATATTTTTCAATTTTCCAATTGAATAAATCACAGAAAAAAAAGAGTTCATTTAATAGTATGAACTTAAAATTATATATACATTGAAAAATATTATATACAAACTAATGGACAAACAGCTAACTGGGAAAATATTTGCAACAAAATTGATAGATATCCACAATACAAAAGAAGTCATGAAAAATGGGTTTAACAGTCAAAATTATGTTTAGCTACAAGAAATAGAAACACCTACCACAGTGGCTTAACAGGTGAAAAAGGATGGTTTAACTCAGGTAACAAGAAGTCTCATGGGAACCAGCGCGGGGCTGATACACAGACTCCAACCGTCACCAGTCCCTAAGGTAAACCTTTTGGCTCATACACTTTTAGCATGTAGCTTTTATCTTTTTGGTTTCAAAATGATTGCTGCATCTCCGGCAGTTCAAGCAGGAAGAAGGCAGAATTCAGAGAATGCACCAGAAGACTTATTTTTCATATCAATAAAGGAGGGTGGAAATCAAACTTTAGTTTTTGCCTCTTCTATAGTAGAGTCACGTAAGAAAGAAACACATTGCAAATGAAGACTGGGTTCACCAAAACAGAGTGTTGGCCATACAGGCACAGAATAGAAACAGAAAATATACAATGTAAGAAATTAAAAGATAAAAAAATCATCCCCAAATAATAAAATAATAAAATGCAATAGTAATCAAAGCAATTTATGAAAAACTGTTTGGCAATATTCAAAAAGTTCTTTATTCTTTTACTTGTCACTTTTTATTCTAGGGCTCAGTCCTAAAGAAATAACTTTAAACACAGACAAAAATTTATCTTCCAGGCTGTTTATCACCATGTTTGTTTGCTTTTTAATCGGATACAACCTAAATATTTGTCTGTGCCAGTTAGTTTCCTGGAGGTTGCAAGGAGCAGATACATGAAAAGCAGAGAAAGAACAAAATAATCTCATCAGCCACAGAGCTAAGAAACAGGCCTCAAAGAGCCCTAAAAAGCTACTGTGATAAGCAGCAGCTCTGTCAGTCTTGTTATCTTGTCCCTTAAGAGTAGATGTCTGCTGCTTTCTATGCAATGCTCTGCTATTATGATGACCTAACTTCTCTGTTTCTGCCCCTCTGCTTCCACGCCTCTTTCCACCGTCATCTCACCGTC
The DNA here is from genome assembly GCF_902729225.1 of Pteropus medius. Lineage (NCBI taxonomy): Eukaryota > Metazoa > Chordata > Mammalia > Chiroptera > Pteropodidae > Pteropus > Pteropus medius. Next base: position 52,788 of record NW_024346692.1, on the reverse strand, counting down.
ATCTCACTTTGAGTTTCTAAACCAACTGTTAGTTCTCTACAACCCTCTCTACCTCATTGGTTTCTGCTTACTGTTGCTGTTACTGTTGCTGTTTGGTCTCCTGATATGTATCTGATCATTAAGCACTCTGATTCAGGGGCTATGTGCAGCCAGCAGAATAAAGAGATTGAAATTAAACATGGACTACACTGCACTGCTTACGCAAGTGTTTACTCCCATTAAGTATTAATGCTCTTGGAAGTACTGCTCAGATTTTAACCTACTGTCTTAAGGTCTTTTATTTCAACTTTTTCTTAAAAAAGCAAGGCATGCCAATTTGAAACCACTTGGGAGAGACAAAAAATATCCAAGAGAATAAAATGACCCACAATCCATAGTCCAAAAAAAGCCATTATTGACATGTTGGTGTTTTTCTTAGGGCCCCTTTTTCCCCAGAGTAGGAGGGGGAAATTTTCTGTTAATCAAGTAACCAAAGCTTAGAGTATTTATGGCCAAACATGAAAGCGAACTAATTAAATTGCACATTTGCGATGATGTACAGCATGTGAGACCAAATGTGACCAAAAATGGGGTAACAAATGCCCTTAGCGTTTTTCCATTTAAAATAAAAACTGAGGCATTTGGTCTCAACCATTCGTAATTGTTTTTACACGAGCTTATCTCTGAATTACATAAGAAAACAAAGTTTGCCAGCTGAATTCATAGCATAAACAAAATGACTAGGGACATGGTTGACCTATATAAGGGCTCTTAAGGATTTTTAAACACTTTAGCAGCACTCTTAAGTGTTTATATACTCATTAGTTACTAGTTATCAATGAGTCTCATCTGCTCATTAGTTCGTCAAGTAGAGCAATGAGTAGTGAGAGAGGAAAATAGGTTTATGTCTGAGACCTGCTTCATAATGCAAAACCAAAACATGTTATCTAGTGTTTTCTTCACTTTTCTTAGTGGTCCAAACAGTGTCTATCGTTACTAAATAAGTATTTGTCCAGTGAAAATAAACCATTCAATCTTGGAAGTCACAATCAAGATAAAAACATAACTTAAGATTTAACTCTTTTGTCCTCTCTCTTAAGAAGTGTTCTGTGACTTGCAACAAAATTTTACATTCCTTGACCATATTTCTATTATTTTAGTTTCACTGTAAGTCTTTCTTAAAAGATTCTAAACTCTATTAGTACTATGTTTTCAATTTCTAGCATCATATTTAGCCCCTAATATTTTCTCAGTGAATGTTTATTGGTTGAGTGAGTGCACCAACACACAGTTTAGTGGATACATTACATTTTTTAGATTTCTAAAATTTAAGACTACAGTCTTTTATTCTCAAGTTTTTCAGGGCTTGCTGTTCAGCTTTGGTGAGGTGATGATTTGCCTAATGATTACCCAAAGTCACTGTATTGGGTGAAGCAAGATATGAAAAGGGCCTTATCAGGAAAGAAAAAAGAAAAACCATAGAGATAAATAAAATCATAGTGATAAAAGCAATTTAAAGACTGTATAGGCATTAGACAAAACCACATAGTATCAACATTATTGGATAGAAATTAATTCATTGTGCCACAATTAACCTAATCTACCTTAACATATTCTGTAAGACTTAATTAGAATACTTTTCAATCTTTTTCATCCTTTCCAAGTGGTAAAGTCTTTATTAAGCCAATAATATAAACATTTAATAAGGATCTAACATTTGATGAATATTTTTTTAATTCTCTATTCTTAAATTCTCAACATATTTTACTTTTCTTATTTGTCACTTTTCACAATTATCAGTCAGTGGAACAAAGGGGATATGTGTGTATTTCCTCACGAAGTAATAAACATTTTGAGGGCATGGACCATTTTCTTATTCATATGATACCACCTTTATCTCCTATCTTAATACATTTCTCATAGAATAAGTATAGTAATTTTAACTGAACCAAAGTAACCCAATTCTTTGCAGAAAATCACTGACAGAGAACATTGATCTGCTGCTTCAGGTTCTAATACTTTCTGAAATTCTACAGATGCTCACTTTTCTTTTAAGATAAAGAGCAGATTATTTGAGATCATTGAATAAACTCAGGCACCATGAGTGAGAAACCTTGGATTTCAGCTTCTCTCTAACATTGACTATCTGTGCGACCTTGGATAAAGCACTTAACCTCTCTGGCTTTAAAATACTTGAATTAGTTGACATTTATTCTTCCTTCCAGGTCATTCTATGTGAGCCAATCAATTATCCATCGTCTTTAATTTACCTTTGTCCTTCTCTTAAGAAAACACATTGTTCTTCCTTCCTCCTATATTCAACTACTATTTTTCTTAAGAGACACCTGGAGCTCTCCGGTTCTATTATCCATGAAATTTTCTCAGATAAATGTTAAGCAAGTCACTCAAACTCTCTGACCAATAATATCTTCATCTGTAAAATTTGAGAATGCTAAACGATCTCCAATTTTCTCACAGCTCCTACAATCTCAGCAAGTTACCTTGGTTCCTACTCAATTGTGGTTACTGCCTGCTCGCCAGATGTTCCTCCGTGCTTTTGATATTTGACAATGCAAAAGAGATGTCATCGGATGTCAACTTTCTGTTTCTGAACCCATATATTTAGCTGCATCAACTTATCTTTCCAGCTAAATCTCTTGGTGGGTTCCACTAAAAAATAGATAAATAAAACTGGAATGGAAAAACATGCAATTAGCATACAATTCAGCAAATCTTTGTAAGATTGCAAAAAAGCAGCAAACACAAGGTAAGACCTTAAAACTCCAGATAATTTCTAAGAATGTGTTCCCCAATGTCTTATAATAATTACACCCTTGGAAACACTATCCATATTTAAATAAAATATAGTAATTGAAGAATGATTGCAGATAAATTATGTCCATAAGCACATATTAATGATTGTGATTAAGCATCTTTATCCTTAAAAAGAAAAACAACCCAGCTGCATGCTATTAGAACAGAACTGGCTATTCAGCTTATGAATTAACAAAGAAATGATTATAGTTGACTTTCTTTAAGCTCTTTTTTATACACTACCACCCTGGAGCTCTAAATTAAATAGATTTGAATGTCATCTCATTCAGCAAGCCATTTGCAGCTCAAAACAATATGACCACCCACTGAATTTTCAGTTTTGAATTATTTACTTATTTTGTGTATGGGACCTTGTGTGATGTTTTGGTTCAGATTAAATGATCTGTCTAGAATTTGATTAAATGATTTAAAAATTTAGAAAAATTGCTAACACCATTACAGCAACAGCTCTACTTTTTCTTAAGTATCCAGCAAAACCACGAACCGAACCACAATTTCAGATTTGGTAGGAACGCGGAAAAACCATTTACTGTCACTTCATTACGTGAAAAAGAGAACTGAACTCCAGATTGATTTAGTAATGCAGTAAACTACCTCTTCAATCAAAGAAGTGAATCTGCTGAAGGAGAGCTGATAGGACGATGTAAATCAAATTGTCCCTGGGATGATGGGTGAGAGGAACATACACATGGTGGTTTGATGAGGATGTACTTAGCTCTTTCCAGATAAAGAGACAGTAGAGGACACTCTCAAAAAGGTCCTGGAGGAAGAAAAAAAGAGGGAGAGGCTTCAGAGTCTGGCCACAGAGATGGAGTGGGCAAGGAGTCTTCAGCTGTACTGCCATTGTCGAAAGCATGGAGGAACATGTTACAAGCCGGCAGCAACCACAGGTGCAGATCGACAGTGAGTATACAGGTAGAGAATGAATTACCAAATGGGGTTATAACTGCATGACATTGGTGAGTTTTAATTAATGTATTTTGGACTCACCAGCATTTGGAATCTCTTCTTAACATTTGGGTATTTCCAATCATATGAATCTTGTTCTCTAGAGACTGAAAAGGCTGATTATTCTCTTTCCCATCCCTATGACAGTTAGGATGTGGATGCATGATCTGCTCTATTTTTTTTTTTTTTTTTTTAGGTAAATCTCTTTGTAGAAGATATGTTAGCAAAACCTTGGGTTGAGAGTATAAATGGAGAGAGTCATCTTGTGCTTGCAAAAAAAAAAAAAGTCTTATAATTCCTCATCTTCTGCACAGCTCTTCTGAAGTCATCAAGTACTGAGTGGGTCACAGTCTTACTCCGTGTGGAAGAATTTTTCTAAAATAACATTTCTAATCCTTCTCTGATCCCTTGGAGGTGCCTCCTATAGGGGACTTGGTGTCTGCAGAATGTGTATGCTCACTGGCTGTTGGCCACGCACTGAGCCTGTGACTCAAGCTCTGTCTCTCTGAGTCTAGCTCGTTATTTTAGAAAGTTAATTCATTTCATTTAATTCAGAGGAGCATTAGCGAGCCCACTTGACCCATATTTAATGCATCTTCTCTAGATAGCTTTATCAGTATTAAATATGATATTTTGCCCTCTTTATGCCCTACTCTTCTATCTTAATTAGTTGTGAATTCAGACATAGAAAAGATATGTTGTGTACTACCCCACTAAAACCTCCCAACAAACTGTATTATCTCTAATTGTTTCAAATTAGAACCTCATGCAAAATGCCTTTTAGGCATTAGGTGGAGATTTATTTTTTACTACCCCATAATGTGTTTTCTTAGCCCGACCTGCAGCCGATAGCTTTAAGCTACAAAGGTAGTCACATTCTAAGTATTCTCTAGCTTTGCTAAATATGGGCAAGCACTAGTGACATCCTGGGGAGCTCATTAGAAAAACAAAATCCCAGAACTCCCAGAATCAAAATCTGCATTTTAACAAGTCCTCCAATTGATTTGTGTGTGCATTAAAATTTAAGAAGCACAGCACTGTAGAACATTTTGTGTGAGTTCTTCCACGCAGACTGTTCACAGAGACTAATTCTTCAGTCACTTCAAACTGCACTGACTCCTCGGATAAACAACTGAGCAGTATTCGTAACATCTGTCAACTCATCAAGAGCCAAGGAAAACCACTCGAATCATTTGCCTTGTTTTTTTAATTGACTATTGATGTTGCTCCCAATGTTCTCAACTCTGCCAACAACTGTTAACAGTCTTGAAGAAATTTATTTTCTCTGGACTTATTTCCTCTGTTGCTGCAAACAAACATAATTTAATTAACTGACCACAGTGACAGGCTTTCTTTGCTTGGTTAACAAATGTGTTACTCAGAAACTTACTTTGACTGTAATCTCATTTTCATGTTTCATTTTTGTGACAAAATTCTGCTGTGATAAGAAATTCCATTTTAAAGTTTAAAATATTTTTCTGATTATTGCTTTCCTGTGAGTTGGAAATAACCATGATGAGGACTTAGTCCGATAATGTCAGTATAGAGTATATTGTTTTAGCACAGCTATAATGTCATACTAAACACGATGCTTTGTCAACTAACGCACAAACAAAATAATCCTCAGTCCACTGTGCCTTGAAAGTGGACATTCAAAGCCATAGTTTATCAACCCTGAATAGACCCTTGAGTTTTACCTATGGGTGATCTGGCAGGAAGGGGAAGAATGAAACTGGTCTTTCTCATCCTGTCAGAATTGTGGCACACCAATAATAGAAAGGGAGAGAGGTGCATGAGCATAGCAGTTGTCGGTTGACTTCCTCTCTCCTAGCTTTGATCCCCAGAGGTGAGATACAATAGCTTAGAATGGTGTCACCAAGGATAGAGTGGGCCCTAGCCTCCCATCATCAACTACTTGTCCATTTTCACCTGCCCCATCCTCACTTACTCCTGTTTGAGTATGCTGCCTCTCAAGCTGCCTTGTGCTGAATTGAGGTACAGCCACACCAAAATAAACTTGTCGATGCAGCAAGATTAGACAGAGGGAGATCCTGAGATTTCACCTCCCTGTGCAGCCCTAAATGCCCACGCTGCATGGATCAGACACAAGTAGAATCAACCAAGCCAAAAGAACACAGATCACCTGTTCACCAGCCATAGATCTAAGAATCAGATTTCTGCAGGGCATCTAGTGACGAGATGGACAAGGGTCAATGCCCCAGAGAGAAGCTGATGCCAGACAGCACATGCCAAAGACCGTCATGAGACCAGGGGTGCCTCACTCCTCTCCTCTAAGCTATATTATAACTGATAATTCTCTAAAGAGGTTGTTTAAGTTACTAGGGCATGTTCTTCAAACTGTATAAATCTTTCGCCTTAAGTTACTAGGGCAAATTAAACTTTAAATCAGAATCTCACTCCCCCATCCTCACTGATTAGAGGCAGGTACTTGTGATGGGAACCAGAATAGATAAACCAAATTAAATTACTGTACTTCCTCTAGAGTAGTGCTGTAATTCAAGATATGTGACATGTATTATATACTTGAAACTAATTTAAATAAATAAGTTTATTTAAAAAAAATTTTGAAAAAAGATATGTGACTTTGTTTATGGACTGTCTTTAATAGGCTGACACCCACCTAGAAGATTCTTTTCCTGACCCTTAAACGAAAAAGCTTTCATATTGCTCCTTTCCTGTTTAATGGAGCTTGTTGAGTCCCAGACTTTCCAAACATGCTAGGTCTGCTCTCTTCTCTGATGTGTCAATGTGATTTACACTCTCAATGTTACATATACAGACAGTCCTGGCATCTTTGTCACTATAACAAGGACAAAGACACATAACTTCCCAGCACTTTTATTCTTAAACATTTACCCAAATGAACTAAAAACTTATGTTAATGCAAAAACCCATATGCAAGTGTTTATGGCAACTTTATTCATAATCTCTGAAACCAGAAAGCAACCAAAATATCCTTTAACAGGTGAATAAATAACAAACGGTGGTATACCCATACGATGGAATACTATTCAGCTATGAAGAAGAATGAGCTATTGATTCACACAATGACACGAATGGATCTTAAATGCGTTTTGCTAAGTGGAGGAAGCCAGACCCAAAAGGCTGCATACTGTATGACTCCATTTATATGACACTCTAGTAAAGTAAGCACTATAGAAGTGGAAAACAGATGCCAGGGATTGGTGGATAGAGGTAGTGGTTGACTACAAAGAAGATTCATGGGAGAATTTTTAGGGTGATAGAACTATTCTGTATGATACTGGGATGGTGGATGGATAGATTAGAGGTGGGGACATCAGTATGAACTCACATTTAACTTCATATATATTAAATATTTAAATATGCATTTTATGTATGTTATATATGATCATAAGTTAAATATAAACATCCATTTTCATTTATAAGTTAAATATCAGTTCATATATTATATATTATATATGATGTATGGCATATATGATATACATTCATACAGATAGATATAAAAATAATAGATATATATAAACATGGATTAGTATATTTTATATATTATGTGTATATTATAATATAGGTTTATATATTGTAATATATATGTACACATACATATATATTTATGTACATATACATATATAGTAATATATAAACATATAAATTTTATACTATATAGAAATATATATGTATCTCCTAGTTCTGTTCTGGAGAGGACTTGGAAACAATGACACCAATTATAGGATTGCCAGATAAAATACAGGATGCTCAATTAAATTTGAATTTCAGATAAACTATGAGTACACACAGAGAAACCTATAACTAAGTAAAATGTCTTTGGAAAGGTATACATACAAGGAAATGAGCTGGGTGGCTGGGAGACTGAGCTGGGAGAAAGATTACTTTTCATTATGTATCTTTTTATTATATGCATTATTTTTTATTTACAAAATAAACAATTTAACAAAAACCAAAGAAGGAAAACCATGTAGGTAACTTAGTAAATAAAAATATTTTCTAGGAATAGGGAAAAAAAATGACTGAACTTTTAAAAATTTCACTGCTTCTAAGGGAAACCACTTAAGCCTTGTATAACAGTTTTATGAGCCCCAGAGCCCATCTTTCTCTCTCCATGAACAGGTCTTCTCTGCGATTCCGTATGGGCTGGGGGTTGTAGGCAATGGAACATTTTCTTCTCCTACCCCTTCTTTTGGGGGTGAGAGAAGGGAGACTGGCAGAAGATCTGGGCCAGGAGACAGAAAGAAGACATGTTCCCAGAAATAATGGTTGTTTCTCACTTTAATCAGTCTCCTGAGTTAGAGAGGTGGGACTGTTATTCTCAGCTGTTGACACATGAAAATCCTTTAATTAAACTCATCCTGGCTATTGATGCCAATCATCTTAGGCAAGTGACAAGGCAACATGCTTTAAATGATTTAGAGAAAACTTTTTTTAATGGAGGGAATAATTACCCTGTGTAATTCACTGTTACAGAACCTTATAGAGAAAAGTAACTTATTATCATTTTTTTTTTTTTAAAAGCAAGTTTTCAGCCTCACTCTGGATAAGAATGGCGTCCACCGGGACACTAAGCCAGGATGCCTCTTCCTCGGTCTCTAGAAGCATATGGTAATTGTCAAAAAGGAATGCTGAGGCCAAGGAATTTCCTGCCACCGAGCAAGCAGAAAACACGGTAGACCAGAACCCCTGGGGAGGTGGATGGGACAGTGGACCTTCTGCAGCGCAGGCTGCACGTGGATAGCGCCGAATCGCAGATGTCGTAAGAGAAAGAAATTTGTGCAACAAAATCTCTTTTGGTTCAGCCTTGACAAAATAAAAGGGCCTGCTAAGACTTGGTCATCAGGGTGGGTTAACGGGCCGGCTTTCTCTGCGGTGTCTGGAACGGTACCAGAAGTCCTTAGGGAAATAGAGTCCATAGTCAGACTTTCTCTTCTACCTCCAGGTGGGCATAGAGGCGCGTGGACCACGTTTTCCTTCTCCTTATAGAGGTTGACGCTCTCCTGTGAAACTTCTCTTTAGAGGACAACGCCCTCAGTCTGATATGGAAGTTATAGGGCTGATAAGTAGAGTTTATAATTCCTTAATCGGTCTTGTTTCCTGAACTGCAGGAAGTAATGAAGAAAGATGTCAAATTTATGAAGACTTAGGGAAAAATTTAGATGTTATTCTCCACGTTCATATTCCCCTTCTTTCCTCTCAAGTGCTGAGGGAGCTTGCTAACCAAGCACTCAGATTTAGCTGCCGTGATAAGGAATTAAATATCCTGAGCTACTCGGTGCGTCAGAAGAAAGACGCTTAAAGAAAACCTTCACCCCATGTAGCTCAGAGAATTCACTGCCTGCACCATCCCTTTAAAACCACCATCACTGCCACCACCACCACCAACAACATTAACAAAATTAAGTCTTTGTTGCTGTAGTGGGCTTCAGCCCAAGTCACACAGATTCTTTTATTCTCTGGTTTGGGTTGGGGAGAATAGAGGTTACCCTTTAGCAACTGCATTACCTTCCTTGCCCTGCATATTTGTCAGTGCTTGTATATGATTTTTTGCTGCTGACTAGTAACGTTATGTAGCATTGAGCTATTGATGACAAGTGATTTTGTGTGCTATTGTGCAGTCCCCTACCAGATTCTTCTTGCTCGATGGAAAAAGAATAATGTGAAAAGGGGGAAGACAAAGAGAATGGCTTTGACAAGGATGGAGGAAATTGTTCCATAGCTTCATGATTACTCATCCATGAGGTTAACTTTCTATGTTGGGCTTAGTTAATCAATCCTCTCCTCCACCTCCGTGTGTTGGAAAGAACTGGGCTTGAAATCCAGAGAGCTTGGTTTGAATTTTGGCTTTGCCACTTGTATCATTAATATAAATTACTCAACATCTCTAAGATTCTGTTTCATCATCTGTGAAACGGCATTAAAAATGGCTATTGACAAAGGTGTTGTGAGAAATAAAGGAACAGAAATTCCTGCCAAATATCATTTTCTCATTAAGTGCTTGTTGAATCTGAATGATATTGAAACTAGTCCCATCATCATCATTTATCATTCTTAAGTATCTAGATTTGTTCTCCCCAAAGATAGAGTATTTGATGCTAAAGCTTTGCAGTGGAAGGAAACCCTTCTCTCCTCCATCCCCAAAACGCTAAATCAGTCTACTAAGAATTTTGAAATATTCAGCAGGAAAGGTCAGTGGTAAACAAAAAGGATTATTCAGAGAGCACACAGTATGTCACTCCTTATATATGTGACTTGTAAGCACTTATTAAGGAATCAGTTATTTTATAGCTTTTGATACTTCTATTTTCAACAAATGTTAACAGTTAATTCATTAGTATGCACAAATGACACAAAAATGTTTTCATATCTGCTTACAGCTTTATAAGTTTTTAAAAATTCTCATCCATTTTGATGAATCTCAGAAATTTTATTTTCAAATTAGAAAAACAACTACATCTCTTCAACATCCTTGAATACCTTTGACATGTGACTTAATATCCCCGTTTTATCAAAATAATATTTATTTTTATTTATTATGTTTGGTTAATATTTGGCTAATAGCCATAATAATATTTGGTCAAAAACATGTGAAACTCTAAATAAGTTTCACTTCAGATAATATAAAAAACCATACAAGATTTGCATAGTTCATGTTCAGAAGCCTTGGGATTTAGTAAAGAGGAGAGCAAAAAATGTTTATGACTTGTACTTTGGCCTCACTTCCTCTGATCTCTAATTTCCTAGCTCAGATGTTAGAGACACAAGAACACCATTGTCTGAGGGGGACAACTTCTCTGCCTCTTTCTGCATCAAACACAGGGTCACCTCCCCATCTGTCCTTTTTGGGCTTCCTGCTGCCGCCCTGCCTCTCTCTGCAATGCATATGTATGAACATGGGCTCATGGGTTCCATCTAGTGGTCACTACTCAATCTAAAAATTGAGAACATTTATAGGTGAATTACATGACATTTAATCCTCCCTTAGTTTTGACATAAGGGGAAACCTAGATCTGAAGAGGTGAAGCAAAGCATTCTTGGCGAAAAGGGGCTGGAACCAGACCTGCTCTAGCCCACTTTCTCAGCCACATTCATTGTGTTCTCCTTCCTACATGTCCATCCTCTGCCCCACACCCCCTCAATTTTACCCAGGTAGGCAGTGTAGAATGCTATTTAACAATATGTTGCTTTCCAGGAACTTAAACATTTTGACATTCAATTCTAATATAAAGGTAAGCAGGAAACAGAAAAATGGACATTTGCGATAATTATAAATAAAGCAATAGAAAAGATTATACCCTTCCATTGTATATACTGTAAGGTCAGTATGCTTTAAAATTCAAAAGTAAAATTTGTTGACTGAATGAAAGACAGAAGATTTCAGTTTTGGAAGAATTCATGGAGAAGATGGAAGTCCATTATATTCCTGAATATGAAGGAGAATAAGATGGAGGAAGTTCGTGTGTAGGGTCTTCAAGAAATGTGGGAAAGCATGACAAAAGTATTCATATGATAAAGAGGTTGGTTGGATTCCCTAGGCAGATGTCAGGAATTTAAAAAATAATTTTCCTATTATTTTACTTATTAATAGATTTTTAAAGTGTGCAGTATAAATTTTGACATATGTTTATACTAGGAGAGCCATAGCTGCAATCAAGATAATGAATGTATCCATCAATCCCCAAAGTTTCCTCATGCTCCCTTGTAATCTTAACTCTTTCTTCTGGCCCCTCCCCACTCAGACAGCCAGTGATATGCTTTCTGTCACTATAGATGAGTTTGCATTTTCTAAAATATTAATATAGTTAAAGGTTTTATTTTAAATAATTTCAAACTTGTAAAAAATTGCAAGAATAACACAAGAACTTCCATACTTCCTCAAGGTTGCCTAATTGTTAACATTTTACCACATTTATCATCATTCTATCTACTACTTATACATATTATTGTTATTTTTTTTTTTATTGAACCAGTTGAGAGAGGTTGCAGCATGAAGCCCCATTACTTTTTATTACTTCAGTGTGATTTCCTTAAAACAAGGACACTTAAATAACCAGGGTGAAACCATCAAGATTAGGAAACAAATATTGCTATAATACTGCCATCTAATCCACAGACCCCATTTAAATTTCAATAGTCGTTTCAATAATGTTCTTTATAACTTCAGAAACCAATCCAAGACCATGTTTTGTATTTAGTCACTATATCTTTTTTAGTTTCCCTCAATCTGGAACATTTTCTCTTTTTTCCTTGTTTTCCCCAACTTTGACTTTTTTTTTTTTTTAAAGAGAGCAGGCTAATTACTTTGTAGAATTTCCTTCACTTAGGATTTGTCTGATTATTTCTCATTATTAGATTCAGGTAATGTAGTTTTGGCAGGAATTTCATGGAAGCAATGCTGTGTTTTTTTAGTTTATCATAAGTCACTTTATGTCAATTTATCCTGTTACCGATAATGTTATATTTTATCACTTGATTAAGATGGTGTTGCTAAGTTTGTCCATTCCAAAGTTAATTCATAAGGATTTTGTATGAATTAATTAATAAGAAGGTAAATATTTCGGGGGGATATTTTGAGACTATGTCCATATCCTCATCAAATGTTCACCCACTAGTTTTAACATCCAATGGTGATTCTATCTAAGTCTGTTATTATCATGATAATTGCCAAGTAATGATTTTCTAATTCTAGCATTCCTTCCATGTTTATTGGTTGGCATTCTACTAAGAGACAGAACTCTTTTCCTCATATTTATTTATTCATATATTTATATCAGTATGAATTTGTGGGGGCTAAAAAAATTAATGCTTTTCTCTCCATCTCCTAAATTTTTTAGCTGGACTAATAATCAAATTAACAGACAGATTAACAGGAGAAAATCAAATTTTTAATACTTGCTCACGGGGAAGTCATATAAGCATAAAAATGCGTAGGACAGTGAACTTTGGGTGTATATGACATCTTTGGACAAAGGAGAAAATGGGGGGATTGGTATAAGTTTTCAGAAGTGAGAATGGGTGATTAATGGGTAGTTGAAGACAAGTGGAACATACGTGGCAGGAAAATTCTTGCTGGGGTCGACTCAGAAACAATGAGACACAGAGGGGTATCTAGCTAACAGGCCCCAGCCTGAAGCCCTCCTATTTACAATACTTAATTCAAATTAGGCTATTCAAGCTAAGGCGAACATCTTAAGATTTCCTTCCTGAAACAAGTTTTTCTGTCTGAATCTCTTGGGTAGGAAAGTGAGGAGAGCCAAAGATTCTTTCTGAGTCTTATTTTTTAATAAACACCTTAAAATCAATATCCCAAAAAGGCAGCTTCAGAGCGATAATACTTTGATCTTCTTCAAATTCAGGAATTTTGATTTTTGTTTTTACAGTGGATTATAATTAGTTATTCTCATTATTTATTTTGATGCTCAAATCATCCTAGATTTGGCCAGTGGGAGTCCCTTCCAGCTGGTTCCTGTGCCCTTTAGGCACGTCCTCATATTTCTCTGAGTGCTTCTTAACTTTCCAGCACAACAAAATTTCCAGACTCATCTTGTTCTTTTTCTGTCCTAGCCCTGGAATCAAATATTTCTTCCAGGAGCCAGAAACAGATTTGAATGCTGGAATGCTCATTGCAACTGGGGTGTCATTGCTTCTAAGCCCGCTCTGCGCATACAATTAGGAAATATAACACACCTATACATATGTCTGTCTGTCTGTCTGTCTGTCTATCTATCTATCTATCTATCTATCTATCTATCTATCTATGTATCTATCTATCTAATCTATCATTTATTATGTGATCTATCTTTAAAAAAAACATGACTTTAAACCAAACCTCCAATTCTAATCCAATACCACAGGTTCTCCTTTCCACATTTGTAATGCCTGTCTCTAACAGTGAGAAAACTGTGTTCCCACTATCTTCCACATATTTACTTATTTGCTTAATCCTCTTTCATGAAACCAATCTCACAGCTATGCCAGCCTTGTTCCCAGACGTAGTGTCCAACCAGGCACATCTTTTGGGTCACCCGACTCTGAAAAAAGGAACGGTGAAACAGGAAATTATTTGTACTTTTCTCTTTCCCCTTTCCCTACATGTACGTTATTATTTTCTCTTTTAAACGTTGCTCAAATCCATTCTTTCCTCTCCAGCTCTACTTCTGTTGCCTCAGTTCAAGCCATTAACAGACGCTACTGCTCCTGGTTTTGCTCCCATTGACCTATGACAGTTTGTCATTTGCTTCATACTTAATAAATGCTTATTGAACTAAATCTTTTTTTTTTTTTTTTTTTGATCTGGGAAGAGTAGAGAGAATGATGTGGTAAAGAAGTTAAGGGTATGGTGCTTTAGTGATCGCTGAATTTCAGCAGTGAATGTTTTAGGGCTGGTGTCAATAAGACGGCTTTAGGTAATGCAACAACCTTGAGCCCAGTTGGGAAGCTCTTTAGGCAATTGGATAAAATAGTATTACTAAATATTTTGGTCAAAGACTAGGATTGAATATATTTGCAACCAACTCTACCATCCAGCATTCCCCTGAGTTCTGAAGTCACAAGACCCACGATGAATTGCACTCCGCATAGATTCTCCCTTGGCCCTGGAGATAATCCATGACATTAAAACACTGGCCCAACTGAATCCCTTCAGGGTATTTCTTCTTCTGTAGGCACTTTTCAAATCCCAAACAATGGCTTTTAGTCTCTCAAACTGCTGCTTTAAGAGGCAGAAATCTGTTACCACCTCGTCGAAGGCTGTAAAGGTGGTGCTGCTGTGTGGACGAGGCAGGAGGAGTGGGGGCGTGGTCAAGGTTCACCGAACGCGGCTGCTCCGTGTCCTCCACCCACCCCCACCCTGGCGGCACCCTAGGAGCAGACAACGCTCTGCGCGTGCTGCCTCGAAGAACACAGGAAATGGGGGTGGGTACCTCCTGATTTCTGATTGAGGATGTGGGAAGTCATGCTGCAGGGATCAAAAGTAGAGAACTTTCTAAGCCATTTGAGAACTGCATTCCCAAGGCATTTGTTAAATGGTTTCCAGCAGCAGCAGCAGCAGCAGTGGCCCCCAGAAAAATCCAAAGAAGCGTTAGCCTGTGCAGTGTTAATGCCATTGTTCCGTGAATACTAAGACTGGAGGCAGATGGCTCCCCGCCAAGGGCACTGAGCAGCAGTGAGAGGAAGGGTTGGAAGTTATGCTTTGTGTATTTCTTGCTTATCAAGAGTCCCGCTCTTTCCTGCGTGAAGGGAACTTAGTGGTTTCCTCAGGGCACTAGGAAGCCTTGGATGGAACCCGTTCAACTTCTTTTTCTTTCTTTTTATTTCTAAAAAACATTTATTATTTATTTATTTATTTGTTTGTTTATATAACATTTTATTTTTAAATTTTTTTCCCCTTTCCTCTCTCCCCTCCCCTCTGGTAACCACTAGTTCATTGTTCATGTCCATGAGTCTCTGTTTGTCCTGTTCATTTGTTGCTTTTAGGTTTATATACCACATATAAGTGATATCATGTGATTTTCAACTTTTTCTGTCTGGCTTTTTTCGTTTAGCATGATCATCTCGAGGTCCATCCACGTTGTTGCAAATGGCAGTATTTCATCTCTTCTTATGGCTGAGTAATATTCCATTGTATATATGTACCACAGCTTCTTTATCCAGTCATCTATTTTAGGACACTTCGGTTACTTCTACGTCCTGGACACTGTGAATAATGCTGCTATGAACATCAGTGTGAAAATATCTTTTCAGATATGTTTTCAAGTCTTTGGAGTACATACCCAGTAGAGGGATTGCTGGATCATATGGTAGATCAATTCTTAGTTTTTCGAGGAACCTCCATACTGTTTTCCATAGTGGCTGTACCAATTTACAGTCTCATAAGCAGTGTATGAGGGTTCTTATTTTTCCACATCCTCTCCAACATTTGTTATTACCTGTCCTGTTGATTATAGCCGGTTCAACTTCTTGCTTATCGTTGAGTTATTTCTACCTGTATTCATTTCATCATATTTTTATTGTGTTTTTACTGTGTTCTGGGCTCAGTGCTTAATCTCAAAGAGCTTAGCGGTAGGAGTAAGGCTGTCTTTGTCCAGAAAAAGCTCACAGTCCAACTTGTAGATCGAGCCTGGCCGAGTACCCACTAGACGCACTAAACAAACACCTGTAAAAAGAGTGTTATGTTTTCCTCCTAAGGCATAAAAGCTTTCATTGTAGAAACCATGAATGTTATTGTTTAATTTTTAGGACACCAAAATATTTTAAGATTTGTAGGTTTCAACCTGGTCCTGTAACAAGTGTGAAAAATATGTACACAAATAATTTTAACACAAGACAGAATGTGATAAATACCACAGGGAGTGCCAAAGTGCCCATGTATTGAGAGATGGAAGGACCACTGAGTCTGAGAATGTGGTGTCAAAGTGGACTTTGATGGGCAGGTAGGAGAGACTGGAGCACATGATCTCTAAATCTATTCCAACTCTTTACCACTGATTTGCCATATAAGGGTGAGTAGGATGGGCAAGGATGCTTCAGGCAAAGGGTCTACCTTGGGAGCCGAGAGGCATAGTGGGGGAATTATGAGCTTTCCCGTGTGCTTGGAGAAAAAGGCACATTGGGAGGTCAAGGATCACAGGGTCCAGGCTGGTCTAATTTGCTGCAGCAGGAAGGGTTCTGTAGGCCTCCTTTACTCTCCTCAATTCAGGCTCCGTTTCCAACAGGGAAGTCAGAGAGACTGCTTTCTTTTCCATAGGGCAACCTGCCCAGGGGCAGAGGACAGGCTTGTCCTGCCTATACTTGACCTTGCTCAATTTAGAGGGAAACTACTGTGTGGCTTTCTTGTTTGATGTGCTGAGTGCTCAGCTCACCTGTCGGTGTTCCCGGACTGCTTCTGTGTACTTAGAGCTGACCTTTAAAGGATGACATTTGAGCACGCAGTGCCGAACTTCCTGTGTAGAGTACAATGAGTTCATGATTGTGTCCAGAGCCACAGATATTCTCTTTTTTCTGTGAGCTGCATACCAATGTGCTTGGCCTCATTAAGAATAAAGTGGGCACATGAGATTGTTTTCAAAGGCATCAAGTGGTGCTGCTTGGGCAGAGGAGAGCCACCACGTGAAAATACCCCAAGGCTTCTTCCCACTGCAGGGCAGATCCTGGTTCACAGTGTGGCCTTGTCCTCAGCACCTTCCAGACATACCCCTTGTGGATCTGGTGCTGACAATGAGTACTCTTCCAGAGAACACTGTGTTTCCCCCTCATGCCCTTTACTAAAACTTTCTTATATACTATATTCACAGGATTATGATGGCGTCTTCTTGCCCAAATTTATTCTTTCCTTAATCTCGTTCCTTTTGCTCTATTTCCATCAAGGGGCAAAGCCAATATTATTAACATAGGGAAATTAATAGTAACTTGAAGGGTACAGTTCTAGGAGCCATACGACCTGCTGACAGAACCTGTGTAGTCACAGAAAGAGAGGGAGATATGTATAAACATAACAAACTCAACAGAGCAGTTTAAAGATGAAGATGAATAGTGTTACTGCTTAAGGTTTTCAAAGACAAAACATTTGCATATCGAAAACCTGCACGCCTCTCCCTCTTTGGGTCTTGGAAATATAGGTTTGCAAAACAACTCTAGCTGCCAGTTAGCACAGGAAGGTGTTAGATGTTAAAAACTGTTAACTGTCCATGGACCAACATGAATTGAGTCATAGGGGGGAGGGTGTTTTTACATTTGCTATGTTTTACATTTGCTTATCTCCACTGCTCCCCTGAACAAGCACATTTACTTTGGATTAATATTGGAGACTATCCAACATTTGTATGTGTATGTGAAGACTAGAGAAGAGAAGCTTGATTTGATAGTAAAAAGCTAACTGTGTGACCATGGGCAGTTTATTTGACCTCTCTCACTATACCTTTCCTCACCTGTATCACTCTCAGCCATACCTGTTCCTAAGCAATTCAGGGCTGGAAGTGTTGGCAGCATGAGGAGGTTAGACTAAACATCTTTCCGTCTTTAATAATCCATGATTAACGGAAGAGAACACTGCATAGAATAATAAATACTGTCTTAGGATTCAGCATTTGCTTTGATCCTTATAGTTGTGTGATCTGAATAACATAATTTCTTCTCTCTGGACCTCACTTCATCTGTAAAATTATGGGATTGGCTTCTATGTGCTATTGAACAGAAAGAGTTCCTCCATCCAGTGCTGGCAGAACCAAATAGTAAACACTGAGAATCACAGTGGAGAAATATTGGCTATTTTATTATAAAAGCCACCTCCCAGAAGAATAGGAAGCAAATATTCAAAAGCCCAAGCTCCCTGATGGCTTGTAGGTTACAGATTATATAGGGCGAAATCGCAAGATACCATGGATTAGGAGTTTGGTGTTGTATTGGGAGCTGATTGGTCGAAGGTGAGGTAAGAGTAATAGATCATTTCTTCAGGTCTTGAGGACAGTTCTGAAGTCTGTTCTGGAGTCCTTCTGTCTGGTTTCATGGGAAAGTAGCTTGTGGGTTGTTCTATCTTGGGGGTCAGGAGCTGAAATGTAACTTAGATCGAGATGTTATCTTTAGTCTGCCAGAGGTCCCGGCCTTGTGACCATTAGTCAGGTCTTCTGCTGCTGATTATCCAGAGAAAGACTAGGTCTCTAAGGCATATGTATATCAGAGAGATATGATTTCTAAAGCTAGTATTTAAAGCTAAATTTAATCAAAGTCATAAGGGCCCTTGGTTTCATATACTCTATTATTCTTTTGAGCTCTAATGTTTTGTAGTTTTCCTAAGTAAGGATATAGATATTATCCTTCCATTCTTTGTATTTTACTCCAACCTTGGGAGGGCAAAGGAGGAAGTTGTGAGAAGCCTGGTATTAATTATGGTTAATTTTCTCTCTGTCTGTCTCTCTGTCTGTTTCGTCTTTTCTTTCTTTCCTTTCTCTCCCGCTCCTTCCCTTCTCAACTTTCTTTCCTATTGTTCTTTTAGAAAACTAAGCAATTTTCCTCATAATCAACTTTGCAGACCCATTTCCCCAGTGAGCCCTAAAACCTAGCTCTGGGTTGTGGTAGAAAGGGGCAGAAGCCCTTAAAGCTTTGCCTTGTCTGTTTTCAAGACAGTTTACTGTAAGCCCTGTGGTTATAGGTGATTAAGCTCTCTAGGCTGCCAACACTTCCAGCCCTGAATTGCTTAGGAACAGGTATGGCTGAGAGTGATACAGAAGACCTAAAGTAACAGTGGCTTTAAAAATAGTTTATTTCTTCCAAGCAATAGTCCAGAGTTTGCAGTCCAAGGGTGGCGTGGCAGCTCTGAGCCACGAAATCCTTGGGATTCCAAGCTCCTTTGGCCTCCCTACCCCCACTATCCTTAGGCTGTAGCCCCTTGACCATTGATTCAGGCTGGATAATGAGAAGGGAGAAGAAGAGGAGGCTTAAAAACTGCCACGTTGCCCTTATGTGTACATCCCATTGGCCAGATGTCAGTCATATGACCACATACAGCTGCAAGGGAGGCTAGGAATTGAAGTCTATCAATTTTTGCCAAGGATCCAGGCAAAAATTGAGGACTCCAGCACCTTGGAAAAAGGAGACAATGCGTATCAGAAGTAATTAGTCATCTCTGCTAGTGTTTTGTGGATACGTTCTTTCAGTTGTTAGAAATTAGAGGGGAGGCAGGGTGAGTCCTAAGACGTCCAATGTCCAGCATCCTCTTATTTCTCTTCATTCCTTCTTGTCCTAAAAGACTCCTGGCCACTTCTACTAGGCATCGCTATCTCCCAAGAACTCCAAACCATTCATGTATTTACTCATCTATAAATGTCTGTTGAGTGCTGGCTCTGCGGTTGGCCTCGTATTAGGCAAAAGGACCAGAAAGATAAATGAGATACAGTCTTTTCCCTAAGGAGTCAACAAGCTAGCAGAGAGAAACAGACATGTAGACCAATTGCCCAAATTGTTATAGACTCATTGATAGACACTCAAACTAGTGGGATATGAGAAAAGAAGTAGTTAACACTAACTTCAAAAACAAATGGAGGAGCAGCAAGGAAATGCTTTGTAAAAGAAGTTTCCATTATACTGAGTGTTTAAGGTTGCATTACCTGGAGGGAGGGGATAAGGCAGGGTTTCTGCCTTTTTTCTTCCTTTTCTACTTTTTCTTTTATGACAAATGTTTTGCTTACACCCACCTGTATGTAAACAGATCAACTTGGCTACTGTCCTATTAAAAATATAGTATCCTTGGCTAAGCTCAAGTTACCAATTCGCATATTCATTTACATGACAATTTCTGTAACTTTGCCTGTTAGAAAGTAAAGTAAAGTTAATTATCGATGGCAATGAACTGCAGAAATACTTTAATTCTAGGTAAAGTTTCCAAAACATGGCAAAATGTGAACTCTGGTGGGGGTCTGTAGAAGATGTGCAGCAGTCATTTTTACCTGGAGAAATTACTGGACTCTGTACAAATGCAATTGTAAGCAAGATAATGGATTATGGCTTTACATTTACTAAATTGTTGAGCCATTGTCTGCTTAACTACTAACAAACAGCTAAAAGAGCTTTTTTCTCTAATTATCATAGAGAGAAGTAAAAAATGAAACAGAAATTTATGAGCACTAAAACTTGATATTTAAGGGAATATGATTTATCATCCAGTGTATAATTTCGAAAGATTAAAAAATGTTTATTTTACTACAAAAATTCAAGATTACTTAAATTCTTTCACTTAGACCATCCAAGGTGAACTTTTCCATTCTTACAAATTCTTCTTCCCCATGGATTTTTAAGAAAGCAGAATATTCTCCATTTTTTTCTGAGGTTTCAAAATATGCATTTTCCATATATGAAATTCATCTTATGCTTCCTTATGTATTATTTTTACTTTACAATTTTAAATTCCTTGGAGAATATCTTGTTTGCAAGTATAACATTCAATTTTATAAATAAGTGTTCATATCTAATAAGGCAAGATGGACTAAATAAAACAAAGGTCTACAATTTTTTCAATAAAGGGCCAGAGAGTGAATATTTTAGACCTTGTGGGCCCCCGTACAGTCTTTGTTGCATCTTCATCTTTGTTAACTTTTTTTTTTTAGCAATCCTTAAAAAAGTAAAAACCACTTTTAGCTTATGAGCCATACAAAAACAGGCCTCTTTTGTCCTGTAGGCCTTAGTTTGTCAACCTCTGAAAAGCCTTGATTTCAAAATCTTACATACTTATAAATAACTATAATCCAAAGCAGCTATGTTAATGCTATATGACAGAAGTACATTTGTGGATATGTAGAATTTGGCTCTCTTCCAGTGTTCTTCTTCCTAGCAATGGCATCATTATCCATACAATTATGAAGCCAGAAAACTTGTTCCTAGTAATCCCTTCTTCCTATGATTTCAGTTTACATATAGGTCCTTCAGCTTCCCATTATGTGCCACCAAATAGCTTCTTATTCTAGTTTTCTCCCCAGCTGACTGCACACTACTTCTCTGTCAAACCTTACGTTACCCATTTCTACATCTTCGACAGCCGCCTATGTAGTAGGTGCCCGTTACTGTGTGATGGTCTGGGGAGCACTCACAATGAAAGGACTGGCATGAGAATGCAAGCCTGTGGATCCAGGGAGTGGTTCTCAGTGACTGTTAACATCCAGAGAGAAAATCAGACATTAAGTGCCTCCCAAAGCAAGAACCCAATGCGACCTTTGAGATAATCTTGCAAAACAAAAAAAATTGATCCTGATTTGATCAAGCCTCTGAATACGACTACAGGTTTACAGGAAATAGAACACAAGAATGAATGCATGAAGTGGTTCTGCAGAGATGCAGCTCAGCAGAATCTAGATTGTGGGAAAATTCTATAGTACAAACAACCAGTTTCTTCAATTAAAGTAGAAAGGCAAGAAAAAAATAAATGAAAGAGAGAACTCTACAGAAAAAAAGAGACAAACCACTACATCACAAAGTTTGGGTCTTATTTTGATCACAATTCAACAAACAAATGGAAAATATATTTTAAGAGAATTAGAGATATGTGAACAATGATTACTTAATTATACTAAGCAATAATTAACATTTTAGGTGTGATAACAGCAAAAATCAAGTGAACTTTATTCTGTTTCATCAGTCCGTATGTCTCTATTTATGTCAATATTATACTCTATCGATTGCTATAATTTTATTTTATTTAACAATAAACACAAAGAATTTAAGTCCTCTTTTAAATTCTTAAATAGGACACAAAAACCCAAATTGCAAATGAAAAGAAAAGATAAATTGGACTTCATCAAAATAAAACAAAACTTCTATTGTTCGTACAACACTTTCATTAAGAAAATAAAAAGATAAGTCATAGATTAAGAGAAAATGCTTGCAAAACACATATCTTAAAAAAGGCTACTATTCAGAATACATGAAGAACTCTTACAACTTAATAATAAGACAAACGATCCAGTTAAAAAATGAAGAAAAGGTTTTAAACAGACACTTAAAGATGATGAATAAGTACATGAAAAGATACTTGAAATTATTAGTCACTAAAGGGATGAAAGTTAAAACCACAGTGAGATGCCACTGCATACACACTAGAAAGACTAAAATTAAGAAGATAGACACTACCAAGTGCTGCTGAGGAAGTGAAGAAACTGGAACACTTATGAATTTCTGGTGATAATACAGATGGTAGAGCCACTTTGGAAACCAGTTTTATAGTTATTTATAAATAACATAAAACGGTCCATATGATCCATCAACGCCACACCCAAGTGAAATAAAACAGATAAAATAGATGGCCTATATGGAAATGTTTAGAGCAGATTCATTCCTAACAGCTTCAAATTGGGAACAATCTAAACGTCCCTTAACTGATGAAAAAATAAATAATTTGTGGTACTTCCATATAGTGGTATACTACTCGGTAATAGAAAGGAACAAAGCACAGGTCCCTGCATGGATAAATCTCAAGAGCATTTCATTAAGTGAAAGCAGTCTGACACAAGAGACTAAGTACTCTATGACTCTACTGTGACATCCTGGAAAGGCAAAACTATAAAAACAGAAATTAAATGATGGGAGCCAGGAGTTGGGAATTGGGAGTGGGGATTGACTTTGAAGACAAGAGAACTCTTGGGCTGATACATTTTTTTTTTGTATCTTAATTATGATGATGTTTCAACAACTGTATTCAAGTGGCAAAACTCATCGAGCTGTGCACTTTAAAAAGGTAAATATTATTGTATTTAAATTAGAACTCAATGAACCTGACTGAAATAAAAAATAGTGAACCTAAAAGTTATGTATTCTTCCAGAACTTTACTGAGACAGTCAATTTACGTGCTAATTATTCTTCATATGACTAAAAATTATTCATGCTACCTATAGTATTTCATTGAGGCTACAGGTGTAATTTTACATGGTAAAGAAAGGGAAGTAGGAAGAAAAAATGAGAAACACTCTCAAGCTGGGTATTTGGGATTAAAAAATGAAACCGTTTATTTTATTCACTTAAAAGGAGTCTGACCTATTGATGGTGAAATTTATGAAGACATCACCCACAGTTGACTAAATATTTATGAAGCAAAATTGTCCTGGTTTGCTGCAATGACCACTGTATATATGTTTTTCACATTCTACAGAGAGTACTAGACAGAAGTAGCGGTAATAAATTGTAAATTGTGAAGCAGTAAATTCTTACGGGATAGCCTTTATTTTTAACCTTCAACTCTCTTTAGGGCTCCTTCTTCCTTTCCTTTCAGATAAGAAAATGATTTAGAAAATGCACTACCTGAGAGATTGGGGCCTGCATGGGCAAAATATACATGTTTTAAATGAAAACAAATGATCTTTCTGAAAAATATTTGAAAAGTTAAAAAATAAATCAGTAGATGGCAGCCTAGTCCTTTGGTTAAAACCAACTATTGCACTTCTTGAATACTTTTAACCAATATGAACCAGCAAGTGGCACTGTCTGACAAAAAAGCCTTTCTCACTCATTGAGACCCTCCCTGATTTCTTCTCTCCCTTTCTGGTTCCTTTTAGGAAACAGTGGACGCATGGTATATCATTATACAGTTATGTGCTATATAATGACTCTTTGGTCAACCATGGGCCGCATGTACAAACATGGTCCCATAGGATTATAATGGAGCTGAAAAATTCCTGTTACCTAGTGACATTGTAGTCATCTTAGCTATGCATTACTCACAGGTTGTGGTGATGCTTGTGTAAACTCCCTGCACTGCTAGTCATATAAAAAGTATAGTACATACAATTAGGTACAGTACTTGATTATGATACTATACTTTTTATTGTTATTTTAGCTTGCACTCTTTCTACTTATAAAAAAAGCTGACTATAAAACAGTAGGCTGTGTTATACCAGGAACAGCCTTATGCATCTGCTGTTTACCTTGTCTCTTGATTGCATCATTTTCTCTTGTGCTTGATTTCATCTCATGTTGTTTTGTATAGTAACATGCTGTATAGTCTTGTAGCCTAGAAGCAATAGGCGATACTATATAACCTGGGCGTGTAGTAGGCTAGACCATCTAGGTTTGTGTCAGAGTACTTCATCATGTTCACATAATGACGAAATTGCTTAGTGGTGCATTTCTTAGAACAGCAGTTAATATGAGTTTTTTCAAAAAGTATTTTTATTTCTTTTTTATTTTAATATCTATTATACTTAGAATAAGATTATATAATATTTAGGTGTATAAGATTATAATTTGACATCTGTATACTCTATTATGTATACTCCCTTGCTTGGGTACTCTTGCCACCTGTGCTTGAAGACAATTCAGACACTATTGGCTGTGGGCAGAGGAGGAGTAATTAATTAATGATGTATGCTGGGGTAAGTGTGGTCTTTTTCTCTTAATGAGGAAAATGAGATGCCCACACATGGAAAATAGTTTTGAACTGACACAAAGTTTAGAGATGACACACACACGCAGTATGTATATATGTTATATTTTTATTTTTCTTCCATGTTTAAAAGTTTTCAAAGATCCCCTTACTCTAGCCATTGTTATCAAACTTTAAGAATTCCCTAGAGAGGCTGTTACAAATGTAGATTCCTACATCTTACTCTCTGGAGTGAGGCCCAGAATTTTTTTTATCAAGTCACCCTGTGGATCTGAAGTAAGGCGGATTTGCCCACTGAGTTACAGGATGGAGCCCAGGCTTCCTAACATGGCATTCGAGTCCCTTTATCTCTCTAATTTCTCAGCAAATTTCCAGTTCTGAAATGTGTGCTTTTGTTTCATTAAACTCACCACCTTGTTTTAAAGCCACTTAGCTTAATTGTGCTTCAAATGTTCCCCCCATTGCTCTTCTACATGCACCCCAGTCCTTATTGGCAAATCCTCTCTCTGTGAAATGTCTCAGGCCAGACTCCCCTCAAGCTCTTTTTTCCCTCATCCTGTAGTTACTTAATTTTTATGCTGTATTTCCATGGATTTTACTCAAGCATGCATTCTTGCTTATGTTCCCTTATGTGCCATTATTTCTCTGCATGTGCCTTCCATGAGTCTTTGACATCTTGAAAAGGAGAACTTATATACTTTTAATCTTTTATGAGCTTTATTCAGCATACTGCGAAACATCTAGTATGTGTTCAGGAAATGATCAGATGAGTGAGAATTGGGGGAGATGGACCTGGAGTCAGACAGAAGTGATTAAAGAAAAATAATCCCTTTTCAGTATCTTGGACAGAAGTACCAGAACAGAACTTTTCCTTTCTCTCTAAGTAGGAACAATTACATAAAGAATTTCTGTCTCATGGCTTAAAGGAAGCAAAAAGACTCCTTAACCTTTCAGTGGGATCTCTTAAGGGAAATTAGCAAAGGAATAAACAGGAAGCAGACCACTTCCCACCCAGAGGCTAATTACTTATCTTTTCTTAGCAGTTGACATTAATGGCTGGTGAAACAGGGCTTCAGGCTTAGAATGCCTTTTTTATATCTAATTTCCCACTCCTTAAAGTTCAAACCAAATGTTACCTTCTCCTATACAAGATTTAGTGCTGGGCATTTTCAGGCTGATTTTCCTGAACACTTGATTGCTTGATTGTGCTCATAAGTAGAATTGGGGCTCCTACACAACAGGTGTTTTTCCTTTACATTCAAGGTACCTAAGGGCAGTGATGCTAGAGGAATTGAGGACCTATCCACTACATGAGAACAGTTACGTATAGTTACTTACATATATGGGTCTTTAGGTATTCTATAAAAATCTGGCTTCCTAAGTACTAAAGGTCCGACATACCCTGCTAAGAATTTTGTTTATCTGTTCTCTTCAAGCAAAGATGTAATTTATAGATCTAGATATATAGCCATGAACAATGGCTAACACAAACACATTGTATTAAAACACTTGACACCTGGCTTTGGGCCATTCATTCCGGGTCTCTAAGATCAGGGTATGTAACAAGATTTCTGAAGTCATTTCAGGTTCTGACACTGTGTGATTCTGAGTCAATCTTATTTTACTGTGAGATTCATTACATATAGGTTTCTTGTTCTGGTGGCGGAAGTAGTACAGTATGTTACAGCGGTTCCAAGTTTGCTCCTAGATGTCAGATACCATGGACTCGTGTTCCTGCTTCACCTACTCGCTCACTGTGTGGCCTCAAACAAGAGTCTGACTTTTTGTTTTGTTCGTCCATTGTGTTCCGAAATTGGGAATAATAGTACCTACTTCATAGAGTTGCTGTGCAGATAAAAATACTCTATTTATATCAATTAAATATACATATACCGAAATATTGATTGGTACAGAGTAAGTGTTCGATAGACATTAGCCGTTATTTCAGTAAATTTGATTCCTTAATTATGCTTTGCTTAAGCTAAGCTTACTGTGAGTTGGCTTACTGTGATTCCTTGAGTACGTACCATTTGCTCTGTGAAAAAGGGGGAAATACCATGAAACATGATCTTAAATTGAATTGAAGAACTTTGTGGCTCTTTTGAAATTATGATCTTTATTTCTCTCTTAAGCCCTATCGAAGCACCAATTCCAGGAGAGAAAAACCAGCTATGTGTCCATTCATCTTTTTGACTGACCTGCGTTCCTTTCAGAATCCGTTTAGGTTCTGTGGCTCTCCTCCCACCAACGCACTCAGTCCCCGTCTCTCTTCTCTGCCCTGCTTTCCTTCTCAGTGCTTATACTGTACAGCATATGAAGTATTTTTTACTTGTCAGTTGCTCCCTCTACGATGTTATGCTTCATTAGGGCCAGGAACTTTTTTTTTTTTTTGGACTTTGCTTGGTTTCTAACACCTAGAATAGTGGTTGATATCTTACTGGTACTCAATAAGTATTTGTTGAATAAATTGGTGTATATACTTACCTCATGAAACTTTCTCTCTGGTCGCTCTTAATTTTATTTGTACTATGTTGAGAGAAAGTAGATCAGGTAACAGCACGTGAAGAAAATTTACCAAGCCTATTTCCATGTCCCCTTAGGGCCTTTGCACTCACTGTTCCTGCTGCCTGGAACATCCTTTCTCCAGATAGCTCTCTCTCTTTCTCACTTTGTTGAAAGACTTTCTTAGTGAGAACTTCTCAGAGCCCCTATATAAAATAGCATTACCTATTAACTTCCTCCAGACCTGCCACACCAGCACTGTCTATAACCTTTCCTTGATTTTTTCATACTACTCATTCATCTAATTTATTTATACTTACTTGTTTATTTATTGATATCTCTCTTTTTTCATGATGATGGCAGGGACTAAGCTAATTTTATTTTCTACTTGTACATAGAACGATGTCTGATACTCTATAGATATTTGTTAAATGAGTTAATATGCATGTCAGAACATGTGAAAAAGATGGCAGAATTTACGTTTTCTTTTCTAAAAAAATTACCCATTATTATAAAGAAGAATCATGTTCACTCAATATAATTATTATTAAGATAAATAGGGAATATCTAAAATCTTATACGAGTAGGATCACACAATAGGTAACTTGATAGTGTTTCGGTCATAGCCTTTTATATGTGCCTATCATGCCCTGTTTTTTTAAAAATTAAGGTATAGGCAAATCATAGACATAATTTTGCATTTTATTTTCCTACTTCATTACAGATTATTGTATTATAGGCATTGGCCATGTTGCTTTTAAAATCAGGATGGTGTATTGCCAGTGCAACCTTAAAGCACAGTTTAAAATGTCTATTTTCTCTGTCTTCTCTGCCATTCTTTTATGAATTTAAATTCTTTTTTTTATCCCTGAACTACATGGTACAGATGAGGTACAGGCATACCTCAATTTACTGCACTTTACTTCATTGTGCTTCAGAGATATCGTATTTTTTATAAATTGAAGGTATATGGAACACTGCATCAAGCAAATCTATTGGCACCATTTTTCCTACGGCATTTGTTCACTTCGTGTCTCTGTGTCACGTTTTGGTAATTTTTGTAACATTTCAAACTTTTTCATTATATTTGTTATAGTAATCTGTGATCAGGGTTCTTTGATGTTATTATTGTAATTGTTTGGGGATTCTATGAACCACGCTTACCTAGCATGGTAAACTTAATCAATAAATGTGTGTGTTCTGACTGCTCCACTGACTGATGGATCCCCCATTTCTCTCCCTCTCCTCGGCTTCTCTATGCCATTAGACAGAACAGTGTTGAAATTAGGCCAATTAATAACCCCAAATGGCCTCTAGTAATTCAAGTAAAAGGAAGAGTTGCAATTCATTCCCTTTAAATCAAAAACTAGAAATGACTAATCTTAATGAGGAAGGCATCTTGAAAGCCAAAATGGGCTGAAAGCTAGGCCTCTTGTGCCAAACAGCCACGCTGTGAATGCAAAAGAAAAGTTCTTGAAAGACATTAAAAAGTCTACTCCAGTATACAGGCAAATGGTAAGAAAGGAAAACAGCCTTAATGTCGATATGGGGAAAGTTTTAGTCGTCTGGATAGAACAAACTAGCCACAGTATTCCCTTAAGCTAAAGCCTAATCCAGAGCAAGGCCCCAACTCTCTCCAATTCTATGAAGGCTGAGAGAAGGTAGCTGTAGAAGAAAAGTTCAAAACTAGCAGAAGTTGGTTCATGAAGTTGAAAAAAAGAAGCTATCTCCATAACATAAAAGAGCAAAGTGGAACAGCAAGTGCTGATGTAGAAGCAGCAGCAAGTTATCCAGAAGATCTAGCTTAGATATTCAATAAAGGTGGCTACACTAAACAACACATTTTCTATGTAGTTGAAAAAGCCTTAAATTGGAAGAAGATGCCACCTAGAATTTTATAGTTAGAGAGAAGTTAATACCTTCAAAGCTTCAAAGGACAGGTTGACTTTCTTGTTAGGGACTAATGTAGTGGATGACTTAACGTTGAAGCCCATGCTCATTTGCTATTCTGAAAGTCATAGGGCCCTCAAGAATTATGCTAAATCTACCCTGCTTGTGCTTTATAAATGGAACAACAAAGCCTAGATGATAGCACAGCAGTTTATAACATAGTTAACTGAATATTTTAAGCTCATTGTTGAGACTTGCTGTTCAGAAAAAAATTTGTTTCAAAATATTATTGCTCATTGACAATGCACCTGGCCACCTAAGAACTCTGATGAAGATGTATAATGGGTTTTGTGTTGTTTTCATGCTCGTTAACACAACACACATTCTGTAGCCTATGGATCAAGGAGTAATTCTGACTTTAAAGTCTAATGATTTAAGAAATACATTCCATAAGGCTATACCTGCCATAAATAGTGATTCCTCTATGGATCTGGGGAAATTAAATTGAAAACCTCTGGAAAGGATTCACCATTTTAGAGCCATTAAAAACATTTGTGATTCACAGGGAGAGATCAAACTATCAACATTAGCAGGAGTTTGGAAGAAATGGGTTCCAACCCTTGTGGATGACTTTGAGGGGAGGAAGATTTCAGTGGAGGAAGTGACTATAGATGTGGTGGAAATGGCAAGAGAACTAGAATTAGAAGTGGAGTTTGAAGATGTGACTGAATTGCTGCAATCACATGATAAAACTTGAATCGATGAGGAGCTGTTTCTTATGGATGAGAAAAGAAAGTAGTTTCTTGAGATGGAATCTAGTCTTGGTGAAGATGCTGCAAAAATTGTTGAAATGATAACAAATGATTTTAGACTATTATATAACTTAGTTGATAAAGCAGGGTTTGAGAGGATTGACTCCAATTTTGAAAGAAGTTCTACTGTGGGTAAAATGCTATCGAACAGCATTACATACTACAGAGAAATCATTCATGAAAGGAAGTGGCAATTAATGTGGCAAACTTCATTGTTGTCTTATTTCAAGGATTCGCCATAGCCATCCCAGCCTTCAGCGACCACTACTCTGATCAGTCAGCAGCCATCAACATTGAGGCAAGACCTTACACCAGCAAAGATTACAACTCACTGAAGTCTCAGATGATGGTTAGCATTTTTTTTTTAGCAATAAAGTATTTTAAAATTAAGATATGTACATTATTTTTCAGACATAATGCTACTGCACACTTAATAGTATATAGTATAGTGAAAACATAATTTTCATATGCACTGGGAAACCATGAAATTTGTGTGACTTGCTTTATTGCAATATTCACTTTATTGTGGTGGTCTGAAACTAAACGTGCTATCTCTCTGAGGTACGCCTATAGATGTAAAGTTATAGAAAAGTGATGGAAAAAAGGGATTTCCTTTTTTTCTCTCCTACTAGGAACTTCTTCCTACAATACCCACCCCCTTCATATGGCAACGCTCATCCTTTGGGTTTCATGTCTTCATGCATTCCTTGACTCTTTCTAAGTTCAGAGAGAGTAACTCTCATGCATGCATCCTTTAAACAAATGGCATTACAATGAACTGCCTGCTAATTTTTCCTCCCTTCTGGATTGTAAACTCTCTAATGGAAATGATTATGTCTTATGCACTTATTGTACACTCAACACTTAATAATAGGGCTTGGCATATGATACTCAGGTGAATTTTGTTGAATGAGTGGAATGAAAGACCATCATGAACATGCATCATTTTATATCTTAGCCCGTACTTGCTTGAATTGTATTCCTCTTAGAAATTTTACTCTTACAACCCGTTGTATTACACATTTGTCTTGTCCATTTAATTAGGAGCTCACTGAGGATAAAGAGGAGAATCACATGTCTTTGGTGCTTAGGACAGTGACTGACTCATAAAATGTACTCAACCAATGGTGTGGGAGTGTATCTAATTGGCTTTTATTAGATAATTCTAATATTTATTAGATACACTTATTAGATGTATTCTAATATCTATTTGTACTGCAGACACATTTCTTTCGACTCTGTTTTTGGTTTGTTTTTGTTTTTTAGGGCATGAAGGTGGAATCAATTGAGACAAAGGAATCAGTATCTGTTCCTTAAAGGGAAACATGAATCTACCCATTTTTTTCACCTCTTAAGAACCAGTATCAAGTCTTCAAGATATTCAGCAAAATTGGAATAGCATCCACCCCACGGGCTGTCCTGAGACTCAACTAAGATAATGCTTGGGAACCGTTCTGCAACTTGTCAAATTCTGTATAAATGCAAGGAATTATTAGTATTGTCTTATAACACTGATTCACAGTTCAGAAACTGAGGGACTAGTTTTTCCATTTGATTTCCATGCAAACTGCATTAGGGAAGCCTAAACAGACTTTCTGCCAGCTCAGGTTAGTGCTTGTGCTAATTAAAGGGCAAGGTACTCCCAGCTTTGCTTTAGTTTTTCTAGGGTCAAGACACAACAGCCTTCAGAAACAAACCTTTAGGATGTTTGGTCATTAGCTAGAGTTCCCAGTCTCACCATACCACTAAATTTTCCATTAAATTTCCCAACCAGTTAAAAATAAAAAGTGTAAGTAGGGCAAAATTCTTGCTTTGTTTCATTCTTTTTAAAATGTTGCTTAAGTTGTGACTTTAGAATTCTGCTTGATTCCAGGCTTCTCATACCCACCCTTATCAGCCATATTTATTTTCTTGCACGGAAAAGCAGGAAACATTCCTGGATATCCTCTGCTCTTTTTTTCCTGGCTGGTCTTTGGGCTTGTGTTAACATACAATTTTCTTGTTTTGGGTCACCCATTGCTGGATCACACAGAATGGCTGTTTATAGGATGCTCCAGTGAATTGAGAACAGAAAATATTTTAAAAGTTGGATTGAAAAGATCGATTTATTTGTTGGCTCATTTATTCAATGAGCATCTATTTTATTGCCCTCCCACTGTATGAAGAACATGGTTAGGGATATAGAAAAAAGGACTGATCTCATCAGGCGCACCAGGGCTCCTTTCTGGCCCTAGTGGTTGGAGGAAACACAGCAAGTTTCTTTATCACCTCTATTGAGTAACTGCTCACAAGGCCACCTGGACCAGGCACCCTAATCACAATCACAAAGCCCTGGAAGGCGAAATAGAAAATTACCTGTGATTAAGCTTCAGTGGATTCTTGCTGTCGTTCTTAAAATATTTATATTTTTACATTTTTTTTTTACATATATATATATTTTACAGGTGCCTGAAGGAGGAAAATTTGCAAGCTTATATGCTTACAGTAGCACTTCCTAGCTAAGAATAGAGAATAAAGATGAACAAGGTGATTGCTATGATGTGGAAGGGCTGCTTTCCATGGAAGCAAAGAGTGGAGTAAGTTGAGAATTGATCTTAGTTACTTGAAAATGAATTAGAATTTTCCTTGCCTTTCACCATTTCCCACTGTAGGTATAAAATAAATTAGAAAAATGTGCTTGTATGTATTTTCCTATAAGAAAGGGTGAAAAAAATGTCACTGATGAGACATTTTGGTTTTCAAAGAGAAAGAATGAGGAATTGGATGTCTCCTAATATTTCTAGAGAAATCTTATTCTGAATGAGTTGACCAAAGATGTTCTGAAATTATTGTCCATTAAGTCTGGCATGATGAGAAGGAATTCTGGTGGTTTTGGTTCTATCTCTTGGCATTACACTAACTAACTGTGACCTTGAGAAAGTCACTTACCACCTTGAATTTCTATTTCCTTGTTTGCCACTCAATATTTATTTATTTATAGAGACGGCGATGTGCTGGGTGCTCACTTGTAAAGTGATATAAATAAGTATTCATTTAATGTCTTATAATTGGTGTCGGAGAAGATTCAGATTTGAAAGCCCTCTGAAACATTTGTAAACTTCATGCATTTCAGAAAAAAAAAAGGCTGCAAATCAAAGAAAGAAATTCTTGCCTCATTTAAAACTGCACTTGTAATAATAAAGCCTTTCACTAAATTAATAGCAAAGTGAAGCAAGATCGAACTGGAGATTTTCATTATGGCAGGTCTGACTTGGTACAAAGAAATGGAAACACAGAGGAACCAAACTGTCTGTTCATGGCTCACTGAAAGCAACATTTCTTTAACTTCCTATAGTCCTGCCATCATTTAAAATGTTTCCTTACTGATGCAGATCTTAAAACTCTTCTCTTCTCCCCTTCCATCTTTATGAAGAAACTAATAGGAACTATGCAAGGTGCTGGGATGTGGATTAGTTTGGGCTACTTGGGCTATACCAAGTGTGTTCCACACAAACACTACAACACTATCAGCACTTTAAACAGGATAGAGGTTTATTTCCCTGACTGGTATCATGGGCTCTGTTCTGCAACTGTGAGAGGAACGTCATGTTAGATCCTTTCCTTATATCTTCTCTGCCATTTCTACAGTGTTGCCTTCCTTCAGATGCTTCAAGATGATTTACCACCATATTCACAACCCATACAGCAGAAAGAAGGAAAGTGGAAGTGAAAGATACACATCTTCTCTTTAAGGACTACACCTAGAGGTTGCAAATATTACTTCTGCTGATATCCTCTGGGAAATTCAGTCTTCATATTGGGTCGTAATGTACACAGGGATTCTGTTACTCCAGGAGAGGAGAGAATGAGTATCATAGACAAGAATTAATCTCTGTCTTGGGAGCAAATATGAATAGCTGTTGAGACTTTCCTAAAAGTTGCTTACTTTGGTGAAAGAAAACCGAAGTGTCGTTAGGGAATTAAACACATTTTTTGCAACCCTGTGCTATTAATTAGCTCTGCACTTTTACCATCTAACGCTTTTATTCACGTACTCCCTTTTATCTCCTTTTCCTCTGCCTAAATTATGCACTTGTAACTGTTAAAAGACAATATTCAACTGAGTAAATTTTAAAGATCTTATTGGCTTTATTCAATGATTCGTGAATTGGGTAGCATTCAATCCAGCAGATAGAAAGGAGCTCTGAGGGGCTGTACAAAATGAAAGGCTGTTACAGGCAGAAGAGAATGAAAATAAGGAAGTTGTACTAGGCAAAAAAGCGGGTTGGTAATTGCAAGGGTACTTTCTTTTACGGGATGGCTGGGGTCTATCAGGCAGATTTCCTAACTAGTGCTGATCAGGAGATTCTCGAGTGACTGATTTAAGATTCCATTTCTGGGAGAGCTGGACTTGTAGTAAAGGCTTGATTTGGTGGTGGGGAGCTTAGCGTCATCATGGAGTCATCTTGTATCTGTTGTCTGTTACTAACTCTCCTTACCTTTTAAAAACCAAAATAACTGCATCCCCCAAAACAACAACAATGACAATAACAACAACAAAAACAAAACAAAACAAAAACAAAAACCCACCTCACTTTCTGACTTCTGGTTTGACCCATTGTGTACATCATTGGAACAACTCACTCTTTACACCTGGAGTCATCTTTTTCTTTCCCTGGATCTTCACTTCTCATATTGTACATGTAAACATAAATTGCTGATTATAATGCTTGCTTTTATCACTAGACTCTTGCTACGCCATGTCTCACCTGTGTTATTATGATGTCTCTCTACTTTCCATTTCTTTTCACTACTTGTCTTCATACAATCTGACTTGGATCAGCTTAATCTACCAAAAAGTCTGTAGTAACAGGCTATTATCTATCAATGAATCGAATCTCTTTGGTCTACCATTCCAAGTTAAGCATTTCATTATGTGGCCTCGAATTTGTCTTAAAGACAAATTAGAGTAATTGCTGTCTCCTGAATGTGTCCTCTGCTCTCCTACCTGTACCTCTA
Source organism: Pteropus medius (assembly GCF_902729225.1). NCBI lineage: Eukaryota > Metazoa > Chordata > Mammalia > Chiroptera > Pteropodidae > Pteropus > Pteropus medius. Next base: position 17,957 of record NW_024346692.1, on the reverse strand, counting down.
CATGTATTTACTTGGATTATTCCTTTTTCCAGATAACCATCTCTGTTTTACCCATCATTTTCCCCTAATGAAGTCTTGACCACCTTCTAAGTTCCAATTAAAATGCAACATCTTTTATGAAGGCTCCTCTGAACTTTTATTAGCTAGAAATACCTTTAGAGTTAGTGACAGTAACTTATTTGTCTTTGTGTCAGTAGTATATATAGCACAGTTCCTCACTCATTGAGTTGCTCAACGACTGTTGACTTAATGCCTACCAGTAGTTGAAAGTAATCTCTATCTCCTCTGGATCACTAGAATATTTTGTACTTCTCTTAAGGTTCTTGTTGTATTACTTTATTACTTCATTAATCTTATACTTCATTTATTTGTATCCATAGCTTTGAGCCCCTGGAATAGTAAAGAATTTTGCACAGAACAGACAATCTATAAATGTATATTAAGTGAATGACCTCCAGGAGATATTAAAGTAGGGAGAAAGTTGGATTGTTAACCAGAAAGTCTGCACGAATGGTTAGAATTGATGCTAAGAATTAATTTACCCCGAGACTATATTCTGCAACTTTTCCATGCCTCCCCGACCGCCACTAGATTGTGTGAGTCTTGCTGGCTGTGTCCACCCGACTTTGTATTCCTAGTACATTTTCTGGCACTTAATATTCACTCAATTAAATGTTGGTTCAAAAGAATCATTTTGCTAATGGTAGTGATGATGGCGTGGCGGAGGCATAATTCTCTAAGGAATAGAGTAGGGGGACAGACTGGGTGGTCAATGAGACTGTAGCACTGTTGGAGGAGCCACCATTTCAGGATCTTCTTAAGAGAACCATGATACTTATGTTCTTAAGAAAGATTCTCTTAATATGCTATTTTAAAGGAAAAGGTAAGAGGCAATACCGCTGGAGGAAATTTCAGTGATCAAAGGGAAAAGAAATTGTGCATATAAAAGATTTTGTGACTTTGTTTCAGATTGTCTTAGGGATTTATCAAATTTAATAATAGGTTCTTCCATCCTTTAACCTCCTTTTAGCTTTATGTAAATGAATGTTGGGTAGTTAATGGAAGAAAGCTCCTTTGTAAGAAAAATAGTGGTCAAAAAGATTCCATAGTACATTTTTATTAAATCTCTTGAAGAGGTCAGCAAAAGACATTTGAACCTTTTTCTGATGTTTCCCTATGCAATTCAAAATGTGATAAGAAAAGCTGAAGTTTCTTCTATTTACTTTCTCCAAACTCTCACAGTGGTACCTACCCCAATCTGGTGATAATGAAGGAACAACTATTTAGAAATAGGCCAGTAAGAAGAGTGGATGAAATCTCTTGGTTCGAATCCTACATGGATGGGATTCTGTTGAGTTTCAATGCCTTTTTAAAAAATGTATGAGATAATTTGGTTCAAGAATAGTGGGCAAAGCACCTAGCTAGGTGCTGTTAGGGAACATAACGTCATAAGTTGTATAAGTCTGACTTCTGCTCTCTGAAGCTTTCAATACAATTGGGGAAGAGATACAAAGAAGAGATTAATCTTAAACTATCAGAGTAATTACCCTTGACGCCTAGGTGATGAGTAGCGATGAATCTGTATAGAGAAAAGATGGCGATTGACTCTGAGTCATTTTGCTGGATTGAATCCTCTTTCTACCTGTTACTAGCTCTGTAACTTTGGGCAAGTTATTTAAATTCTTTGTGCCTCATTTTCCTTATCTATAAATTGGATGCAGTGATGATAATGGCATGCTTTTTATGATTTTTCTAAGGATTAAGATGAGTAAATATTTGTAAAGTACTGAGAATTTGTAAAATATTTAGAATTGTGTCTGGCACATACTAATTGTTAGCCATTATTAGCTGTTCTAACTACTTAAAAAATTTAAAATTGTGGTAAAAAACCTCATAACATAACATTTGCAACTCAGCCATTTTGAAGTGTACAGTTCAGTAGTGTTAAGTGTATTCACATTGTTGGGCAACAGATCTCTGGAAGTTTGTCATGTTGCAAAACTAAAACTCTGTATCTATTCAACAAAAATTCTCATTTCTCCCTTTTCGAAGCCTCTGACAACCACCATTCTACTTTCTAATTCTGTGAGTTTGATTACTTTAGAGTCCTCATATAAGTGTGGTCTTATATTACTGATTTTTTTTTTGCCTACAGCACCCAGTCTTCCTAGGTGGTCTCCCATCCAAGTACTAACCAAGCCCGATCCTGCTTAGCTTCCGCGATCAGACGAGATCGGGGGTGTTCAGGGTGGCACAGCTGCAGACTTATTATTGATCTTTCTGTGACTGGCTTATTTTACTTAGAATAATATCTTCAAGGTTCATCAGGGTGACCTTGCTTCTTCATCCATATGATCTTGTTTATAGCATGTGACAGGATTTTCTTTCTTTTTCAAGGCTGAATAATAGTCCATTTTATGTATATGCCACATTGTCTTTATCAATTGATGGATATGGGGCTCCTTTCATCTTTTAGCTATTGTGAATAATGCTGCAGTGAAAGTGGTTGGGAAACTTTCTCTTTGATATCCTGCTTGATTCTTTTGGATATATATCCAGAAGTGGGATTGCTGGATCATATGGTTATTCTATTTTAGATTTTTTGAGGAACCTCCATACTTTTTTCCATATGGCTGCACCATTTTACATTCTCATCAACAGTGCATAAGAGTTCTAATTCCTTCATATCCTCACCAACACTTGTTATTTTCTGATTTTTTTAATAGTGTTCATCCTGATGGGTGTGAGGTGGTATCTCATTGTTATAGCTATTTTATTTCTTATCAGTTAGCTAATGGAAACTCCTCCCCCTCAATGACCTAAAGGGTCCGATCTCAAGGCAAAATATTTAACAGAGACATTGTGGTCAGTTTCAAATTTTCCCACAAGGATGTGTATAGTGCCAAGAAAATCACGGACCTAAAACATCATTCAAACCCAGTGAAATTAATCCTTGATGTACTAAAATGTTTTCTTTCTTGATCACTCACCATCAGGCAAGATTCTCAGTTGTTATCTCATGAATTATCATTCTCCTCATCCTCCTCTTTGGGCTCCTTTTTATTTTAGCATCAGGTTTTGACTCTGGGAATTCATGTCCTTGAGGAACTTAAAGCCTAGAAAGCCAATTTTTGATAGCATATACATATCTCATGCTGGGAGTGCCTTGCCGCACATCCAGTCAGTCATCAAATTCCTTTAATTTCACCTTTGTAATGTCTTTAATATCTATATCCTTCTTTTCATGCCTAGGGCCACCGCATTGCTCAAACCACAGTAGCTCCTGCATGGGCAGTGCCATAGCTGACCTGCTTTCTACTTGTGCAGGTTTGATTAGTTTTCCTAAAGCACGACCCTTACCATGAATATCCTTAATTTAATTTAATCACCACGACTCCATTTTGCTGGCAGAAAAATATGCAAATCTTCAGCTTTTGAAAGTCTCCTCGATTGGGTCCCAAATGCCATTGTAGAATATCTCTTGGTACCTTCTCCTCTACTACCCCTTTTCTCCTCATCCTCTCACTGTATTCTCTATTTACAAACTTCTCTTTAATGAGAATAGTTACTCTAACAGTTTCAATTCATTCTTCTAAGTCCTTTCAAGTTATAACAATGATAGCTGCCAATCATTGATTATTAACTATATGCCAGTTACCAATTTATGTGGACTAGTTCATTTAATTCTCATAACAGCTCTATGAAATGGTTACTATCCTCACCTGCATTTTGCAGATGAGGAAAACTAAAGGAGCGAGAAAGCCCAAGTTCTCACCAAGACCTGGGCCCAGAACCCAAGTTTTTAGCCACTGTCTTACTGCTCAAATGATGGATTTGATAATGCCTTCACAGCTATTCCATATTAGAATTCAATACAAATGAATAATAATTTATTTGGCAACTGCTATGCATAAAGCACTATAGTAGACTCTGTAAGATGAGCAAGGCAAAATTCATTAAGTGGCTCCAGACTCCAGTGGTTTACAGTCTAAGAATTAATATGTTCTTTCTCTATGTTCTTATATTTATTATATTTATTATATCTATTATAGTTCACATGATATGACACCTTGAGTATTACTATTCATGCACATTTTTGTTTCTTCCAATATACCGTTACTTCCTTTGCCTAGAGACCTTTCTTTTTCCTTTTCCAGCTCTCTGTAAACCCAGAGATAAGTTTATTGAATTCAGATGAGTCTCACCCTTATTTCTACTTGTTTCATCTTCCCCATAGAACTTTCCAGGGTAATACTCCTCACCCAAAAACAGTATTATCAACTCATTGGGAACTTGGGCCTTTTTCATCTTCAGTTTCTAATAATAATAGCTAATTTTTATTATGTGCTTTCCTTATCTTAGGCATTTTACATTAATACATTAATTTAATCCTTATAACAATCCAACAAAGTAAGAACTACTCTAATCTCTGTTACATAGAAAACTGAAGTACTGTGAGTTAAGTAAGTTGGCCATGATCACCTAATTAACACTGGCTTTATATCCAGGCTGTCGGACTCCAGAGTCTGCTATTTTGACATCTTTGCCTAGTGCCTCTTCTGCTTTAATCATTACACCTCATCGTCACGCTATAAACATTTCTTAAATAAATAAACATATTTGTATCCCTGGCATTGCATTAGATTTCTTAATATCTTGTTATAAGCTGCCTTTGTAATAAATATATGTATGTTGACTTATTCTATGGTTATAACTTTAAAGAAAGAATCAATGTTGGGGCTTCTCTTGACTTGCCCAAGATACTTAGTATAATTACTGGGTCACTGAACAGATGTTGAAAAATGCTTTATCTGACCCTAGAAGATTGGGCTAATTCTTATCCATATCTAATCTGTGAGGTCAGATGTTCACAATATTTTTATCCCCTTTTGAGCTGCCTAGTCATCAGAAGAGAAACTCACTTGCTAAGGGGGCAATGATTGTTGGAGTTTGGAATGAAAAAGCATTCCGGGGTTAAATATCTGGCTCCAGTGCTCCCAGGTGCTTTAGGGCTTGTATCTGTGGGGGATGGGAGTTAGGAGAGACAGAGACAAAGCAGAGGAAGTCTCGCCCAGCTCAACTCACTTGCCAGAAACGGATCTTGCTCTGGAGAAAGTAGATGCAAAGGCTTTTGAGTTTCTTTAAGGCTATCAGCAAGCTCCATACTTTCTGCCAGCCCTACCTTTTAGCATTTAACTTAGCATTTAATATACAAATCAATTAATACCATAATTTTCCAGGAGTGATAGTGATAGTTTTTGTTTTTTTTCTGCTTAATTCGGATCAAATCCGTGAATATTTGTTTTAATTCTAGTGTTTTTCGTTTTTTGTTTTTTTGGATGACCGTAGACAAATGACATCAGGTACTTGTGACCAGGAGTCATCTAGTCATTACTTTATTAATAAATATTTTAATCACCTCTCATGTGCCATACACCATGCTAGGTGCTGGAGAGATTTGAGGGAACGAGATAGGAAAAAAGGTATTTTTTTAGGGACAGCAAAGAAATTGGAAAGTAAAATGATAACTACTTTTGACATCAGAGGAAAGAAGGACCTAATATGCACACGTCTCCCACAAGAATAAAATTGAGGCTAACAGGTTGAAATGACTAGGCATACTTTAGCTATTGAAAAAAGTAATTGTTCAAAGATGAACTATTCTTCTCAAGGTAGTGAGTTTCCCATCAGTAGGGCTGTCAGGCCACATGACAGGTATGCCATAAAAGGAAAAAATAACCTCCTATTTTAAAAAAGAGATTGATGTCTGAGTTGAATACAATATAATATACATTCAAGATTGAAATGATATGGTTCTATAACATTTGATAGCATATGTGAAGTCAAGAAGGTAAAAATGTTTTAACAATATAAAACAGAATTATAACCCCATATTAATAAAAAGACCCTATGATTATTAGATTATATTGTATACTTATATATTACTAATACTTATACATATATTGTATGTTATATACTTATTAGAGTATACTATATATTATATACTTATAGATTAAGAATATACTTACAATTTTATTTGATCTTACCTTAGCAGAAGCCTGGTGCCTCTCTGGGACCCATTATGTTAATTACCTAATAAATACTGAGGTGGTAAGAAAGAGTAACACGTCTTGATGAAGGGAGACCAAATTGCTCCCCTATTTCACTATAGAGGTCACTAGGCAGCTATTCCTTCACTGCTGTGGAAACTAAGGCACATAAAAATGGTACCGCGATCTCCGGGAGAACACCTAAAGCACTGTCTACTATATTTTTAGGTGGTCGAGCTGCAAAACAAAGCTTATAGACGAAGTTCGTCATTTTTGCGCTTTCAATACCTTAATTCGTGAGACCAGCTCTCCTCAAAGAGTTCGGAGTTTGCACACTTGGAAGTTAATTCTTGCACTTTTCTAGGGTAAAATATTCTCATATTGTGGGTGATGCAAATAAAATTCCCCCTTCTTCCACTAGGCCACGACTTATTACATTATTGTCTCATTTGAGTCTTACTGTTTGCTGGTGTTTTTTGCCTAGCAGTTTTTCATGAGCTTCTTGCTTCCGAAGTTCCTGACCATTGCATTTGCTTTATACTGCATTGCACAGGGCTTATCTAGGAAATTCAGTTTCCAGAAAGACAAAATGTGCTCTAATGTGCGTGTGTGTTTTCTTCCCTGCCTTTAAGGTGAAGTCTGTGCAGTGCTACACTTTACAGGGTGTAGCTGCCAGGGAGATCCGGGAGATAAGTGGGCCGGGAGGAGAAATAATAGAGTTTCAACTGGGGCGGAGCATCAGACTTCCCACAGGCGAGCTTCCTGATTCTGCAACACTTACAGAATGACCTTTCATAAGTTCCTTACCCTCTCTCTGCTGTGGTTTCTTCATCTAGAAAAGGAGACTGATAAGATTACCTTAGGTTTGGTATTGAAAAAAATAATACATACCTGGGGCACATAGTTAAGCACTTAATGTTAGCTATTATTATTACTATTGCTGAGAGGTTTCTCTCAATGACGTTGTCAAGAATTAGCTGTGGTTCTAAGGAGCAGGAATTAGCTGTGACTTTTTAAGAAAACAGACCTACAGGCCTCATGGGAGTTGAACCCTGTGATGAGGGTGGTGCATATGCGTTAAAGACCTTCTTTCCACATAATGGTCCTGACTTTTAATTGAGTACTAAGGCTGATTTATGTGAGCTCGTCCCTCTTGCATATTCTCAGCCTATTTTGCAACTACTCTGAGGGTTGGAGTCTGTGCTTCAGCCAAGGAGGCATCAGAGCTTAATATAGTCCCCTAGAAGACTGGGAACAGTCATCAGCAGGAGCCAGTTCCACAGAAGCACTTGATGTTAATGACATCCATGCAGAGCTTGAATATCTTCCGGTGAACCCATTTAATTTCTCAGCCTCAAGGTTTCTCTTCAGAAAATGGGGATAATAATAACTCCTACGTAGGATTATGGTGAGAACAAAAGAAGAGAGTAGCACATGTGAAATCTTATAATTTTAGATATGTTATTATTGTAGTAATAATAGTAGAAGTAATTATTATTCTCTTTGAGGGACAGGCGGGGATTAGAAGACTGCAATAGGACTCTCCCTTAGAATCAAAGTAGCTCTGACATGGTTTTCAGTCCTGTACTCTGACACAAAGTAGCAGTTCAGGAGCTCGGTAAAGCAATATTTGCCTCCAGCCTAGTTGACAAACTTCCAACCTTGGACTAGGAGCCTAGTTGTCTGTGACCTAGTGGAACTAGAATTTCTCCCTTGCCCTCTGAAAAGCGATAATGGGTGCTAATGGGGATGGGACAATGCAATCTAGGACCTTATCGGTTTTTCTTCAAAAAAGCTTGCTTCCCCCACTCCCCACCACCAGGTCCCTTGCTCCAAGGGCATTCTCTTTGTGTGTGGGCGAGGCTTACTTTTTTCTTTTCCTTTCTTTCTTCCTTTCTTTCTTCCTTTGTTTGTTTGTTTGTTTGTTTGTTTGTTTGTTTGTTTGTTTGTTTCTTTTCTCTCTCTCTCTCTTTCTTTCTCTCTCTCTCCTCTCTCTCTCTTTCTCTCTCTCTCTCTTTCTTTCTTTCTTTCTCTCTTTCTTTCTCTCTCTTTCTCTCTTCTTTCTCTTTTTCTCTCTGCTCTCATCCTCCCTCCCTCCTTCCTTCCAGCCTTCCTTCCTTTTTTTTTTTTTTAGCAGCCCACCAATGCCCTTCAGGGACTTGGGCCTGAGGTTTCTGTAAAAGCTGAGCAGAGCTCTCAGTCCAGCACTCAGGGCTTGCCACCTGCCACCAGCCTCCTCACTTTCTCCAGCTGCCTTGCTCCCCGCTCCCCACACTGGCACCATGATTGGGAAGGCCACCATGATAGGGAAGGCCATCATCCTCTCTACCTGGTTCGTCCTGGCTGTGATCTTACCTGCATTACCCCGGAATAAGTGGACCGTTGGGAGGTCTTTTGGAGAATAGGGCTAAAATCCTTCTTTCAAGGCTTGTGCACCTGTGTCTGGGTACAGAGACAGACAGAGAGACAGAGAGAGAGAGAGAGAGAGAGAGAGAGAGAGAGTGCTGCAGTGAGTGTCTTAAAGTGAAATGGGCAAAATTTATATTGACTTATTCTTAAGGTGGGGATGGGAGGCTGAGCTCTGAGGCGTTAGAATGGCAAAACTAAGATTTGGGTTGTGTTTGAATTGACATCATAAAGGTGATAAGGCCTGAGGCCAGGCCAAATGGGATTGGGGTAGGCGATTAGAGAGCTACTTAGGGTTTTGTGTGGTCTTCCTTCACTACTGGTTGCTAAAGAGGCTTTATTGTATTTAATGCAGGTTAAAAAGTCCTAGAGTGTATTCTCATTTCATAGTAGAGTAAAATTCAAAGTGCTTTAGTCCAGCTCAGTCACACGCAATGAAGATCAATGGATCTGGAATGGAAACTTGTGAATCGCACTGGAAAGGAAAGAAATAGGTGTCCTCATGGACCAGAGAAAGGAAGCTGCCTGCCAAATTCTTGTCCTTCCTGAACTCAAGTTGATTCCTCAGGAGGAGGGCTGTTCATTCATTTGCACCAGAATGGTTACTTTCTCCCATCCTCTTCCTCCCAGGCCTCCCTTGGTAGCTCTCAATTTATCAGATGCTGGATTTGAGGTTCTTTACTGCATATGAATGAATGGTAAAGCAAAGTGACTAAATTAGAGAGCTGATGATTTTGGCTTTATTGGCAGAGTGCCTGTGGTCTGCTTAACTAGGCAGCTAAATGACTGTTTATTTTTCACCATCGCCCAAGAAGACTCTGGTTGAACGCTCATCAGGCCTACATCGTTAGGATGCTTACACAGTTAGCAAACCTCAAAATGTCTGCACTGGGCATCGGATGGGACAGACTAGACCTTAAATGAATAAATGGTAGGAGCAACCCATTTTAGAGTCGATTCTATTTTTTGATATTCACCCTAGGAATAACAGTTTTCCTTACTCCTCGCCCTTTGTTTTCATTTTAAGTTTTCAGAAACCTGGAAGGATTATAGAGGGGGAATCTTTGGAATGTTTATTCTGTTCCAGTCTGACTAATTCACATTCAGAAGCACGATATCAAATGCTTTTTCCTGAACTGACCACTCAAGGAGGGTGGCTAGGGGACACTGAGCATACTCCTGGGAGCCAGTTGGTCTTCTGGACTTTCTAGCAGTTGTCAGAAGAGAGACCTGTGGTGAGGCCACATTTGATTCAGCGTGCCATGTTATGTCCGTGTTCCCCCAGGGAAGATCTAGTTGGGAACGGCAAGGGTATGGCGGCGGTGGAAGTGTTCTTGCTAAAAAGTACTTGAGCTGTTCTTTTCTTTTTGGCTCCTCTAGACATCGATGTTGACTTAGATACAGACATTTTAAATAACTTAGAGTCACAGGCTGAACTAAAGCTGACTGCTGATGCAGAGTCAATCACTGACCTAGAGTCAGCCACTGCCCTCGACCTCACCAGTGGCGTGGAGCAGACCACTGCCCTAGACCTTACTGGTGATACAGAGTTGACCACCGACGTTTATCTGGAAAATACACAGGCTTTCAGTAAGTAAGGGCTCCTGCTTCAGAGAAGGCTGGGCAGGAGTTAGTGGGCTCCTGATTTTTGCATTTCTGAGGGAAAGGCTGCTTCCTTCAGAGCACTTGATTTGCATCCAATGATGTGACCACACCCATCTACCATTCAGTTTTCCTAGAACTGTTGACTGATGAGGACTCAAACGCCCTCAGCTTTGTGGAAGAAGCTACTGAGGAGGCCACAGGTAAGGATTTCTGTCTTCAAATATGCAGAAATTTCTCCCTGCCTCTCTTTCCTTATTTATAGCTTACTGCATAGGAATGTCCTAGGGTAAGGTGCACATTTGGGGATACTTTTGTTTCTTTGTTCTCTGAGGTAGAGTAAACCTTGCCAAAAGTTCTTTGAAACTTGAGGAAAATTGAAGCATTTTCCCAGAGTGTCAGGAGATGGAACCATTTGAGTACCAACAAGCTCCAGCCTGCAGATCTCCTTGACCTGGTCTCTAGGCCCAGCCTTCTGGACGAGCTTCTTGTCTCCAAGAGGTTGATGGATGTGGCAGCAAGAAATAGTTCAAGGGTTTCTTCTTCTTTTCCAGTTGATTCAATTCAATTTACACAGGGAACTTTTTGAATGAAGATTATATAGATGTAAATCTTATTTGAATTGGGGCTGAACAGAAGAAAAAAGGGATTTGAAAGTTTCATAAGTGAAGTAGTGGTTCTATCTCTGTCCATCTCTTTCTCAGGCCTTTATCTTCTTTCATTTTTCTGTCTGCCCCTTAGCCAAGGGGGTCATAAGATTTCAATGACTTCTGTCACAATAAACAAAAATATTGTAGGGTACCTTTGATTTTACTAGGAAAGAGCCTTGGGCCTTATCTACCAAAGCAAATTTTTAAACAATCTGATTCTTATATCTACAAGTAATAGCTAACATTCATTGAGATTTACTATATTCCAGCACTGCTCCTAGTATAATGGGGGAATATGGTTGCAGGACTCTAGATATTGTATTTTAGTGGAGGTTGAAGAGCCTATTAAGAAAGTGTTATTTTCTGGCCTTAAATTCTTCCTTTTCCACTAATTATCTTCCTCATAGGCTATATAGCATTTGCAAGATGAAGCCCTACCTCAGTAATGTGCTCTAATTACCCAACCTGTAGTTGTCGATTAATAAGTTAATGGGAGTTAATGCTCTCTCTCTCCCCTACTCTCTCATATTTACCTTCTTCCCATGGGACATTAGGATAATTCTCATGTTTGACTATAAGAGCAAGATGGAGCCTCCTGGCTGAGATCCATCTTGCCATTTCTGCTAACATACTGGACCCCATAGCCTGCTTATCAAGGGATATTTCTGACTGTGGCAATTACCAATAAACTGAGCATTTTTTCTTTTTTTGGTAATGCATTTATTTATTATTCCAGTTTTTATCAAGATACAATATCTATGACATTATAAGTTTAAGGTGTACAATATAATGACTTGATAAATGTATATGTTGAGAAACGTTGGTGTGTAACAGGAAGAGAAAATTCATGACGGTTTTAACCTTTTAAATTAAAAAAATTACTTCCTTATTTCTAGCAAATATCACTGGTGATTATTCGGAAGAGCCCATGACTGGAGCACCAGGTAAGGCCAAAAAGCTTTGACTTTTATTCGCATATTCTTGATCTTTGAAGGATTTTTTTTTGTTTTTTTCCCTTCAAGGCTTTCCAGGACAAACTCAAGAAGTGGTTTGCTGTGAGGCACTCTGCTCACGTTTGTACCCTTCTTAGCCAGGCACTATGTTCACTTAGCTGAATCCATCTTTTGGGGGAGAAGATAGGATATAGCTCTTACACATGAAGATATGATCAGTTCAGGTGTTACCCTCAGGGACTTCTAAGTGTGAGTGGAGAACAGCCCTTAAACCAATTCCTTCTCATGGAATGTGTTTCCATTCCATTTTCTCTGGCAGGATTGCGGGCATGGCAGAATGCCTTGGTGTTTGGGAGAAGAACAGTTTTCTTGCCACAGACTCTGTGGGGTCCTACATTTACTAGGGCTACTTGAGGCTGTGAGCTGAATGCTAGACACACTGTGAGTGATAGTTACTGGAAAAGAATAAAAACCATTTCTTTACTTAATTGTAGATGAACTCAGCACCCCTATGGAAAGTGATGAGTTCTTCTCAACAGTTGTGTGTAAGTTTCTTCTCTCTTTCCTCAGCTATCTTATTAGAGATTTGACAACATTTTTGATGCTGGTCTTAATCACTGGGAAAGGATTCTAAACTTAATGGCCTTCCTGGATGCTGAGATCAGCTATAAAATCTAATATGAAGGTTAAAGACAGCTTCTTTTCTCTTTGAGGTTTACCTGCCAAGTCTAATTGTCCAGATGTTTAGTAATCAAATAGGCATAGGATAAAGAAATTCTCTCCCATGATTTTTCCAAGATTTCTTTCTTCCTATCTCTCTAGGCTGTGGATCCCAGTTCAGTTCATGGAATCTTATTAAGAGAAAGCCTTAAAAAGAAAAGGCATTCAATTTTCTGACACCTAGAACATATAATTCTATTAAAAACTATAAAGCTTTGGACTCCTACTCAGGAGGTGCCAGTTTTAATACCTGGCCTCACTCTTGGCTTTTTTTGGAATCCAATAAAGTGGTTTCTTCATGCAGTAAAATGGATACCTAGAAAGCATGTAATATATCTCACTTAAAGTATGAGGAGAGGGAGGGAGAATAAGGAATTAGACCTTAAAGAAATTCAGTCACATGTGTAAGGGCATAGTGGGAAGTGGGAAAGACAGGCCTGATCTTTTGAGCATGAGCTTCTCTTGTTTCTCTTGGTAACACCTGTTTTCGTTTGTTTGTTTTTTAAAAAATGAAGCACGTTCTCCATTGGCTGTGTACTTTGCTAACCACAACCTTCTAAGAAGATTCTGAGCGGAAGAGTCTATTATTCTATTATAGGAGTTTGAATAGTTATAAAAAACTAGTGAGGATAAACAGTTATTCATAGACAGAGGAAGCGTATTTCTTAACCATGTCTAATTTAATATGGGATTAATAAATGTTCATTTGAAATGAATTTTGACAGGGGTTTTTATTTCATGAGGTAACAGACTACTTAGTTGCCGTGTATCAGTACCAATAATTATGTTATTCTTTTCTGATAGATATTTAATAACCAAGCTCCAATTCCTGATGGCCATAGGAAAGCATGAAATGAACCTATGGAGAGTTGTTAGTTTTCCTAGTTCTGCTATAACAAATTACCACAAATTTAGTAGCTTAAGACAACACAAACCTATTATTTTACAGTTTTGTAGCTCAGAAGTCTGCAAAGCATCTCACTGGGTTAAAAACCACATATTGGAAGCTCTGAGATCCTTTCTGAAAGCTTTATGAAATAATTGTTTTTTTTTTTTTTGGCCCACTTTCCTTGGCCCACTTTCATCTTTAAAACTAGCAACGACTGGTTGATTCTCACATTGCATCACAGAGTCACTGAAGCTGACTCTACTACTTCTGTCTTCCACATTTAAGGACCCTAAGAACACACTGGGGCCCCACCCGAATAATTCAGGTTAATGTTCATTTCAAAGTTAATTGATTAGCAAACTTAATTCCCCTTTGCCTTGTATTTTAACATGTCCACTGGTTCTGGACATTAGTAGGTGAGATAAATTCACCATATATAAAAATCAGGATTCACAGTTCTTTTCTTTCAGCTCTTAAAAAATATCGTGCCACTTCCTTCTGGTTTTCATGTTTGATGATGTTTTCTGCTGTTTGTATTGTTTTCCCCCCACCCTGCTGTATATAAGTTGTTTCTCTTGTTGCCTTCTAGGTCTTTTTTTTTTTTTGGTCTTTATTTTCAGATATTTGATTATAATGTGTCTTGGTGTGGCTTTCTTTGGGTTTATCTTGTTTGGAGTTTGCTCGCCTTTTTAAATTTTTAGGTTTGTGGGGTTTTTTTTTTTTGCCAAATTGGGGAAATTTTCAGTTAGTATTTCTTTTAGTTCTTTCTCAGGTTTGCCTATTTCATCTCCTTCTGGGACTCAGATGCACGTATATAGGACTTTTTACAATCCCACAGGACTCTGAGCTCTGGTTATTTTTTTATTTTTTTTTTTTTTATTTTTTTCTGTTGTTCAAATTGGGTAATTTCTATTGTTCTGCCTTCAAGTTCATGGATTTTTTTCCTTCTGCTATTGAGCCCACCTATTAAGTTTTAAAATTTTGATTATTATAATTTTTAGTTGTAAAATTTCCTTTTTGTTCTTTTATACATTTCAATTTCTTTGCTGAGATATTCTATTGTTTTCATTTGTATTAAGCACTTTTTAAATTGCTCATTGAAGCATTTTTATGATGCCCACTTTAAAATCTTTGTCAGATAATTCCAATATATCTGTCATTTTCACTCTGGCAGCTACTGATTATCTTTTTTCATTCAAGTTGAGATTTTTCTGAATCTTCGTATAACAAGTGAGTTTTCATTGAGACAGGACATTTTTGGTATATTGAGACACTGAATTTTATTCAAATCTTCTGTCTTAACAGTCTTCCTTTGACACCACTCCAGTAGTAGAAAGGTTGGGGCACTGCATTACTGCCAAGTGGAGGTAGAAATACAGGCTTCCTCCTCAACTTCTGTTGACACCCAAGCAGGGGAGGGTTTTTTTTTTTATTGTCATTGGTCAGGGAACGGAATTCTGGCTCCCCACAAGGCCTCCTCTAATACCACCCTATCTGGGAAAGGTAGGAGTACCTCATTACTTTTTCCCATGTGGTCTCTACTGGCACCATCCCAGTGTGGAAAGGAGGGTGCTTCTTTACTCATGGCTGTGGGGAGAAGCCCAGGCTTCCTGTGTTCTTGGGGTCCTCATCTAGCCTCCATCGACAACATGGAGTAGGAGAGTGAGGAGCTCAAACACCTAGGTGAAGATGAAAGTTCCAGTTCCTACTCAGCCTTCTCTGACACTACTATGGCAGAGAGTTGGGGCATCTCGTTACAACCTGACAAATGTGGAAATTTTAGCTCCCCACTTAGGCCATAGCTTTTTCTGTGGTGCTTGACTGTAGTAGAGTGGCTATTGTTTAAATGTTTTCTGCCTTGCTAGGTTGGTTGTTTCCGGGTCCTTTGGTTAGAGAGAATAGGCTTTCGTTGGGGCTTTTTTCATCTGTACATGTTGGTATTTCTGTGTTGCTGGCTTTTTCTCTTGTAAGGAATTTATAAGGAAAAAAAAAGAAGAAGAAGAAAAAAAGAAAAAAAGGAAAAAAAAAGAAATCTAGAGAACCTGCCATCATGTCGTTTCATGGGTCCCTACCTCATCTACCTCAACTGCCTTATTCTCTTCAACTTTCAGTCTTCTTATAGTTGTTTTATATATAATGTCCAGGGTTTTAAGTTGTATGTAGTGGGAGAAATAGGAAAAAATGTATATATTCCATCTCTCTGGAAGTGATACTTCATTTATTTTAGATATAAATACAGAAACGGCAGGAGATTTTTAGATGGAACTGGGCTTTGTTTTCCGTATTGAAAGAGCTTAGGGAAGATTACTTGGAGAAGCCACTACTTGATGTATAGGTACAGAATAGGCTGATCCTTTCATGTGGTAAGGTGCAGACTCACTGGAGTTTAAATGAAGAACGAGACTTAGGTATCCTTAACGTCCACAAGACATGAAATGATACACCATGATAGAGTCATTCATCAGCATACTTTTTAGATGGCATTTCTGCTTTTTCTTTTTTTTTGAATGCTTCTAGTGCTGAAAAAAAAGGCTACTTGTCATATCATCTATTTTTTTTGGATAATTTATTATTAGAAAGTTGTCATAAGGTAGAAAGGGCAAAAACACTCTTCAAATAAAAGAATAAATAAATGAGTTTGTATTTGTTGAACTTTTATTGCTGTACACCATGCTAGATAAGTTTACATGCATCATGCATGTAACTCTTATAAAAACCTCTGTTAACATTAGCTATGAAAACTAATAACAATCCTTCACTTTTGCATATAAATTAAGTTTTTCATTATGGAAAGAGGAATTTTCAATGTTGAAATACGGATTAGTGTAACTGACAAAGAAAAATTTCAATTTAATTTAATTTTAATTTTAATTTTAATTTAAACAGCCACACGTGGCTTGTGAGTTCTGTGTTAGACAGTGTAGATCTAAAGAAAAACAACCAAAATATCCAACATCAGAGAAATGAAAAAATAAAAAGGTCTTGTGCAGTGATTAAAAATGTTTGTAAAGTTTTGTGATAACACGGTGAAAGTTTACTAAATAAATAATGGTAAATAAAAAAGGAAGAAATAATACCATACATATGGTACGATCACTATTATGTAAAACGATGTGTGTAGAATGAAAGGAAAAACAAAATACTGTTCAGGTTTTTTTTTTTTTGAAATAATACTACTGTATCAAATGTACACTTATTTGTTCATTGAAAAAATGTTTGATAAGCCCTGTGCTAGCTCCTCAGGGCAGAATAATGAGCAAGACCGAATCTCTATGGAGCTTAAAGTCTAAAGCCTTGCTGTCTAATATAGCTTTGTGTCATGATATAAATGTTTTATGTCTGTGCTATCCAACATGGTAGCTGTATGGTAGCTACTAGCCACATGAGACTATAGAGTACTTGAAATGTGGCTAGTGTACTTGAGAAACTAAATTTGAAATTTTATTTAATTTCAATTAATTTCAATTTAAACAGACACATGTGGCTTGTGACTACTGCATTGGACAGGGTAGATCTAAGAAAAAGGGCCTATAAATCAAATAAATACGACAGTGAATATATGATTACAAATCAAAATAGACACTGCATCCTTGAAATAAGAATAGGATGCTATATAATAATAAACCACAAAATAAAAAGAAATATTAGCTATTGTAAATTCAGTTGATTATAAGTTCAATAAAAGGCAAAGTTAAAGAACTCTCCCATAAAATAGAAAAAAAAGCAAAGAGATAATCAATAGGTGAGAAAAAGAAAAAAATAAAAGAGAATTCAACTAACAAATTTCAAAGGAAACAGATAATATATTAGAAAAGAAATTATCAATAAAACACTACAAAACATTTCCCAGAACTTAAGAGAGATTCTCCATATTGAAAGTGTCCCGTGCTTATCCACAGGCCCACTCTTAACATTAGCAGCGTCTGGTACAGAAATGCAGAAGGAGGCCGGCGTTCTACATCCCTAAATATTTGCAAGTTATAACTAAGATATAACTGAGTTTCCGGTCCTGTTTCCACCTAAGCAGTGTAACCTGTTCTTTGGAGGTTGCCCTTTTGGCCATTCCCAGGAACTAAAGAAGCTGTGTTGTTGCCTGTACCAAGCCTGACCCTGCAAGCTGAGAGGTGGGAAGGGCAGGCTACCTGCTGGAAGAGCAGGTGGAAGCTGCTCTGTCCAGGGACTGACCCTCAGTCAAGCACTGGTGGGAACCTGCTAATTAAATAAAATTAAATAAAATTTAATTAAATCGAAATTAAATTAATTTAATTGAAATTAAATAAAATTTCAAATTTAGTTTCTCAGGAACCTAAATCATCTTGATTTAGGATTTCCAGAAAGTTCTAAGCCCCAAACCACACTACTGAGCATAGGAGTTACATGAGAGGCTGGGTGTTGGGGCGTTCGGGGGTGGGAGGCTGAGGAGTGGGTGAGGAATGGGGTGGTGGGTGGGTTGGAGAACTCATGTGCCTAAATGTGCTTTTGGTTGATGTGAGGTGACTAAAAGTTTAAACAGAAGTCATTTTATCCCTCTCTAGTGCCTCAGGGCAAAAGCCCTGCATTTATTCTGTTTTTAGAATCTCAATCTTGTATTCTCAGTCCGGGAAGACCCCTGTTCAGCATGAGCTCCTTTGCCATGATTTCTGCTTATTTTATTTACTCGCCAAACTTTTAAAATATTTTTCTAATG
>NW_024346691.1:0-774 GCF_902729225.1 Pteropus medius | reverse complement strand
AGTTTCAGCTTGTGGTGAGTTTTTATGGTTGACTTACAAAGGGCTAAAGACTGAGAGGGAACATGAGAAGCTGAGAATGGAAATGCTGACGGCTTTCTGCCTTTACTGGTGCTGACAAGCATCTACTTCACTTAAATCTCACAGACGCAAACACAAATCTTGCACCTCTGAGTTTCTTGTGGGGTTATCAGTGAGGGAGACAACAGATGTGCTGACTTCACTGGAAATTCCCTGGTAAAAAGACCCTTACTAATATTTTGCAAATTGTGTTTCTAGGCTCTGACGACGTTCATTGACTATCAAAGTGATGCATTCCTGACCAATGTAACCTGTCAGACCAAAAAGAAACAAATCTTTTGTCTTAACCACATGACCCCTTGGGAGGAAGAAGCTTTTGCCAGTGAGTAGGTGCTTCTCAAACGCTTGGCCAGTGTTTAAGAGGAAGGGTCGGATCCTGACCAGGGCACAGCAAAGGCCTCTACACGTGACCCGGTGTTCCCTAGTGTCTTCTGCCTTTAGACGAAACTTCTTGGAAACTTGAGGGGAAAAGCTTCCATTATTTTGCTCTTCTCAGAAAATGATTCACAATATTTCCAAAACCAAGAGAATCTCTCTTAAACAGTAGAATATTTAAATTCTCAAAGCAGGAATTGATATTTGCAGACCTCCACAATCTCCTTGTTCATTAAGTTTGTGTCTGTTAGTCTCTCATTTGCTAGTGATTCTGGCACTTTTGTCTCAAATAAAACAAAATAGAATTTTTTAATGTTAATT
>NW_024346690.1:0-708 GCF_902729225.1 Pteropus medius | reverse complement strand
TTCTCTATCGGGGCCCCTGATGGCATGAAATAAAACCTATTCCCATTCCCCATGAGTTTATTCTCACTGCTCTGGAGAACTCTGTGTGTCTACACATGGGACACAAAGGGACACACCTTCCTGTCACACCCCTACCTGCCTGGCGTGCGCTGCTCGGCTGACCTCTCCTGTGCGCACTTGCTGTGTGGGTCAGGGGCCAGAGACGGGACCCCGACTGCCCGGGGACACAGTCCTGGAAGAAAGGAGGGGCGGACCTCCACCTGGGCTCCTGGGCAGGGCCACGAGCAGCATCTGAATGAGGGCTTCCCTCCACGCGGCACCGGGCCAGAGGTGGCCTCTTCATCCTCGATGAGCTTTCTGAAATCCACGAGGCCAGAGACACAGTTATGAAAACTCGTGCGGATTCGGGGCACGGTCCTCCTCTGTCGTCACTCTGCCTTTCGTGTGCCATCGTGCTTATTTCGGTGGCTTTTTAGGAAGGAAGACGCCAGGCTCTTGTGGCTCCATGCCACCCTCGCTCAGCTTTCTCCCTCCTAGTTTCCCAGGAGCAGCAAGAACTCTTTGCAGAGGAGCCCGCAGTTTGAACTGATCAAGCCCTCGTTTTCAGGCTACTGTCCTAACTTGATTTCTCATGAGTAAAACCCCCGAAAGAAAAGTGAAACCGTTATTTCCAACGTGCAAAAATGGAAATGCAGTGGCCTGACCAAG
>NW_024346689.1:0-4840 GCF_902729225.1 Pteropus medius | reverse complement strand
TGGGGTAGCGAAGTTGGAGGAGCACTCACTGACACTTTGAGCCCTAGAGGTACAAAGTACGTCTCATTCGTCTCTGTATCCTCTTGCAGGGTTCACGGCCACCCACAGACAGCGTAGCCAGGGATGCTTTGGCCCCTCCGTCCATGGGGGCCGTCACCCGCTGGAAAGAGGTCAGCTGGGAGACACTGCAGACAGCTGGGGTCTGAATTCGGCCTCCGTGCCTTAGGAGCTTTGCGATCAGCTCTCTGAGCCTTTCATTTCTTCATTTTGAATGCGTCCACGGGGACCATCACGACCATCCCAGGCAGAAAGGTGAGGGCGAGGGAGGTGTCTGCTTCCGTCCTGAAATCTGATTTCCACTGCGGAAAGCGGGAAGGAGTCGAGGCCTTAGGAAGGAGCCCCTGGGCCTCTGGGATGAAAAGAGATCATGCTGAATTGTGGCTCTGGAACGCCCGGTGTCCACACTGCGGGGAGGTGGAGGTGAGAGGAGCGGCCTGTCTTCTGTGGTAGAGCGGGGGTCCACGCAGGTTTCCTTCGAAAATCCACCATATACATATATATGCATATAGATGAACATATATATGCATATATATGTATATGGTAGATCTGGCAAAAGCTCTCTAGTGACGTCCATTTTGAGCCGGAACTGCAGACTTTCGAGATACGGCTCACTTGCGGCAAATTCACGGCCCTCCCGGCGCCTCGGGGCTCTGAGGGAGGTGCTCGGTCGTCTGCGGGTACTGGGGTACAGAAGTTGCAGAAGCACTCACTGACACTTTGAGCCCCTAGAGGTACAAACGGCGTCTCATTCCTCTCTGTATCCTCGTGCAGAGCTCCAGGCCACCCACAGACAGCGGACCCAGGGAGGCTTTGGCCCCTCCGTCCCTGGAGGCCGTCACCCGCTGGAAGAGGTCAGTTGGGGGACACTGCAGACAGCTGTGGGTCTGATTTCGGCCTCCGGGCCTTATGAGCTTTGCGATCACCTCTTCGAGCCTTTCATTTCTTCATTTTGAATGCGTCCACGGGAACCATTACGACCATCCCTGGCAGAAAGGTGAGGGAGAGGGAGGTGTCTGCTTCCGTCGTGAAGTCTGATTTCCAATGCGGAAAGCAGGAAGGAGCAGAGGCCTTAGGAAGGAGCCCCGGGGCCTCTGGGATGAAAAGAGATCATGCTGAATTGTGGCTCTGTATCGCCCAGTGTCCACACTCCGGGAGGTGGAGGTGCTGGGAGCGGCCTGTCTTCTCTGGTAGACCAGGGTCCACACAGGTTTCCTTCGAAAATCCACCATATACATATATATGCATATAGATGAACATATATATGCATATATATGTATATGGTAGATCTGGCAAAAAGCTCTCTAATGGCGTCCATTTTGAGCCGGAACTGCAGACTTTCGAGATACGGCTCACTTGCGGCAAATTCACGGCCCTCCCGGCGCCTCGGGGCTCTGAGGGCGGTGCTCGGTCGTCTGTGGGTATATATATGTATATATATATGTATATATATATATATATATAGAGAGAGAGAGAGAGAGAGAGAAAGAGTGATAGAAATAGACAGATGCATAGATAGATAGGTAGATAGAGAGAGAGAAACAGAGAAAGAGAGAGAGATAGAGATATAGAGATATCTATAGTTTCAGATACAGATATAGATATAGCTATATCTAGGGAAGTTCTAGCAAAAAGCACTCTACAGACGTCCATTTTGAGCAGGAACTGCAGACTTCCGAGATACGGCTCACTTGCGGCAAATTCACGGCCCTCCCGGCGCCTCGGGGCTCTGAGGGCGATGCTCGGTCGTCTGCGGTTACTGGGGTACAGAAGTTGCAGAAGCACTAACTGACACTTTGAGCCCCTAGAGGTACAAACGGCGTCTCATTGCTCTCTGTATCCTCAGGGTGCGAGCTCTGAGCCACCCTAGACGGGGACTGGGGAGGCTGGCCCTGGAGGCGTCACCACTGGGAAAGGGGTCGTTAGGGGACACACGGACAGCTGTTAAGGTTCTGATTTAAACCTCGAGCACCCATGGAAACTTTGATCACCTCTTGAGCCTTTCATTTCTTCATTTGAATGCGTCCACGGGGACCATTACGACCATCCCAGGCTGAAAGGTGAGAGAGAGGGAGGTGTCTGCTTCCGTCCTGAAGTCTGATTTCCACTGCGGAAAGCGGGAAGGAGCCGAGGCCTTAGGAAGGAGCCCCGGGGCCTCTGGGATGAAAAAAGATCATGCTGAATTGTGGCTCTGGAACGCCCGGTGTCCACACTGCGGGGAGGTGGAGGTGCGAGGAGCGGCCTGTCTTCTGTGGTAGGTGGGATTTTACAGGGTTTCTTAGAAATCACCATGCCACATATATATATAAATGAACATATAATATATATATATATAGGTAGATCTTAAAAAACTCTCTAATGACATCCATTTTGGCTGAACTGCAGACTTTGAGATGCAGGCACTACACTTAAAACTTGGGGAGGTGTGCCCTCCAGGGCTTTGAGATGCTCGGTTGTCTCTGCAGTGCAGGGTTCGAGGTTGCCAAGCACTCACTGTTACTGAGCCCCTAAGTACAACAGTCTCATTGCTCTGTATCTCCTGCATGCCCAGGCTCCCAGGCCACCCCACAGACAGGCCCGGACGGGAGGCTGGCCCCTCAAAGTCCTGGAGGCTGGGAAAGAGGTCAGCTGGGAGACACTGCAGACAGCTGTGGGTCTGAATTCGGCCTCCGTGCCTTAGGAGCTTTGCGATCAGCTCTCTGAGCCTTTCATTTCTTCATTTTGAATGCGTCCAGGGGGACCATCACGACCATCCCAGGCAGAAAGGTGAGGGCGAGGGAGGTGTCTGCTTCCGTCCTGAAGTCTGATTTCCACTGCGGAAAGCGGGAAGGAGCCGAGGCCTGAGGAAGGAGCCCCGAGGCCTCTGCGATGAAAAGAGATCATGCTGAATTGTGGCTCTGGAACGCTTGGTGTCCACACTGCGGGGAGGTGGAGGTAGCAGGAAGCCTGCTTCTCTGGTAGACCAGGGTCCACACAGGTTTCCTTCGAAAATCCACCATATACATATATATGCGTATAGATGAACATATATACGCATATATATGTATATGGTAGATCTGGCAAAAAGCTCTCTAGTGACGTCCATTTTGAGCCGGAACTGCAGGCTTTCGAGATACGGCTCACTTGCGGCAAATTCACGGCCCTCCCGAACGCCAGGGCTCTGAAGTGATGCTGATAAAGTCTCTTGGTGCCACAGGAATTTTAGAAGTTGAAGCACTCACTGGTATGTGAGCCCCTAAATTTCAGCAGCGTCTCATTCACTCCTCTGTATCCTCTCGTGGGGCTCTAGGCCACCACAGACAGCGGACCCAGGGGCTTTGGCCCCTCCGTCCTGGGCGTGCCATGGAGAAAGAGAGGTCAGTTGGGGGTTACTGTGCGACAACTGTGCAGGTCTGTTCGGCCTCAGACACTATAAACTTTCGTCCCTCTTGAGCACTTCCATTTCTTCAAGAGCTTTTGAGACCGTCCAGGGACCATTCACGATCATCCCAGGCAGAAAGGAGTAGCCGGAGGGAAGTGTCTTGCCTGATGGTGAGTCTGATTTTCAATGGGGAAGAAAGCGAGGAAGGGCAGGAGCGCCAGGAAGAACCCAGGAACTCTGGGGATGAAAAGAGATCATGCTGGTGGCGGCTCTGTATGGCCCAGTGGTCCACTTTCCGGGAAGGTGGGGCCTTGAGGAGGCCTACTCTTTCTGTTTGAACCCGAGTGCAGTTTCCTTCGAAAATCACCATATACATATATATGCATATAGATGAACATATATATGCATATATATGTATATGGTAGATCTGGCAAAAAGCTCTCTAGTGACGTCCATTTTGAGCCGGAACTGCAGACTTTAGAGATACGGCTCACTTGCGGCAAATTCACGGCCCTCCCGGCGCCTCGGGGCTCTGAGGGCGGTGCTCGGTCGTCTGCGGGTACTGGGGTTCAGAAGTTGCAGAAGCACTCACTGACACTTTGAGCCCCTAGAGGTACAACCGGCGTCTCATTCCTCTCTGAATCCTCGTGCAGAGCTCCAGCCCACCCACAGACAGCGGACCCAGGGAGGCTTTGGCCCCTCTGTCCCTGGAGGCCGTCACCCGCTGGAAAGAGGTCAGTTGGGGGACACTGCAGACAGCTGTGGGTCTGATTTCGGCCTTCGGGCCTTATGAGCTTTGCGATCACCTCTTCGAGCCTTTCATTTCTTCATTTTGAATGCGTCCACGGGGACCATTATGACCATCCCAGGCAGAAAGGTGACGGAGACGGAGGTGTCTGCTTCCGTCCTGAAGTCTGATTTCCAATGGGGAAAGCAGGAAGGAGCAGAGGCCTTAGGAAGGAGCCCCGGGGCCTCTGGGATGAAAAGAGATCATGCTGAATTGTGGCTCTGGAACGCCCGGTGTCCACACTCCGGGGAGGTGGAGGTGCTGGGAGCGGCGTGTCTTCTCTGGTAGACCAGGGTCCTCACAGGTTTCCTTCGAAAATCCACCATATACATATATATGCATATAGATGAACATATATATGCATATATATGTATATGGTAGATCTGGCAAAAAGCTCTCTAGTGACGTCCATTTTGAGCGGGAACTGCAGACTTTCGAGATACGGCTCACTTGCGGCAAATTCACGGCCCTCGCGGCGCCTCGGGGCTCTGAGGGCGGTGCTCGGTCGTCTGCGGGTACTGGGGTACAGAAGTTGCAGAAGCACTCACTGACACTTTGAGCCCCTAGAGGTACAAACAGCGTCTCATTCCTCTCTGTATCCTCGTGCAGAGCTCCAGGCCACCCACAGACAGCGG
>NW_024346688.1:0-682 GCF_902729225.1 Pteropus medius | reverse complement strand
TGCCGTCTGTGATCGCGGAATCGGAAACAGTCGTGGAGCGAGCTCACCCGAGATCATCAGCGTCCCCACGGGGACCCCACACATGCCATCGCCACACTGTGCCGGGGACCCCGCCTTTGAGTCATTCTGTGGCTTTCAAACACCGCACAATTCTTGTGGGCACGAAAATGCTCTTCGTTTCAATCCGAGTTCCGACGGAATCGTTTGGAAGGCTGTGACTGAGTTTGTAGACATGGGCAAAAAATCCTGCTTGTCGCCAGGAGCCGGGAGCGCCTCTCAGCCCTCATGCACGGCGTGACGTCAGGTAGGTGAGCCCGCACGTGGGACAGACGTAGCCGCCACCCCCGAGTGCCCGGGTGTGCTGAGTGTGTGGCTTCTCAGCGCCCGGCAGAGAGGGGCCGCCGTGAGGCCTGAACCCCACCCAGAAGCCGAAACCGAAACACGCTTGCTCAGACCTCGATTTGAATCAAGTCTTCAGTCTCTTCCGGTTATAATTTATTTATTTTTCTAATGGGAATTTGAAAGCAGCCATTAGCGACGACCGCCAGGCTGGCTCGTCTGACAGCAGGTGGGACTGCCACCGGGCGCAGAGCTTCCCGAGGGCCTGTCAGCCTTCCAGGGCCCGGCGGCTTCCTGCGTGGGCTCCGCCGGGTCGGGGGGACCGGCACGCGCAGGCCCGGGC
>NW_024346687.1:0-3154 GCF_902729225.1 Pteropus medius | reverse complement strand
TTGCTTTCTCCCTCTCCCCATCTCTCCTCTCTCTCTCTCTCTCTCTCTCTCCTTCTCTCCTTCTCTCATCCCCAAATCTGCAGCAAAGCCTCAAGGTAACTCTAGAAAGCCAAGCAGAAGAAGAGTTGCTGTCAATCACATTGCCCCAAATCCCATTACTGTATCTCTACAGGGCCTTAAACATATCTTCTTTAACATGACCAAATTAGATTTCATAGCATCCTGTCATATGAACTGATGACTCCAAAAGTTCTTGGAAAATTAGAAAATGTTTTATGATTATGAGATACGGTTATTGTTGATATTCTCAAAGTAGATTACCTGTCAATAGGGCACCTATTAATGAATCCATTAATTAGGCTCAGTTTATAGTTCCAAAATAAAAGATGACTGAGGAGTAAAACACACATTTAAGGGAAACTTCCTTTATATTAAAATACAGTGGCAGGCTGGGTCTCTGCTGGAACGGATAGGCTCACATATGAATTCCTCATTCATAACTGTAAAACTCCAGCCAAGCAATAATGATCATAATAAAGTAAGAAGACCTTGGGTTAAACAAATGACTACAGTTGACAACAGAGGTGTAAACATGACTCTAATTAATGAATCTATAATCTCTCTTCCAAGTTCCTGGCCATTAGCCATGCTTCTAATTAGGCCAAGTGAGGGAGCAACATCTCATCTCCCAAGGGGTGGTGCAGCAGTATTTTGAATTCTTCCACAAGCTGACCACCTCAGTCTTGATTTTTCAGCCTCTATTTATCTGTTAAAACTCAAATAAGGCTTTGCTTGTTAATAAGACTCTCCTCTAAAACATCTTTAGTCTTTTGCCAATCTTTATCTTTATTCTACAAGAGTACAGAGAAGCTGAGATGAAAAGGAAAAAATGACCACTGCCTATATCTACCAGATGGCCTTAACACAGACTACACAGACCAAGAGATGGAGCAGGTCCTTGTCCTTAAAGAACCAACAAATGAATATTCCTAAAAATAAAAACAAAACAATAACAGTGTGTCCATCTACCTCAGATTGTCAAATGATACAAGAGCTTCAGAGGTTAATAAGCCTATCTCCCGTCTTGGAGCATGGTTCTCATCTAAGGTCTACAGACTGTCTCCTTCTGCTTGAGGTCCACCAGGACCTAAGTCCATCTCTGAGCCTATCAACATGCATTCCATGTGCTTTCAGGATCCACAAACCATGTGTAACAAAAATACTCTAAGTTATTGGTGGGTTCCTCACATATGCTCCATGACATCTGTTCTTTAGCCTGCCAGCTATATTTGATGCTAAGGCAAAAAGGGAACTGTCTCCCAAACAGAATTTTTGCCATACATCTATCGTGTGGTGTTGACAGTCCTTCATGCAGTGTGGTGCAGGGGCAATATCTCAGTAAAAAATTCTCACTAGGATCCAATGATTTATTTAGCTAACAGCTTAGTTAATTATGTCAGTTTGACAATTTCAAGAGTGAAGAAAAAACACACACAGGCTGGATGAGGAGGATATCTCAGTAATATTTTATACCAAGATATGGTTAGGAAATCCAATGATTTCTTCGTAAAATCTCTAAGCTATCAAGCATTCCCCTAAAATCAAGACTACCACTAAATTTCGTGAGAAACTTATTATTCCTCTACACTTGAACAAGGCAAAGTAAGGCCAAGTAGATAGCAAATATTAAGCATTAATTTTCAAATAATGGAATGTTTCCTCTGAAAGGAAAAGGGACGTTTTACTAGGAATCTGGAGGCCTGGATTCCAGTTTCTGCTCTGACTCCGGGTGACTCTCTCTTAACAGCTTTTTCATCATACAAGCAACAGATAGGCCAAGTTGGAGGCCAAGAGTCCTTGCAGTTCTTGCATGCTAGGATGCTGTAAGACCCTGGATGTTCAGGTTACAGGACAGGCCTGGGATAAAGAGGGAAATTGGACAGGACATTGGGATTAAGCAGACATCCCAAGTTTTTTGCCTTGGAGCCAAAGCCATATTATCCATCCTGGCTGGGGTAGACCTACCTTTCTTGTTTCCTATAGCATTCGTGTCAACACCTCTACTTCATTCAAAGGCTCAACCATTTCATTTTATTTACACAAAATTCTTCCTGACTTCTTTCTCCCATAGCCTTGAGGCTAGTAGTAATTTATTCTTTTTTTTTTTTTCCATATATATTATTGAGTGTCTGCTATAGGAAAGACACTGGGGATACAGGGAGAACAAAACAATCTCTGTTAATATTCTTATAATAGCCTTAATATTCTCTTGCATGAGAAATTCGTCAGTTGTTATTTTCACATTAGAGACAGGAAAAGGAAACAATTTTAACATCCTGGAGGTAGAATACAAAAATGAAATCTACAAACAGACTATAATAAAATAGTCCACAAATCTGTAGCAGAGCCTTTTTCTCTTCTACTTCTAGCAATAGTAAGTATAACAGCAATCAGTAACATTTACATGGCATCTACGGTTGAGAAATCCCTTTTATGAATATTCTATCATTTTCTTTAATAAAAATTCTTCAAGGTATTTTTAGTTTTGCCTTTTAATAGATGAACTTGATGAATGCACAGAGAATTTGAAATGACCAGCCCAAGATAACTAGTAAACAGCAGAGCTGAGACTGACTCCGGTTTTTAGTTCAAATCTCATACTCATTTTATTATGATAAAACTACTCTGAGGCATTTCTTACTCCATTTTCTTTTTTAAAAGACTGTTTTAGTGGACTGAAGCTTGCCAAAACCTCATTTTAACTACAAATCATGGTGCCTACCCCATGAACTTACCAACTGCTCCCAGAGATACTTCTTAAATCTTGTTTTAGCCATTAAATTTTGGTCTAATAAGTAAAACAGTTATTTTAACTACATAAGAGGAACTAAAATAAGTGTGGGAATGACTAATCTCTCATTACGTTTTGTTTGTTAACAAACAAAACAACTCACAACTGGATTTAGAAGTCTGTCAATGGTTCCAGAGAAGAGGAGCTTTGGGGATTATCTTCTGGTCCATAAAAGATGTCTCATTACACTTCCACTGAGAATTGAGGAAGATGGGAATTACTGAGCTTGTAACAAAGAATTTAAAGATATGACAGAACTTCAAGGAAGTGAGAACCATGATTAACTGAAATGGATGGTAGTCT
>NW_024346686.1:0-11813 GCF_902729225.1 Pteropus medius | reverse complement strand
TTTTCGTTTTGATTCTACAAAGTCTGCTTATCAACATCAGTTAGAACCACTAGGAAAACAGAAACGACACTAGATATTTCAAACCAGGAGAATGTAATAGAGGGAATTGATTATGTGGGTGTGGAAGGCTGAAAACACAAAAAGCAGATACAGAGGCAACTGGAGAGGAATAACTTTGGGAAGCAGCTCCCAGCCTTGAGACAGAGGGAATGCACATAAAAGGTGGTGGTGGCAGAAACTGCGGCCCATGCTCTGGGCTAGAAATCTAGGCACCTGGTACTCAGGACTCTGAAGAAGGGGTGTGATATGAAAGTGAGGGAACATGGCATGGCTGTCTTGGCAGCTCTGAGGGGACCCAGCCAGGCTGGTGCTGGCAGTGCTAAGAGAAGCCCAAGTCTATAGCCACTGTCCTCTCTGTCCTTGGATCTGGGCAAGGTGGATGTCACAAACAGGACAGAAGTCCCTTCTCCCACCAGTCAACTCCCTCTAGAGCGCCACTGGCAGAAACCAACCACCTGGAAGCCACTGGAAATGAAATCTGGAGAATGTAATTTGCTAAGTCTCAGCCCAGCATCACAGAGCAAATGCTGGGCTTGGAGTCGAGGGGCGTTTGGTAAAGGAGCCAACATGGTGGCCAAGAGGGCAGCTTAGACTGAAAGCCCTGGTGACAGTCTCCATAAGAATAACTACAAGGAGGGGAAAGGAGCATCCTTTTAAATCATCAGAAACTCTCCCATCACGTTAACATGTGTGTAAGCCGGCTGTACGTACATCGATTTCTATATACATAGAAAGGATGTCTATATCGTGCTAAGCCCACATTCCTATGGACAGCAGAGAAAAAAAAGGGACATAATATACGTAATATCATTCTGTATTGCTTGATTTTTTGACAGTAAGTATATTAATATTACAACTTTTAAAAATTTAATAATGCTCTTAGCAGTGCATGTAGAGTTTCCCTCTGACACGTGCTGGCAGCTAAGAACTACAGGTGGCCTGGGATGGTGTGCGGCAGGACACCTGTGTGCCATCTTCCCAGAACTTTCTGCCTCTTGGCTTAGCTGCGTGTGCATCTCAGTGGTGAGAAGGAGGGGAACCAGGACACACACTTCAGGCCAGCATTCTGCATAAGTCCACATGCGCTGTGGCTAGAATCTCCTGAAACAAACACAGGAGCTATCTGTCTGCTGGTGGACAGAGGAGACAGTGCAAGCCCAGAGGCTTTGTTTCATAGAAAAGATGTTCTGTTTGAAAGGAAATGCTGAGGGGAACTTGATTTCTCTTTCGGTTTCCCCACTGGCCAGCTTTCTCATCCCCACCCCCTGTTCTGTTCATCAGAGCCTCCTGGAACACTCTTATTTTATGTGCCCAAATGAACTCAAAAGCCAGGAAGTACGCACATGGGGGAGTGCTTCTCCAACTTGAATGTGTCGTCAGAGTCCCCGAGGGATTCGTTTATGAATGTGTATTCTTGGGCCTCTCTCTTAGAGATCCCGTAAAGGAGGGGCAGGTGAGCCCAGAAATTAGCACTTCCAACACCCTAAGAGTTATAAGGCAAATGTCCCCCAACTACAGTTTGAGAAAACTTCTGAGAGAAAATCAAAATCCAGTTCGGGGACCATCATGTTCCGACACATGCCCAGCATGGTTATAACAGCCATCCCAACTGTGCTGCCTCCTTTTTTTTTTAGAAAGAAGAGTTATTTAATGTCTCTTAGCTCTAAGAGACTCATGACGTGTCTATATATTTGAGTCACGTGAAGACACCGCCACGTTGGTGTATGGCAGCTCTTGTTTCCTTGGTCACGCCGACTTCTCCAGCTGTGCTACATAGGCTGCATGTGTCGCGTGGGGCAGTAGTTCTAGAAATGGCTGGCTGTGAGACGAGATGTCATGCAAGAAGCCTTTCTAAATATGTGCGTGTGCTCACCTTTTATCTCCATTTTACTCGTTACTTTCCTTCATGCTGACACTCATAGGAGTTTGTCTTTTAAATTACAGCTTTTGAGCCTCTGGTTAATTTCTCCTTTCATCCTATACTGAAGTTGTTTCCCCGGCGTTGCAATAAATTATCCCTGCTTCCATCTCAGCTGCCCACGATGGTAGACGTACGTAACTGTAGTTTCTGTCGTAGACTACAACGGCTACAAGGAATTCATCGCCGTGGAGCACTCTTATTTTGCACAATTCGAGTACTTGCAACATGCTAGGTAGTAAGGACACCTGGGGAGCCACATTTGCTCTTGAGAAAAGTCACTGTCTGCATGACACTGGTGAAAAGAGGTGAGGATTTCAGGAAACAGAGGATGTGTTACTGGTTTTAGTTTCAATACTAATCATTCTGCTGATCGATACTAGTGAGGAAGCCCCAAGCCAGGACTGCCATGGCAACTTGTTCATTGAAAAGACATTACAGAAACAGCCAGAGAATATTGCAAAGTGCCAACTGCATACCTGGCTCAGGGGTGAAATCTTCACTTCTGAAATACAGATGTTATAGACATGGTCTTTGTCTTACGAGTGTGGAAAGTATACATAAAACCAAGCTGTGCATATATGAAAATAATAAGTACTACATAATTCAGTGTGGATGATGGGATCTGAAGTGCCATGGGAATTCAAAATGGAAAAGCCATCATGGAGTAGAGAGAGACAGCTTCACAGAGATGGAAGGAACTGAAGACAGAAAAGAGAGCACATGAAGCAATGGAATGACCAGGTACAAGTTGCCCACAGACCAATACAGGAAATTGGCATAATGGAGGGTGAGGGTGGGGCTCCATATGATGAATTCAGCTTGAGCCACAATGAATCTTAAATGCTGGGAAAATGACCCCTGTGAGATAAAATTATACTCCCCCCATTTAGGGCAACTGAGTTAAACATGTAAGAAACCATCAAATTGAAATTTAAACAAGTGAGGGGTTTATTGCTTCACAAAACAAAGAATCCAAATGTCAGAGGTCTAGGACTTCGCTTGAAGACTGTCTCTTGCTCCACCATTTGTTCTTATGGTCACAAGGTGGCTACTCCACCTCCAGCATCACATCTGCAGAGGAAGTGGAACAGGAGGAAAGGCAAAGACAAAGAGTGTGTGCCAGCAGAGTCCATCCGTTTTTAGAAAAAGAACATGGCTTTCCCTGAAGCCTCACTCTGTGGCCTTCTGTGTCATCGGAACCCTTGCCCCTGCCATTCCGGCTGCAGCAACAGTCGTGAAGGGGGCATTTTCATGGTTTTACTCTGAATAGACACCGCAGGAGAAATCCATATGGGGTGGCCCACTGGCAGAGTCTGAACCAACTGTCACCCACTTTCCTCTTTACTTTTACCAAGTGAATACTTCGTGTCAGGCCCTGGGCTAGGTACTGAA
This sequence comes from Pteropus medius, assembly GCF_902729225.1. Lineage (NCBI taxonomy): Eukaryota > Metazoa > Chordata > Mammalia > Chiroptera > Pteropodidae > Pteropus > Pteropus medius. Next base: position 8,440 of record NW_024346686.1, on the reverse strand, counting down.
AACAGAAAGATAAGTATAACAACTACTACCTATTGTGCCTCTAATGTGGGCGAAACACTGTACTCAAAACTTGACTCATCTGAAATCATGCATCATCTACCTCTACTGACATAATATTTTATCCCTTTAATGGAAAAAAAAAAAAGTCCAAGTCAATTTGTCTCCAAAATTGTATTTTCAATATAAAATACTGTCTCCAAGACAAATTCCTTTGGAGAAGGCAGTTACCGTAACTTAGAGTAAACACTATTCTAGGCCCAGGAGGTAGCTTGGGAGGTTCAGTGCCAACTTTGCCCAGGATACCATAAGAGGACACGGAGAGGACATTTAGTCTTAAAAGATGAGCAGAGGGGACAGTGGGGGCCAGGTGAGGAAGACATTCTGCTGCTGCACAGACGTAGCTACAGGAACAAAGATGAAGGTAGAAGAAACGAGTTTCATCTTACAGCAGCAAGTAGTTCCTTGTGACTAGGATGAAACATAAATGTGTAGAGACAGCAGGAAATTATTTCAAGAGGCCAGAGGACCATGCCGTTGGCTTTTTCCAGGCAAGAAAAAGTGAGTCCTTGAGCCACAGTGGTGGAGACGAGGAGAGAGGGACTCGGGTTGGCCAGCAGACCTTCTGTGTGTGTGCACATGCTCAGGCAGAGTTAGGGGAGACCAGGTCTGTTTGTAATGAATACTACACATCTTCTTGCCCCTGCAGCTCCCTCGCACCATTTAACACTGGTTCCATAGTGACCAAGGACACTGTGTCATCTGGCTGCTGCTGTTTTACTACACTGGGTGTCCCGACCCGCAGGACCTAGTTATTGCGTAGAACCCGAGGAGGACCATACCTTGAAGAAAACATGGGCGGGAGAAAAGAATGGAGGCAAGACAGTGTTCTGATCAAGCCTCAAAATTTTATTGTCGAGCGGTTATATTTATACACTCAAGTGGAGAGGGCAGGGGCGGGACTGATCAGGGAAGAGAGTATTTGTTACAAGCTCATTGGCGTCCACCAGATGAGGTGACTTCTACTTGGCTAGTCAGAAACAGGTGGGCTGTGCCAGCAGTTGCAGGCTTAAGGCTTCCGACATCTCCTCCCTTTCTTTTTTAGAAAGGTGGGCTTTGACCGAGAGAGGGAACAGAGGCCCGACTCCTCCCGTGAGCTTTTAATGAGCCCACCAGCTATGGCTCTTGGTATCTTTTGGGGAGGAGAGGCAGAGCCGGTTTGTGTAATATTAATCTGATACCAACCTCTATGCAAGTCAGGCATGCTCTCAGGAAGGACTAGAGAAGGCACAGAAGGGCCCTTCCTTGCGGTGCTTTGCCCGTCACTCTGCTCGGTGCCCATACCTCGAGACCCTCATCCAAGGGTGAGGTAGGCATGTCTCTAGTTTCATGCCGCCCCATGTGTGGGGGGGAGCTAGGCCTTAAAGAAGTCGATGCAGGCGCAGGGGTGTATTAGAAGGGTTAAGATTTCTAGGGTGCCGGGGATCTTGTTCCACATCGTCATCATCCTGAGTTGTCAAATGGTGGTAGTGGACGGCAACAGCTGGTTTAGTTAGTTGATTAACCTGTGCTTTAATAAAAGCAGTTAGTTTTTGCACTGCCCAGGGGCCAATCGACAGTAAAAGGAGGAACCCTGTTAGAGGTCCGAGAATAGTAGGAAGTAAGGTGGACAGCCAGGGGGTTTTTGAGGCCCAACTTTTATACCAGGCTTCATCCTTTTCTCTTTGTTTTTGCCGGGTCTCCAGATTTTTCTTTATTTTTTCAATACTGTTTTGGACCAACCCAGTTTTATCTTTGTAAAAACAACATTCTTCTTTAAGGGCAGCGCACAGACCGCCTTCTTTAAGAAATAGAAGGTCAAGACCACGGCGATTTTGAAGAACTACCTCAGAAAGTGAAACAACAGATTCTTTAAGGTTATCAAGGCCTTCTTGCAGATTTTGAATGTCTTTATCTATGGCCAAGCTAAGGGTATGGAATTGTTGATTTGTAGTAATTATAGAGGCAATGCCGGTCCCGGCTCCGGTGGCCCCCAACCAAGAGGACTGCCAGAGTGATGGCAGTTACAGGTTCCATTTTGACACGCGGGGTGCTATGATAAAAGGGAATCAAATCTTCAGGAGGATGTATTGAGACCTTAGGTATTAGCACAACTAGGACACAATATTCATGATTTTCTACCAATAACTGGGGGACAATAGATGGGGTTATTCCAAAAGAGCAAGCAAAATACATTCCTTGGGGAGCTACAAGGAAATGGTGTTGTGTTAGAGGCGTATGGGAGGTATTGCAAATAGGCAATAATTCAGGGGGAAGAAGCAATGAGGTACTATGAATGCAGAGGCCAATTCCTGACAATTGGGCCAATGTGAGCCCGGGAGAGGACTCAGAAAAAGGAGAGTCCACCCAGCGTGTCTGCCGTGAATCATTGGTATAGGTCATGTCTGGCGAGACAGTTGCAATGCCTTCATAAAAAGGGGGAACAGGGGAAACACACATCCAGCAATCCTCATAGGTCGAGGTGTTAAGGGATTGTGCAGTGGCATTAGCTAGGGCCTTTAAGGCCTCACCTGTGGAAGGCCTAACGGGGGGCAAACGGGCTTGATAGGCAGTGCTCTGGGGAGGAAGAGGAGTATTCTCTTGGAGGGGTGTTTGGGGGCTTTGCGGCCGAGACAGGGCTCTATTTGGGCCTAAAACAATTTTTGGTTCAGTATTAGGTGTGGAACGAATTAATTTCACCTTGAATGTGAACCCTGGATCCATTCCAATTGCATCAAGTCTCAGGCCCCATTCATGTCCCCTTGTCCATGCCACAAGGGGTGCTCTTTTTCCTTTATCGGTAAAGGAAATAAGAAGGGGAGTACACCACCCTTGGGTTCTATGAGTATTTTTGCATTCGGGGGTAGCGGTCACATTAGGCTGGGAATTATGCCAGCCCTTTTTAACTATTATATAATCCCAAGTAGAGACAGGGTGCCAGTAGGCATCACCCGTGGTTTCACACCCCCAGGAGGCACAATAGAAAGAATCTGTAAATCCACATTGGTGATTAAGGGTCCGGCTTCTGTGCCCACCTGGGCAAACATAGAAATCAGGCTCTCTGAGGGTGGATCTCCCTCGGGCCGATCCACACCCTCCCCTCCAGCGACCAGCTTGGCTACCGTCGGGGAGCCGGGAGAGGGGGAGCTAAGATCTGCCCGGTATGGGGAAGTAAGCATAGTCGGGCAACATGTCCAGGTTGTCCGCAGCGGAAGCAACACCGAGCGGCAACGGGGGTATTTTGGGGAACAGGAGTGTTACTATTAGCATGTTGCATTACAGCCCCGATGGCCAACTTTATTTGATGGGCAGTGGAATCGACATCATTGCACAAGCGAATCATCCCATGAATATCGAGATTTCGGAGGTGCCCCTTTAAAGCCGCTTTACAGGCAGCATTAGCATTTTCATAAGCAAGCTGTTTTACAAGTTTCCCTTCCCCGTCCTCTGGCCCTAGGACGCGCTCCGCAGTTTCCTGTAAACGTGCAACGAACTGGGAGAAAGGTTCATGGGGCCCCTGAACTATTTTGCTTAAGGGCGTGGTGACCGAACCTTTTAGAGGAATGGCTCTCCAGGCCCCGATAGCAGCGGCCGCTGTTTGACTAAGGATCCCAGCGGACAAACTGCGTTGTTTACGCTCAGAGGCAAAGTCTCCCCTCCCACATATCTTATCAGCAGTCCAGGTGGCCATGGGAGACCGGGGATTTTTCTGGTTGCGCATTGCCTGAGTTTCCCCCCTGTCAAAAAATTCTGCTTTCCAAGTTAAAAACTCTCCCCTACTCAGCACAGATTGGGCCACTCTTGTCCATTCTCCTGGCAACAGAAAGCCATCGCCAGGCAAACTTTCAAGTATGGACAAGGTAAAGGGAGCTGTGAGGCCATAGCTCTTTATAGCACTGTGTAAATCTTTGACAGTTTTAAATTTTATCCGTTTTACAGTAGGCAAAAGGTTCTGATAGTCTCCCTCATTTTCAGAATCGTTATGTGGGTCTTTCCCTTCTTCCTCAGATTGTGCCACATCGTCATAAGCTGGGTCATCAGGTGTGCTGGCTCTAGGGGCCTCTTGGGCGTCAGTAGACGCCTCCTGAGTTGTATCCGGGTCCTGTGAGGGTTTGGTACCGGATCGAGTCATGATGGGGAAAACAAAGGGTTTGGCTCGGGGTCCCTTATGGGGCTTAGATTGAGGCCCCCAAAAAATAGAATTTTGTAGAGCGGAGACTTCTAATTGTAAATTAGCCAATTCACTCTGTAAAGTAAAGACGCCTTTGAGGCTTTGAATTTGTTGTTGCAGTTGTTTCTTTGTCTCCAAAAAGGGGTCAAGAACCGCCTGAGGGATATGGAGGGGGTTGTAAGGAGGGGGGCACGTGGCAGGCCTCCCTGCAGCAAAAAAGGTATGAGATGAAGGCCAAACAGGCTCATGATATTTGGCGGCCTCGTCCTCCAGAACAGTTGCATCTCCGGGATCAAGGGGTTCAGGGCCGGGTTTTGGGATTATGGGGTATATTTGAGAATAAGGGCCTCCAGACGGAGACGAGGGCTCTATGTCCACGACTACAGAAGGACAGGGGGAAGAGGTAGCTCCACCTTTAACGGATGGGGGGCGAGAGAGCTGTTTGAGCGATTCAGTGGCTACCGATAGCAGCTGTCTCTTATTACTATCAGTTTCGGCCCCTTCAATGATATCTCGAATGAGTCCCCAATAACTGAGACAACTAACGGGGACAGCATTTGGTCCCTCTTTTTCTAGTAATCCATTTAAATCTTTTCCTACTTTTGCCAACTCAAGGGATGAATATCTGGGCCGCTAAGAATGAACCACGGACATTTTTCATCAACAAAACAGAAAAAACTAACCAAATCCTTTTTCTTAACCCTAACTCCTCTCTCCCTTAACGACTTCTTTATCCCTTTGATAAAGGTCTCCTCTCTGGAGATTGAATGGCCCATGTTTAAAAATGGGACAGCAATGACTTACCCGCCGTTCCGACGTCTGGGGGTCGCAGTCGCCGGGAAGGCACTCCTAGTTGCGTGCACGCCTTTCACGAATTACGCTGTCCGGTAAAGGTCCGTGCCTCGAGCCCCACGTTGGGCGCCACTTGTCCCGACCCGCAGGACCTAGTTATTGCGTAGAACCCGAGGAGGACCACACCTTGAAGAGAACATGGGCGGGAGAAAAGAGTGGAGGCAAGACAGTGTTCTGATCAAGCCTCAAAATTTTATTGTCGAGCGGTTATATTTATACACTCAAGTGGAGAGGGCAGGGGCGGGACTGATCAGGGAAGAGAGTATTTGTTACAAGCTCATTGGCGTCCACCAGATGAGGTGACTTCTACTTGGCTAGTCAGAAACAGGTGGGCTGTGCCAGCAGTTGCAGGCTTAAGGCTCCCGACAACCAAAAGCTCTGATTACAGTTAATTCGGCATGTAACCGTGGGCAAATTATATTTAATGGTAACGTTGTATTGTGTATCGTAGTCATATGTAGACTTTTTCATTCTTCTTAACACGTATATTTAGTTGGGTTTTAGATGAAGAATACTTTTTTCTTTCCAGCTGAAGCTGAACTTGAATCTGAATCCTGTAGACCTTCTCCCCTATGTTCTATGGATGACTCAAGTCTGTATCAAGATCTAGTTTTGAAAACGTCACCAGAATATGTACAGATTTTGAAGAAAATTTATATGATCTGAAACATAAAGAGTAAAAATTTATTTACTGGGCTGTTTACATAACATTTAATGGTTTCCCATTCACTACATGACATGCAAAAATCTTTATTAAAGGAAACTATCTCTGTATTATATGTGAGTGATGCCAATTTATTTAGTATTTTAAACCATATTTCTTGGCATCTAACTCTTCAGCAGATTTTGTGAATGAAAACGAGCACTATTCAGTTTTACTTACTCAAACTACCAAATACCAGCTGTTTAAACAACACCCCAACCACCAAGTTGTCATGAATATGTTAGAGGTGTACATTGACAGCTTTTTTGTATTTTTTGATTTTTATCACTATCTGTGAAACTAAAGGTTTAGACAGACAGCATTTTGATAACTGCTGCTATGACTACCTTCAATGTTTGGATGTGTTACAATTTTTATAGTGCCATAAAATGTTTACATATGATTTTAAAATCTGATTCATAGATCTTTCCTCATGGAAAAAATAAGATTTGCCTAAGGCTTTTACATTTTCTATATATTGATTTATTTTTGACTTATTTTTTGGAGACAGTCTTAAAATTAGAGAAAGTTCCAGTTTTAAGACAAAAAACTTTTCATCCCGGAACCATTGGAAAGCAAATTGCTGACATCATGCCATCATCCCTAAGTGTTTTATTTCCTACATGTCAGTACAGTTCCCTTAGCTACCATACCACCTTCATAATCAGAAAATTAACACTAATACGTTCTATCATTTAATCTTCATATGTTTTCAAGTTTTGCCCCTTGTCTATAGTATCTTTCACAGCAAAAGACCCTGCTCAAATCCATGCATGTAGTTTTCATGTCCCTTCGTCTCCTTCAGTCTGGGACAGTTCCTCAGTCTTTCAAAACCATGAATCTTCGAAGAGTAAATTCTAGTGATGTAGAATATCCCTCAATGGGGACTTTTCTGATGTTCCCTTATGATAAAATTCAGATCATATGTTTTTTATTAAATTTATCGGAGTGACATTGGTTAATAAAATTATACGTTTCGAGCGTACAGTTCAATAATAATAGTTGTATGTATATTACATTGTGTGTTCACCACCCCAAATTAAGTTTCTTTCTGTCCCCGAATGTTTGACCCATTTGCACCCTTATCAACCTCTCCCTCCCCACTTTCCCTCTGGTAACCACTAAACTGTTGTCTGTGTCTGAGTTTTTGTTTTTCTTGTTCGTTTGTTGCTTTCAGTTTTACATACCACAGATAAGTGAAATCACATAGTTCTCAAAGTTTTCAGTTTGGCTTATTTCACTTATCATGATAATCTCAAGTCCTTCCATTGTCACAAATGGCAGTGCGTCATCTTTTTTATGGCTAAGCGGATTATATGTTTTTAGCAAGAGTATCACAGAACTGGTTCCATACTCTTATTGCATCCTGTGATGCGACCTACAATTTTGATGTGTAGGTGGTAATTTTTATTATTAGTTTCAAGTATACATTACATTGGTTCCACATTTATACAGCTTATAAAACGATTCTCCTAATTGCTCCTTCTCTCCTCTGGTTTTCCACCTAGCCAGTATATTAATGCTAATTGCATTCCCTATGCCATGATCCCCATCCCTATGACCATTTATCAACTAGTAATTTGTACTTTTTTAACCCTAAACTCATTCTCCCAGCCCCCAACCTCCCCTCTGGCCATCACCAGATTGCCCTTTATAGTTGTGAGTCTGTTTTTGATTAGTTTGTTCTTTTTATTCCTTAAATTCTGCATATAAGTGAAATCATATGGTATTTATTTCCGTCTGACTTATTTCACTCAGCATAATAACCTCTAGGTCCATCCAACTGGTAGGATTTCATTTTTTTTAATTACTGAGTAATATTCCATTGAATATATAAACCATAACTTCTTTAGCCAATTATCTGTTGATGGGCATTTAGGTTGCTTCCATATCTTGGCTATTGTAAATTGTGCTGCTGTGAACATAGGGGTGCATAGATCTTTACAAATTATTGTTCGGGTTTTTTTTTTTTTTTTTGATAAATATCCAGAAGTGCAATTTCTGAGTCAAAAGGTAGATCCGTTTTTAATTTTTTTAGAACCTCCAGACCATTTTCCATAGTGGCCGTACCAATTTGCAACCCCACCAACAATGTATGAGGGTTTCCTTTTCTCTACATCCTCACCAACATTTGTTCTTCGATTTATTGATGATATCGCATTGTGGTTTTAATGTGCATTTCTCTGATGATTTTTATATGTCTACTGGCCATCTGTATTTCCTCTTTAGAGAAGTATCTGTTCAGGTCTTCAGCCCATTTTTTAATAGGATTGTTTTTATTTTGTTGTTGAGTTGTATGAGTTCTTTATATATTTTGGGTAATCGACCTCTTATCAGATGTATCGCAAGTGAATATCTTCTCTCAATCAGTTGGTTGTCTTTTTGTTTTGTTGATGGTTTCCTTTGCTGTACAAAAACCTTTTAGTTTGATGTAGTCCCATTTGTTTTTTCTTTTCTTTCCCTTGCCCAGGGAGATATATCCAAAAATAAATTATTGTTAGTAATATCAGATTTTACTGCCTATGTTTTCTTCTAGAAGTTCTATGGTCTGGGATCTTAAATTTAAGTCTTTAATCTATTTTGAGTCTATTCTTGTATGCGGTGTAAGAAGGTTGTCCAGTTTCTCTTTCTTTCTTTCTTTCTTTCTTTCTTTCTTTCTTTTCTTTCTTTCTTTCTTT
>NW_024346685.1:0-300 GCF_902729225.1 Pteropus medius | reverse complement strand
ATCGCGCTCTTCCGTCCTCCTGGCTGGGGGCGTCATCACCTTTCCACGGTGCCAGCTGTGATTTGGAGGGGAGCAGGACCAGGATCTGTCGCCCCTTCGCTCTGCTCAGATGGAGGAGGCAAGAGCAGAAGAAAATCGTCCTCAGACGGGTGGTTCTCGGGAGAAGGGGCTCGAGCTCCCTCTCCAGGTTCCCTCCCACGCCATGGTCTCCTCTTTTCACTGGCTTTAGAGTTGCCAGAAAAGAGTTTCCCTTATGACGGGATAATGTTTCCCAAGATTAAAACACAAAAGGAGAAAGGG
>NW_024346684.1:0-5631 GCF_902729225.1 Pteropus medius | reverse complement strand
ACCTACCACTAACACTAATTTTAACCCTAACTTTAACCCTAATCCCTAACCCTAACACTAACCCAAGACTTAAACAAACCCTAACCCTAACCCTAACCATAACCCTAACTCTAACCATGACCTTAACATAACACTAAGCATAATCCAAACCCTAACACTAATCCTAACTCTAAACACTTACCCTAACCAAAACCTAAACTTAAACGTAACACTAACTCTAACCGTAACCCGAGCCCTAACCCTAATACTAACACTAAGGCCAACTCTAAACTCTCACCCTAACCCACACACTAAACTTAACTCTTATCTAAACTTAACTGTAACCGAAACCCTAAAAGGAATCCTAAATCTATTCATAACCCTAATACTAATCCTAACTCTAACATCATATACAAACACTAAGCCTAAACATAACTGTAACTCTAACCCAAACAAGAATGCTAAACCTAGCCCTAAACATAACCATTATCCTAACCCTAAGCCTAACACCTACCCTAACCCTAATACATAAACCTAAACCAAACTCTTACCTGAAACATAAATTTTACTCGAACAATAATCTTAACCTTAACCCCTGACCCTAAACCTAACCCAATCACTAATTTAACTCTAAAATAAATTCTAACCCTACTCTAAGCCTAAATATTACCCAAATCTAAACGGAATACTAACACTAAACTAACCCAGATCCTAACCCTAAATAAAAAGCTAATTCTTACCGAATTCTACAATCATCATAAATTTTACAGTAAGAATAACCTAACACTAACCCCGAACCCAAACTATAACCCGAAAAGTAACGGTAATCTTAAACCTAACAGTAATTGTAACCATATCCCTAACCCTAATCCTAACCATAACCTTAATGTAACCCAAAACATAACACTAACCCTAACACTAATCCTAATTATACACTCTTACCCTACCGTAACCTTAACATTAAAACTAACCTAAACTTAATCTTAACCATAAACTTAAACTAATTCTAACCCTAATCCTAACCCTAACACTAATCCAAACTCAAGCCTCTTACCCTGACCCTAACACTAAACATAACTGTAACCCTAACCCAAACCATAACGCCAAATATAACCCTAACCCTACCCCTTATTCTAAGCCTAACAGAATCTTACCCTAAATTCTAAACCTAACCCTAACACAAACCCTAATCCTAAACCTAACCCTAAACTTAACGTAACCCTAACCCTAAATCTAAATCTAACACCTATTTTAACACTAAACTTTTAAAATACCTCTAACCCTATCATTAATCCTAAACCTACACCGAACACTAACCTGAACCCTAATCCTAACACTAACCTCATTGTAACCCTACCCTAATCCTAACCCTAACACTAATCCTAACTATAATATCTTACACAAACTCTAACCCTAACCATAAACTTAAATTTTAACTAACAACCTTAATTTTAAACCCTGACCACAAATCTAACCCTAACCCTAATTTAACTCTAAAAATAACTCTAACGCTAACCAGAAACCTAAATCTAACCCAAACGTTAAAGTACCCCTAACAGTAACTCTAACCAAAATCCTAACCTTAAATCTAAGGCTAATCCTAACCCTAATTCTAACCCTAACCCTAAATTTTACACTAAGAATAACCCTAACCATAATCTCATATCCTAATACTAATCCTAAACCTAACACTAATCTTAACCTAACATTAAACCACACCCTAAGCCTAACTCTAACCTTACACCCTAACCCTAATCCTAACCGAAACCCTAATACTAACCCTATCCATAACCCTCTTCCTAACCGTATATCTAATATTAACCCTAATCTTAACACGAATCCTAACCTTAACATAACCCTAACCCAATCCCTAACCCAAACACTAATCCTAACTCTTAAATCTTACCCTAACCCTAAACGAGACCTTAAGTGTAACCTAAACTTAACCAAAACGGTAAACCTAACATAATCCTAAGCCTATTCCAAACCCTAACACTAATCCGAACTGTAACATCATATCCGAGCACTAACCCTAACATAATTGTAACCCTAAACGTAACAGTAAAGCTAATTCTAACCATACCGCTAACTCTAAACATGAATTTAATACTAATACTAACCCTAAGCATAATCCGGACCCTAACTTTTACCCAAACCTTAATATAATCCTAATCATAACTCTAACACAATCTCTAATCGTAAACCTAAACCTAATGTTAATGTAACCTTAAACCTACCCTAAACCTAACACTAAACCCTAACTTTAACCTAACCATAAAATCTGACCCTAATCCTAACCCTTATCCTAACCTAAACCTAAACCTAACCCTAACCTTAACGTAAGCCTAACTCTAACCGTAACACTTATACTAACACTAAACTCTTACTCTATCCCTAACCCTAAATATAACTGCAACCCTAACCCAAAACATAATGCTAACTCTAAACCTAACCCTAACTCTAACCCTAAGCCTAACACAAAAGTAACCCTAAAGCCTAAACCTAACCCTAACCCTAATCCTATCCCTAAACCTAACCCTAAAACTAACCCTATGCTTAACTTAACATTAACACTAACCCTAAGCCTAACACAAATTCTAACTCTCAACTCTTAAACTAACCCTAACCGTGACCTTAACTCTAACCTAAACTTAACCATAACGGTAATCCTAAAATAATCTTAAGCCTATTACCAACCTTAACACTAATCCTAACTGCAACATCATATCCTAACACTAACCCTAAACATAACTGTAACCCTAATCCAAATCATAACGCTAAGAATAAAACTGACCGAACCCTAAACATAACCCTAACCCTTATGGTAACCTTAACTCAAACCTGAATTCTAATCCTAACCGTAACCTTAATGTAACCGTAACCCTACCCCTAAACCATAACCCTAACCCTAACCTTAACCAGGAGTTAACCCTAACCCTAAAACTAATCCTAACTCTAAGAAATTACCAAAAGACTAACACAAACCTTAACAATAATCTAAACGTAACCTTAACCATAACACTAAACAAATCGTAACCCTAATCCTAACACTAACAATAATCCTAACTCTAAACTCTTACCCTAACTCTAACCCAAAACATAACCGTAACCATAACCCTAACCATACCCCTAACCTTACCCCTAAACCTAACTCTAACCTTAGAGTTCCCTAACCATAACCCTAATTCTAACACTAATAATAACTCTAATTTCTTACTGTAATCCTAACCCTAACCATAACTCTATACACTAACTCTAGAACTAACCCGACCCGAACCCGATAGCAACCCTAACCAAAGCTTAACATAACCCTAACCATAATCCTAACCCTAATACAAATCCGAAATGTAACTCTTACCCTAACTCTAACAGTGAACTTAACCCTAAGGTAAAGTTAAGCGTAACCGTAATCCTAAACTAATCCTAACCCTAACCAAATGTAACCATAACATTAAAACTAACCCTAACACTATCCAAAACCTAAACTCTTAAGATAACCTTAAACCTAAGCTTAACCCTGACAGTAACCCTAACCCTAAACTAACCATAAACCTAACCCTAAAGCCTAACCCTAACCCTAACCCTTACCTTAAGGTAACCCTAACCATAATACTAACCTTAACACGAATCCTAACTCTAAACAAAAACTATAACCCTAACCCTAAACATAACTGTAACCCTAAGCCAAAACTTAATGCTAACCCGAACCCTAACAGTAACCTTAACTCAAACACTAAGCCTAACACAACCGTAAAACTAATGCCTAAACCAAACCGAACCTAACCCTAATCCTAACCCTAAACCTACCCTTACCATAACCCTAAACCTAACGATAACCCTAACACTAACCCTAATTCTAGCTTAAACCTAATCCTGTCCCTAACCCTAACACTGTTCCTACCTCTAAGCTCTTGCCCTAACCCGAACCGTGACCTTAACCCTAAGCTTAACCAAAAAATAATTCTAATCCTATTCCTAACCCTAACACTAATTCTAACTCTAACCTCTTAATCTAACCTTAACCATAAACATCACTGTACCGCGAACCAAAGCATATGCTAACTCCAACATTGACCCTAACCCTAACCTTAAACCTAACACAACCCAAATCCTAAACCCTAAACCTAAACCTAAACCGAGCTGTAAATCTAACCCTAACCCAAACCCTATCCTAACGTGACCATAACTCTAACCCTAACCCTAACAACAATTCTAACTCTAAACTCTTACACTAATCCTAAAAATAACGTAACACTAAAAGTAAACCTAACATTAAACCTAAACCTAAATCTTTTCCTAACCCTTACACTAACCCTAACTTTAAACTCTTACCCTAACTCACACACCAACCTTAACCCTAACCTAAACTTAACAGTAAACGTAACCCTAAATGAATCCTACACCTATTCCTAACTCTAAACTAATCCTAATTCTACCATCATATCCTAACAATAACCCTAAACAAATCTGTAACTCTAACCAAAACCATAATGCTAACCCTAACCCTAACCCTAACCCTAACAACAATCCTAACTCTAAATCATAAAATTAAACCTAACTCTTATCAGAAATCTAAATTTTACACTAACAATAATCCTAACCTTAACTAAAGACCCCAAACCAAATCCAAAAGGTAATTTAACTCTAAAACTCAATCTAACCCTTCTCTAAATCTAAATATTACCCAAACCTTAAACGAAATCCTAACACAATCCTAAACAGATTCTAAACATAAATCTAAAGCTAATCTTAAAACTAATTCTAAACCTAACCCTAAATTTTACACGAAGAATAACTCTAACCATAACCTCAATCCTAATACATAACCTAAATATAACGCTAATCTTAATCCTCAAAGTAAACCGCACCCTAACCCTAAACCTAACCCTAAACCTAACCCTAAACCCTAACCCTAATCCGAACCCTGACCAGAACACTAAAACTAACCCTAAATTAACCCTAACCCAATCCGAAATCCTAACACTAATCCTAACTATTTTCCAAACCTTAACACTAATCCAAACTTTAACATCATATACTAACACTAACCCTAAACATAACTGTAACCCAAACCCTAAATCTAACCCTAACGCATATCGTAACCCTAACCCTAATTCTAAACCTAAAACTAATCCAAACACTTATCTCTTATACTAACCCTAAACATAACCTTCACCATAACCTAAACTTAAGCCTAACCGTAAGCCTAAACTAATACTAACCCTATTCCAAACCCTATCACTAATCCTAACTCTAACATCATATCTTAAAACTAACCCTAAACATAACTGTAACCAAAAGCAAACCATGACGCTAATCCTAGCCTTAACCCTAACTCTAACCCTTACCCTAACCCAAACCCGAACACTAACCCTAACTCTAACTTTAATGTAACCCTAACACTAACACTAACCTTAACGTAACCCTAACCGAAAACCTAATGCTAACCGTAATGCTAAACCTAACCCTAACCGTAATCGTAACCCTAATCCGAACTCGAAATCTAACCATAAACCTAAACTTAATGGAACCCTAATCCTAACCCTATACCTAACCCTAAACCTAACCCTAAGCTTAAGGTAACCCTAACCCTACCTCTAATCCTATACTAATCCTAACTCTAAACCCTTATCCTAACCATAAACCTAAGCT
>NW_024346683.1:0-366 GCF_902729225.1 Pteropus medius | reverse complement strand
GTGCTTTGTTCTTATCACACAGAATGCACATCTTCAACAGCTGAATATTGCATTCAGTTCTGGGCAGCACTTTTCATGAGGGATATTGGAAACTAGAAAATTCCCAGGAGAGAGTTTCCAGGATGGTACAGGATCTGGCAACTATGATAAGTGAAGAACAGGTGAAAGAACTGAGGATCTCCAGGCTGGAGAAGAGAACCCTAATTTAAAAACTGAAAGCTAGCAGCTGCCCATAATGCAAAACTGGGACCAGATACTGTAGAAAGAAAGTTCTTCTTTCTACAAAGACAAAATGGATAACAAATTGCCTACCTTTGCAGGACCCACTATCTTCCAGAAGAAAGGATGCCTAAGTAAAAACATACG
>NW_024346682.1:0-396 GCF_902729225.1 Pteropus medius | reverse complement strand
TTCTCATCATTATTATCACTTAGTATCATTTTCTAACTGACTGTGCTTACACTGTTGTGTTGTACTTCTGACACCTGGCCTGGCTCTGCTCATTTATGGCCCGTGCTTGCATCTACAGGCATTTATATTCATGACTCCTGTTCTAGCATATTTTATTTAAAAACCCTGATTCGGCTTTAATTGGCTGGCTTTAAGCTAATAAGAACCAAGGTCCTATCCTATAGACTTTACATGTAAGTTGGAAAAAGCATAAATATTCATCCGGTCGGCCAACAGCACTTGAGTATTTGCATTGTGCTGGACGTTGAGCTATGGTGACTCAGAACCAGCCCCGTCCCCGCCCCCATGGCTGTACAGTCCAGAGGTGACATTACTGCTACAACGATACGATGACCA
>NW_024346681.1:0-730 GCF_902729225.1 Pteropus medius | reverse complement strand
TCAGCCTGAGAGTCAGTCCTTCTCACTGATGTCTAAAGAGCAACCAAAGCTCAACAAAAACAGGAGAGCACACGCAACACATACAAGGGACACACCTAGAGCATCCAGCTCAATTGACCAGGGAAGACTAGGCCACTGGGCTGCACTGGACACTTACTACATAAGACCATTCTCCTAAGACCAAGAGACATAGCAGCCTTATCCCTAATATATAGAAACAAACACAGGGAGGAAGCCAAAATGGGGAGACAAAGAAACGTGTCTCAAATAAAAGAACAGAATAAAGCCCCAGAAAAAGAACTAAACAAAATAGAGACAAGCAATCTACCAGATGCAGAGTTAAAAACGCTGGTTATAAGGATGCTCAATTAACTTAAGGGAAGAGTAGATGAACTCAGAGAGAACTTTAACAAATAAATAGGAAACATTAAAATGGAGATAGAAAACATAAAAAAGAACCAGTTGGAAATGAAGAATACAATAACTGAAATAAAGAATACCTTAGGAGGAATTAACAGATTATGTGAAGTAGAGGATCGAATCAGCCTCTCCAGCCCTCTCCCTGAAGCCAAAAAACCCAGTTCCTCACTTTATGAAGATAAGGTAGCAGAAAACACACAATCAGAACAGCAGCAAGAAAAAAGAATCCAAAAAAACAAGGATAGTTTAAGGGGCCTCTGGAACAACATCAAGCATATCAACATTCACATCATAAGGGTACCAGAAAGAG
>NW_024346680.1:0-613 GCF_902729225.1 Pteropus medius | reverse complement strand
GAGCTTCCACCAGTGCCACCTCGGCCACCACCGGAGCCCAGGCGGGGCCCGTGGGCGAGCACGCTAGGGCGGGTGGTAGCGGTGGTGCTGGACCACAGGCATCGCGTAGCTCTCCGCCACCTGCACAGCCGGTGGGTCCCGTGCCACCTCGGGCTCCACCACCAAGGGCTGGCCCGCACGTGGCCTTGAGCGGCAAGTGGCCTCCCCGGCCTTTCCGTTGGTACTGCCGGTGGTCAGGCTGCGGCCGGGGCTGCAGGAGGTGGTGACCGTCCTGGGGTGCGGGGGCGGGCGGCCGGCGGGAAGTGGCAGCAGGCTCTCCCGGGCCCCCCAGGCGGCCTGCCCAAGCCCTCTGGGGACCTGAGGAGCTGCCCTTCCTGCCCCTGCAGCCAGAGCTGCTGTCCAGCAGGGTGTGGTCAGCCAGCCCCTGGGACCTGTGGCTGTGCACCATGCGAGTGTCTGGCTGCTCGGGAGTGCGAGGGCTTGGCCGAGCCAGCGGGGACCCTGCTTACGGGGACATCTCGCCTCACCTGGCACCTCCCCACACACACCTGGACGTGGCGCTGCAGCCCGGTGTCCCAGGGGCCCGGAACCTGTGGGCCCGGCCCGTGCTCCG
>NW_024346679.1:0-1374 GCF_902729225.1 Pteropus medius | reverse complement strand
AGAGTCCCAAGGCCCCGGGAGGGCTGTGCATTTGCCGCAAATGAGCCTTTTCTCGGAAGTCTGCGATTCTGGCTCAAAATGGACGTCACCAGAGAGCTTTTTGCCAAAGCTACCATATACATATATATGCATATATATGTTCGTCTATGTGCATATATATGTATATGGTGGATTTTCGAAGGAAAGCTGCATGGACCCCTGGTCTAACACAGAAGACAGGCCGCTCCTAGCACCTCCACCTCCCCGCAGTGGGGACACGGGCGTTCCAGAGCCACAATTCAGCATGATCTCTTTTCATCCCAGAGGCTCCGGTGCTCCTTTCTAAGGCCTCGGCTCCTTCCCGCTTTCCGCAGTGGAAATCAGACTTCAGGACGGAAGCAGACACCTCCCTCTCCCTCACCGTTCTGCCTGGGATGGTCGTAATGGTCCCCGTGGACGCATTCAAAAGGAATAAATGAAAGGCTCAAAGAGCTGAACGCAAAGATCCTAAGGCACGGAGGCCGAATTCAGACCCACAGCTGTCTGCAGTGTCTCCCAACTGAACTCTTTCCACCGGGTGACGGCCGCCATGGACGCAGGGGCCAAAGCATCCCTGGGTACGCTGTCTGTGGGTGGCCCTGAACCCTGCAAGGGCATACAGAGACGAATGAGACGTAGGTTGTACCTCTAGGAGCTCAAAGTGTCAGTGAGTGCTCCTCCAACTTCGGTACCCCAGTCCCCCAGAAGACCGAGCACGCCCACAGAGCCCCAAGGCCTTGGGAGGGCTGTGCATTTGCCGCAAGTGAGCCTTTTCTCGGAAGTCTGCGATTCTGGCTCAAAATGGACGTCACCAGAGAGCTTTTTGCCAAAGCTACCATATACATATATATGCATATATGTTCATCTATATGCATATATATGTATATGGTGGATTTTCGAAGGAAACCTGCGTGGACCCCTGGTCTACCACAGAAGACAGGCCGTTCCTAGCACCTCCACCTCCCCGCAGTGTGGACACCGGGCGTTCCAGAGCCACAATTCAGCATGATCTCTTTTCTTCCCAGCGGCCCCGGGGCTCCTTCCTAAGGCCTCGGCTCCTTCCCGCTTTCCGCAGTGGTAATCAGACTTCAGGACGGAAGCAGACACCTCCCTCTCCCTCACCTTTCTGCCTGGGATGGTCGTAATGGTCCTTGTGGACGCAGTCAAAATGAAGAAATGAAAGGCTCAAAGAGCTGATCGCAAAGCTCCTGAGGCACGGAGGCCGAATTCAGACCCACAGCTCTCTGCAGTGTCTCCCAACTGAACTCTTTCCAGCGGGTGACGGCCGCCATGGACGCAGGGGCCAAAGCATCCCTGGGTACGCTGTCTGTGGTGGCCCTGAACCCTGCAAGAGCA
>NW_024346678.1:0-1652 GCF_902729225.1 Pteropus medius | reverse complement strand
T
This sequence comes from Pteropus medius, assembly GCF_902729225.1. Taxonomy (NCBI): domain Eukaryota; kingdom Metazoa; phylum Chordata; class Mammalia; order Chiroptera; family Pteropodidae; genus Pteropus; species Pteropus medius. Next base: position 1,651 of record NW_024346678.1, on the reverse strand, counting down.
TAGGATTAGTTTTAGTGTTAGGATTGGAAATATGTTTAGGGTTAGAGTTAGTTTGAGAGTTAAGTTTAGGCTTAGGGTTAGGGTAAAATTTAGGTAAGGGTTAGGGTTAGGGATAGAGTTTGGGTTATGTTTAGGGTAAAAGGTTAGGTATCGGATTACTGTGACTGGGATAGGATTAGGGTTAAGTGAGTGTTAGGGTCGGGGCAGAGTTTTAGGGTTAGCTTTAGGGTAAGAGGGTAGATTTAGGATAAGTGTTAGGGTTAAGGTTAGGTTTAGTTTTAGGAATTGGATTAGGTTTAGTTTAGGGTTAGGTTTGGGGTTAGCTTTAGGGTTAAGATAAGGTGAGTGTTAAGGTTAGGTTTATGTTAGAATTAGGTTTAGGGTAAGCATTCAGTTAAGGTTTAGTGGTAAGGTAGGGGTTAGGGTTGGGATTATTGTTAGTGTATATTTTAGGATTAGATTTAGAATTAAATTTAGGATTAGCTTTAGTTTTAGTATTAGAATCAGTTTTATGATTAGTGTTTGTGTTATGTTTAGAATTAGGGTTAGGATAAGCTTAATTTATTGGTTTAGTATCAGGGTTACTGTTAGGGTTAAGGTTAGGGTTAGTTTCAGAGTTAAATTTAGGGTCAGTGTTATCTTTATTGTAAGGTTTAGGATTAGTGTTATTGATCGTTTAAAATTTATGGTTAGTGTTATTGTTTGGTTTGGGTTCGAATTAGGTTAGGATTAGCTTTAGTTAGGGTTAGGATCTGGGTTAGGGTTGAGGTTAGGGCTATTGTTCCTCTTTAGAATTAGGGTTAGGTTTAGATTTAACGTTAACGTTAGCATAAGGGGTTAGTGTTAGGGTTAAGGTTAGGGTTAGTTTTAGAGTTAAAGTTAGCGTTAAGGTTAGGTTTAGGTTAAAGGGTTAGGGTTAGACTTATTGTTAGTGTAAAATTAGGTTTAGAGCTGGTGTAAGTATTAGGGTTAGTATTATGATTAGGATTAGCTTTCGTTTTAGTGTTAGGTTCAGGTTTAGGGTTAGGGTTAGGGTTTGGAATACCGTTAGGGTTCAAGTTAGGTTTAGTTTAGTGGTACGTTTATGGTGTGCTAGGGTAAGAGGTTAGATTTAGGATTAGTTAAGGATTTTGGTTAGGATTAGGGTTAGGATTAGGATTAGTGTTAGGGTTAGGGTAAGCATTAGGTTAAGGTTTAGTGTTAAGGAAGATGTTAGGGTTAGGATTATTGTTAGAGTACATTATAGGGTTAGATTTAGATTTAAAGTTAGGATTAGCTTTAGTTTGGGGTTTAGAATAATGTTTATGGTTATTGTTTGGGTTAGGGTTTGAATCAGGGTTAGGATAAGCTTAAGTTTTAGGTTTAGGATCTGGGTTAATGTTAGGGTTAGAGTTAGGGTTAGTTTTAGAGTTAAATGTAGGGTTAGTGTTATCTTTATGGTAAGGGGTTAGGGTTAGTGTTATTGATAGCTTAAAATTTAGGATTAGATTTGTTGTTATGTTTGGTTTCGAATTAATGTTAAGATTAGCTTTAGTTTTAGGGTTAGGATCTGGGTTACGGTTGAGGTTAGGGCTATTGTTATTCTTTAGAGTTAGGGTTAGATTTAGATTTAAGGTTAACGTTAGCATTAGGGGTTAGTGTTAGGGTTAGG
>NW_024346677.1:0-502 GCF_902729225.1 Pteropus medius | reverse complement strand
CAGCTCTTTGAGCCTTTCATTTCTTCATTTTGAATGCGTCCACGGGGACGATTACGACCATCCCAGGCTGAAAGGTGAGGGAGAGGGAGGTGTCTGCTTCCGTCCTGAAGTCTGATTTCCACTGCGGAAAGCGGGACGGAGCCGAGCCCTGAGGAAGGAGCCCCGGGGCCTCCGGGATAAAAAGAGATCATGCTGAATTGTGGCTAGGGAACGCCCGGTGTCTACACTGCGGGGAGGTGGAGGTGCTAGCAGCGGCCTGTCTTCTGTGGTAGACCAGGGGTCCACGCAGGTTTCCTTCGAAATTCCACCATATACATATATATGCATATAGATGAATATATATATGCATATAAATGTATATGGTAGCTTTGGCGAAAAGCTCTCTGGTGACGTCCATTTTGAGCCAGAATAGCAGACTTCCGAGAAAAGGCTCCCTTGCGGCAAATGCACAGCCCTCCCGGGGCCTTGGGGCTCTGTGGGCCATGCCCGGTCATCTGCGGGT
>NW_024346676.1:0-715 GCF_902729225.1 Pteropus medius | reverse complement strand
GTTAAGGATTTTGCATTTATATTCATGAGGGATACTGGTTTTGTAGTTTTTGTTTCTCATAATGTCATTATCTGGTTTTGGTATCAGGTTAATGATGGCTTCGTAGACTAAGGTAGGAAGTGTTTTCTCCTCTTGTATTTTCTGGATGAGTTTGTGTAGAATTGGCACAACAGCTTCCTTAAATATTTGATAGAATTCATTGGTGAAACCATCTGAGCCTTAAGTTTTCTTCGTGGGAAGATTTTCAAGTAGGAATTTCTTTGATATTTAATTATTCGAATTAGTTATTTCTTTTAGTGAGTTTTGGTATTTTTGGATCTTTTAAGAAATGTATTTTCATAAGTTATCAAATTCATTGGCATGAAGTTCACAGTACTTTCTTTTTATCCATTTACTCTGTAGGATCTGTGAGGCTATCTCCTCTTTCATTCTTGATATTGTCATCTCTTTTTTCTTCATCTATTTGGCTAGTGGGTTTTCACTTTTATTAATCTTTTCAAACAATCAGATTCTAATTTCATTGATTTATTCCACTGATTTTATTTTCTATGCCATTGCTTTGTCTTTTATTATCACCTCCTTTGTGTTTGGTTTGGGTTTAATTTTATCATTTTTCACATTTCTTAAGATGAAAGCTTAGATGATCGAGTCCTTTATTCTTTTCCATTATAAGCATTTAATGTTATAAATTTTCTTAAATGCACTACTTTTGCTG
>NW_024346675.1:0-983 GCF_902729225.1 Pteropus medius | reverse complement strand
AAGAAAATGTTAACAGGACTATAAAAGCATTAGAGCTGGTCCTTTGATGGATGAGACAGACTGAGATGAGAGGGAGGCAACGGGGAGCCACTGAACAATTCTGGCAAGAGAATGGCCAAAACACTGCTTTAAGAATTAATCTGGCGATACTATAAAAGATAGATGGGAGAAGGCAGAAACCAGAGCCGTGGGGTATATGCAGGAAACTCAGAGGGAAAACACAGTGCTATTTAGGAAAAACAGAAAAATGTTGTTTTCTGCAACTAAATTGTGATATCATAAAAACTGTTTTAATTTTATTCCACAGTGGGCTCTAAAGAGGAAGCTAAGAAACAATTGCAGTTAAGTTAATCAAAATGAAAATTTAATGTTAAATCCTACTGCTAGCTGATGCAGTAAACACTCTATCAAGAGGATTCAGAATGATTTTCAAAACCATAAAATAGTAAGAAGCCAAGGCCTATTTTTGAGCTTACATCTTTTTAATTTTTTTCAAAATTAAAGTTGAACCATGTGCCGGCTTTAGGCAAAAAAAAGTTTCACAAAAATTGTCTAGAATAAAAGTTAATATAATCATTTAAAATATCCTAGGGTAGGCCACTAATAGAGGAATTACATAAAATGAATCCATAAAGTAAACAATTTTTTTTGTGATATAATTATCCTGTTGCTTAACTACTATGTATAACATAATAAACTTATATATTTTGCTCAATGATGTAGTAGGAAGAAGTCTACAAGAATTGTGTGTTAAATTCCAAAATATGGTAATATCATCCTGAAATTTCTCCACATCTAGCATGCTTCTAGGATATACTTTAATTGCCTAGTTTGAACTTGACTCCTTCATGTTAAGTCTTACATACTTGTTAAAATCATTTTTAACGCTAGGAAAATTAAAATCCATGAATCCTTCAAAGTAAGTCTGCTTAAAAAAAGAAGAATCAATCTCAAAATTTTATTCATAAAGATATAAGTACCTT
>NW_024346674.1:0-511 GCF_902729225.1 Pteropus medius | reverse complement strand
TGCAGATTCAGACTCGGCCGCGAGGGGGCGGGCTCAACACAGGCAAGATGGCGCCCGTCTGCCGGCTGCGCCACAGGGGGCTGGCGAAGGACCATGGCAGCTGTCCCTCCAGCTTTCGCTGTGCGCCACACAACTCAGTCCCTCCCTGCGTGTCTCTGGCACCTCCCGAGCTGCTGACCCTCCGCCTGCGCCCATGGTGCGTGTCTGCGGGCAAGTGAGTCTGTGCGTCGGTCTTTTTAAGGGGACGTCTGGGTTTTCACGGTCCATCTGTTTCACCCAGACGGCCCGAATCCCCACTTGGTTTTACAGTCAGATTTTGTGGGAACTCCTCTCCACAGTGCTGGAACTCTGGGCTGAGGAGCCCCTGGGTGGGGTGGGACACCCCTCTCCTTCAGGGGGCCTCTGCAGCCGCGCCCTCCCTCCCAGTGCTAGGCCGCCATGCGAGGCTGTGGGACCAGCCCGCGTCATGTCCACCTCTCTTACTGGTCTCTATGTGGCCTTTTCTTTATAT
>NW_024346673.1:0-344 GCF_902729225.1 Pteropus medius | reverse complement strand
ACGAGGTCAGGGGTCGGACAGGCCACCGGGAGGAGCTGGTGATGTTGGACAGGTGGGCCCTGGTCCCCTCCCCGTGCAGTGAAGCATCAGGGTCCTGGTGTGACGTGTCCCTTAGACGGGCCTTAGCCCAGCATGGCTGCAAAGACAGTGCCCGGGAAACGCCAGTTCGCTGGCACCACTGAGCCTCTCCCCCTGTGGTGACGGGTGACGGGTCTCACACCTGGCTGAGCATCTGATCCCCCGGGAATCTTGAAGAAACGCAGGTCCCTGGGCCCCGCCCCGGACAGCTGAATGTGAATCTCTGAGAGTTGTGGCTGGGAATCTGCATTGCAGGGGGTTCGGGG
>NW_024346672.1:0-390 GCF_902729225.1 Pteropus medius | reverse complement strand
TGTCCCTGTGACAGAGTGGTGAGTACAGGACAGTGGTCAAGAGCATCAACTTAAGGACACACACCTGTGTCACAATACGCCTCTTTCACAAAGAAGGTCAAAGATTTCAGCCATTCTTCACTGCACAACTTCCATCTGAGGAGATGGATTAGTAACAAATGTCCAGATACAGTCGGGGAGCGGAAAGAAGGAGTTAATAACGTAAAGTGTCCAGTAGTGAGGAGGTTTCTTTAGAAGATGAAAGCATGTCTTGTGTTGTGTGAGTGGGTCAATCTCCTCAGAAAACACAATCTCACACAGACTCACATTCACAATCACACCACACAAACACATAAAAACTCCAAATGTCTAAAACACCCGAGCTTCACACCTACGTATTATCCTCGCTTC
>NW_024346671.1:0-33511 GCF_902729225.1 Pteropus medius | reverse complement strand
AGTCCCGCTCACTGACGCTGGGTAACGGGGTCCTGTCTCCCTCCGGGACCCAGGGTTGTGGGGCCTGGGACTCAGAGGGCCACACTGGCGCTTGAGTGGCTCGAGGGATGCTTCTGCCAGACTCCATTCCCAAGAGACTGGCGTTTCATGTAAGAAAGTGGGGTTAGTGACGGTGGATGGAACGTGCAAGGGTGGCATGGGTGTCTGCGTGCCTGCGCGTGCCCCGGTGTGTCTGAACAAAACTGAGCGAGTGATGTCCCTCGAGGAGAAAGATGTGGTTCGGCACGTAAAGCAAGCAGAGACCCTGGTCACGACCCGTAAGGGACCGCAACAGCCAAAGCGGGGGTGGGGTCTGCTCTTTTCAAGAGGACTTGTGAAACTCCTTACTCCAGCAGGGTCCACGCGGGCAGGGCGTCTGCACGCTCAGCGTCCGAGCTGTTGCAGGCGGCTCTGGACCCTCTCGGCCAGTCTGTCGTGCCTGACCACTCCTGTGTGTGTCATGGAGTGGGAATGGGGAGGATGGCCGCCTCAGAGTGGCCGGGACACGCCTCATCCCCGAGGCAGGGCGCTCACGATGGAGGCTGCCCCCACCCCCAGGAGCCCACCGGAGCACGGGCCAGGCGGGCGCAGTGAAGAAGGGACGGAAAGAGTGACCCAAGCGGGGTCACATCGGGCAGACGCAGTTCCACCCTGCCTCCATACGCTCGCCCCGTCTCCCTCCCGGCCCCGCACTGTGAACTTGGGTGGACAGCCCATCGCGCACGGCACAGGCCATCCCCGCAGCCCTCAGGGCCGGGAAGGATGCACGTGGGCCTTCTCCTGCCACCTCAGGCCCCTCACTTCACAAGGCGCACTTGACCGCCAAGGCTACGGCTTGTCCCTGACCCGCTGGTCATTTCCTGGCTCGTGACACAGCGTGCTGCTGTCTGGCTGGCTAAGTTGGCCGGTCGGTCGTGGCAGGCAGGAACACAGCCCTTGGGCCGAGTCCTGCCAGCGTCCCCTCCCTCCTCCAAGCACACGACACCCTCCTTCACAATCGAACCGACTCCTGCACAGCGGTGTGGCTCTACACTTGAGCAACTCGGCCCGTGGCCCAGCGCGTTCCGGGCACTTCTGCGGGACATGCGGTGGGGGCTGAAGCTGCGATGACAGAAGGATGTCAGGGCCCCGCGGGAAAGGGGGCGGTCGGACCCCCGCCCTAAGTCGGAGCGCCCCTTGGGCCCTCCGCTCCAGCCGCTCTCCAGGCTGGCAGGCAGCGGTGGCTGACCCAGAGAGGCCTGGGGCCCAGCCTGCGTCCTTCTGCTTCCTGCCCAGTGCCTGGGCGCACCCCTCCCCGCCCTGCCAGCACCACCTCGACCAGCCGATGGCTCTACTCGACCCGGAGGGGGGCACTGGACCCCAGGGCAGGTGGGGGGATGTTAGCGCTGGAGAGGGAGCTGAGCGCCGTGGGCTCAGTGACGGTGCCCATAGACGTCCAGGTCCTACTTCGCGGAAGCGGATGCCATGCTGCCTTGCTTGGCAATCGAGAGCGGGGTGAAGGTTACTGGCAGCTCTCTGTGCTACTCCGCTTACTTGAAGGTAGGGGGATATTCATAGACTACCCGCTCAGGCTCAGTATCATCTTATGGGGATAAGAGTGGAGTAGGGTGGCGGAAATATAGGTCATAGTGATGTGATATGAGAAGGATGTTTTCCTTCATCACTGGCTTGGAAGATAGCGAAGGTAGGTGAGATTCAAGGAATGCATCATCTTCTAGTGCTGGAAGGACAAGGAGGCTGATACCCTCTAGTGCCTCCCGAAGGGGTAATCTTGATATTAGCCCCGTGATTCCTATGGCTGACTCTGCCTTACAGGACTATAATAATAAAATACTGTGCTTTTTAAGAAAATTTGTAGTAATTTGTTATGGCCATAATAGCAACGTAATACACTCGGGGATAATAACGTTTCAATTGCTGCTCTATGGAGCTCTGGAGATTTGTTGACATATGTGCCTAGCCGTGATGCAGCCATGGTGGTGAAGCCCTTAGCCAAATTCCACATGTATAATAGGCCTGGGCTCTCAATTTTTCATGTCCATTCATGACCTTAAACTCTGCAGGCCAAGTAGATTGTCTCCTCCACAGAGTCCATGTAGGGTGGAAGGTACATGAGTGAGGAGGTCAGTGAGTGTCAGAAAGGGCAGCCATCCCTAGCTGTGGCAGAGACCCAGCATATCGCACAGGGCTATATGTGATGACAATCATAGTATAAGAGACTTGTCTTTGCTGTCAGTAACTCCTTGGTGAACTTGGACACCTTCATGCACATCTACTCTCAATGTCCATGCCGAGAACTCCTCCTTTCTCTATTCGCATTTTCTAATTATCTATTATCTCTAATGTTTCACCAAGAAGATATAACAAGTATAAATATATTAACACCTAACATCGGAATACCCAATTATGAGAGCCAAACACTGACATAATTGGAGAGAAACAGACAGTAATACAATAATATAGGAGATTTTAATATTCCACTTTGAATAATGGATAGAACAATGAGAAACAAGATCAATAAGGAAACAGTGGACTTGAACAACATTATAGGCCAATTAGCCGTAATAGACATATACAGAGGAGTTGACCCAATAACATCAAACTACACATTTTTCTCAAGTGCACACAGAATATACTCCAGGATAGATTATTTGTTAGACCATGAAAAAAATTTAAAAACTTTACAAATTGGAATCATATCAAGTATCTTTTCTGATCTCAATGGAATAAAACTAGAAACCAAGATCAAAAAAGAAAATTGAGAAATTCACCAATGTGTGGAAATTAAACAGACTCTTGAAGAACCAATTGGTCAAAGAAGAAATCACAAAGGAAATTAGTATGTGAGACAAATGAAAAGGAAAACACGATACACTAAAATATAAAAGAAAAGCTTTAGTAAGAAGGAAGTTTATAGTTTGTAAATACCTACATTGGAAAATAAGAATGATCTCAAAAACCCTTAACATTACATCTCAGTGTAAAAAAAAAAAAAAACTAGAAAAAGAAGAACAAACAACCCAAAGTTAGCAGAAAGAAGGAAATAACAAAAGTTACAACAGAAATAAGCCAAATAAAGTAAAGAAAAAGTGTAGAAAAAAATCAACAAAACTAAGAGTTTTTTTAAAGGTAAACAAAATTGACAAACTCTAAGATAAGCTAACTAAGAGAAAATGAGGGATGACCGAAATAACAAAAATAAAAAATAAAAGAGAAGACATTACATTGAGTTCCTTAGAAATAAAAAGGATCATAAGAGATTACAATGAGCAATTATATGTCAATAAATTGGATAACCTAGAAGAAATGGTTAAATTCCTATAGACATACAATCTACCAAGACAGAATCATAAAATAATGTAAAACAATCTGGACCAGAGAAGACTAAAATGATGATGTAGGAGATCCCAGGCAAAGATCAACAATTGGAAGCTGTCCAAAAAGAAAAAAAAAATAGCTCTGGGAGAGCTCTAGATTCCACTTAAGAAGTTTTAGCAACATAATGGAAGAAAAAAACCTGAGAATAATCACACAAGAAGATAAGGAAGACAGTTTCACGTTGCCCGCATCGTCCTATCTCCCAAGCTGGCATTGTTTGACACCAAGAAGGAATTTCCCAGATAGAAAGAGTTCTCCTCACCAGGAAATGGAGAGTGGAGTAAGCAACCAGCTTCTCCAGCCTTTCAGGGTACCACACAAAGGTCTCACTTCAGTTTCTCCCCACTTAGGCCAGCAAAACTGAGTCATATAGAGATGGCTAGGAACAAGGAAGAAAAGCAAGGGTTATTATTAGCAGACATTCACTGGGGACAATGAGGGAGTGACCTGCTTTGCGGACAAACTCAGTGGATTTCACTACTGATGAAGCCAATGACCAGCATAGCAGGTTTCGCCCTACAGATATTTGTGTTTACTGATGCCAGCTGCCTGAGTCCCTTCATGTTGCTTCCCCTCCACCCCCACCAGAGCCTGGAGTCATGCTGGCAGCCAGCTTGGGGCTCAGTGGCTGCATGAATACAAGATGCCAGCCTACACTCTCGGGCTGATCCCCACTGCTGTATGTTTGCTCATGGCTAGCCCCTTCAGCTGTGTACTTGCACACCACAAGGCTGATGCCCATCACTGGCCTCCACTGCAGTGTGCATGTCCAGAGGGCGAGGATGCAGCCACAGGAGAGGACACTAACAGCCAGGGTCTCTGCATCTGCTGTGGGCGAAGATAAGGCCCTGCCTTCAGTCACTGGCTGGCCAAACTACATCTACCTGTAGCTAGAGCCTCCAGCTGTGCATCTGCATACTCTCAGCGCCGGAACCTATCAGCAGTCTCTACTGTAATGTGCATGACTGGGAGCAGAGTGTGCAGGCATGGAAGAGCATGCCAATAGCCAGGGCCTCTGCAGCTACCAGTGAGCCCACAGTTGGCCCTGACCATTGCTTCAACTCTGGCCCCCATTACCATCTGTGTCTGCACCTGACCCCTACCACTGCAGAGGTACCTGAAGCTGGCCCCCACAGTTGAGTGTGTATACAACACTGGCTCCTGCTAGCAACGCTGCCTACTCTCATCCCTAGCCACCAGAACAAGAGCACCCTAACAGAACTTGCAGCCACTGCAGATCTCCCACAGTGCTCAGCAAAGACCACACAGTTGTTGACACTGTGGACCTCAGTGCTCTCAGCCAAAGCGATATCGCACACCCCTGGACCTGGTGCTGTTATATGCCCACATATTTGGTGCTCTGTACCACTACATGCAGGCCACAGCATGCTCCTGTGTCCCCCCAACCATGAGTGAAAGGCTTCCCTTACTGACATTAGTCCATAAAGTCTGGAAGAGGTAACTGCTTCTTCAAATACACAGAAACCTATGCAAGGCTACAGGGATCATAATAATCAGGAAAAGGTGACTCCACTAAAGGAATACAGTAAACCTCTAGTAACTGGCGTCAAAAAAATGAAGATCCAGGAATTGCCTGACAGAATTCAGAATACTTGTTCTAAATAGGTTTAGACAGCTATAAGAGAACATAGATAAACAATATAGTGGTACCAGGAAAACAATAAAAGAACAAAATGAAATTTCGACAGTGAGATAGAAAACAAAAAGCCAAGCAGAAGTTTTAGAGATAAATAATATGAGTGGATTGAAGAATTCAGTACAGAGCTTTAATATCAGACTTCACCCAGCAGAAGAAGGAATCAGTGAGCTTGGAGACATATCAATTGAAATGATCTCATCAGAGGTGCAAAAAAAGAAAACAAAGAATGAAAATGAATGAAGAAAGTTTGTAGGACGCCATCAAGAGAAATAATGTATTATTGGAGTCCCAGAAGAAGAGAAGATAAAAGGGGTAGAAAGTTTATGTAAAGAAATAAACATTCCAGACAAGATGGCAGAGTAGGCAAACACTGTCTCCTCTCACAACAACATCAAAATCACACCTAAACTACAGAACAATCATTGAGAAACACCTGAAGTCTACTAGTAGGAGGGGCAGAGACATGTTTCTGGCTGGTCCCACGCCTACATGTGGCAGTTAAAAATTGGGAGGGATATCTTAGCTGTGGAGGTTCCCCTCTGAGGAGCAAGGGTCCCAAACTCACATCGGTCTCCCCACTCCAGGGCACAGTGATGAGAAGAGGAGTCCCCACAATATCTGACTGTGAAAATCAGCAGTGATTCTGTCCCTCCGGGTGAGACGAAGGACTACTATAGACCCAGGCATCCTCTTAAAGGTTCCAAGTACAGACTCACTCACCAACACTTGCCCTAAGTTCCAGCGAATGGACAGCAGCTCGAAAGGCTCCAGGGACATATGAGAAGGAAATGAATTATCTGGCTTCAGGGCAAGGGCTGGAGGTGCAGCTCTCGCCTGGACAGAAGTGCTGGCTGGAGCCATTGTTCTTTTATTGAGCCCATCTCCAACGCAACCAGCAGGTGCAAGAGGGTACCTAGTCTGGGTCTCCATTAACTTGGCTAACACCACTCAAACCACCTCGGTGATTCCCTGAGACCCCGCCCCACCAAACACACATCCCCGGCCAGAACTTCTTTTCGCATCTGTTCTACAAAAGTGGCCAGTTTCAGCCTATACCGCAGACTTTCTTAAAATCTCTCAAATGCCCACAAATCCCAAACAAGTAGGGGCTGGCCTTGGTGTATTGTGTAGCTCTTACTAAGTGGCCCTAAGCCCAGCACTAGTGGCAGCTGGCCTCAGTTCATAGCATAACCACTCTCAGGTGCCTCAAAGCCCAGAACAGGCAGCTACCATCCACATATCACTTTGTAGCTCCAACTGGTGGCCCCAGGCAGGGCACAGGCAGCAGCTATCCTAGGTCTGCACCAGAGCCCCTTCTAAGAAGCCCCAGAACGAATAAACCCAGTATCTAGCTTCAGACCACACCAGAGCACCACGCAGTTAGCTCCACAAACTACACACCTAAAGGACAGGCTAGGCGGGCACCAGAGCCCCCACTAAAGCAAATCCCACTCCATGGAGTCACACTCCATACAATAGCTCCTCCACTGTAGTCACAGTTAATCCTAACAACCAATCAGCCTGAGGGCCAATCCCAGCCACTGATATGCCAAGAGCAACCAAGGCTCAACTACAACAGGAGGGCACGCACAACCCACACAACAGATACACCTGGAGCACCCCTCTCAGGTGACCAGGGAAGACTGCACCACTGGGCCGCACCGCACGCCTACTACGTAAGGCCACTGGGCTAAGACTAGGAAACATAGCAGCCCTACCTAATACATAGGAACAAACAGGGAGGCAGCCAAATGGAGGGGACAAAGAAACATGTCTCAAATGAAAGATCATGAGAAAACTCCAGAAAAAAACTAATCGGAATGGAAGCAAGCGATCTACCAGATCCACAGTTCAAAATACTGGTTATAAAGATGTTAAATGAACTTAGGGGAAGAGTAGATGAACTCAGTGAGAACTTACACAAGGAAATAGAAACCACAAAAAAGAACCAATCAGAAATGAAGAATACAATAACTGAAATGAAGAATACATTAGATAGAATCAATAATCGATTAGATAAAGCAGAGCATTGAATCATTGATTTTAAAGACAAGGTAGTGGAAAACAATCAACCAAAACAGCAAAAAAAAAAAAAAAAGAATACAAAAGAATGACAATAATTTAAGAGGCCTCTGGGACAACAGCAAGTGTACCAACATTCGCATTATAGGGATATCAGAACGAAAAGAAAGAGACCAAGGAATTGAAAATCTATTTGAAGAAATTATGACAGAAAACTTCCCTAATTTGGCAAAAGGAAATGGACATACAAGCCCAGGGAGCACAGAGAGTCCCAAAACAAGATGAACCCAAAGAGGCCCACATGAAGACACATCATAGTTAAAATGCCAAAGGTTAAAGATAAAGAGAGATTCTTAAAAACAGTTAGTTACCTACAAGGAAGTTTCCATAACACTATCAGCTGATTTCTCAACAGAAAATTTGCATGCCAGAAGAGATTGGCAGGAAATATTCAAAGTAATGAAAAGTAAGGACCTACAACCACGATTACTCTACCCAGAAAGGCTATCATTTAGAATTAAGGGAGAAATAAAGAGCTTCCCGGACAAGAAAAAGCTGAATGAGTAGATAACCACCAAACCAGTATTACAAGAAATGTTGAAGGGATTTCTTTAAGAAGAGGGAGAAAAAAAGATAAAAATATGAATAATAAGATCAAAACTATTGCAAAGAAAAAGAGACTTCTCATTGACAAAAGTAAATATATAATTAAAGCAGTGAATCAACCAACTATAAAGCTAGTACGAAGGTTAAAAAACAAAAGTAGGAAGACTATGTGTAATTGCAACAGTAAATTATGGGATACACACAAACACACACGCTAAAGAAGTAACAAATAATGACAAAAACATAAATGTGGAGGTGTCGGTAAAAATTGCCGTAAAAATTGTCGGTAAAAATTGCCATAATTTTAGAATGTATTCGATCCTAAGTGACCATCAACCTAAAATAGACTGCTATAAACATAGCTTTCATGGTAACCAGAAATCAAAAATCAACAATAGATATAAAAGAAATAAAGAGAAAAGAATTCAAGTACAACACTACAGAAATTCATCAACATACAAGGGAAGAGAGCAAGAGCATAAGAAAGGAATAGAGAACAATCAGAAAACAATAAAATAGCAATAACTACAGATCTAGCAACAATTACTTTAAATGTAAATGATTAAATGCTCCCTTCAAAAGACATAGGTTGGCTGAACGGATAAGAAAACAAGACCCTTATATATGCTGCCTACCAGAGACCTACTTCATGTCTAAAGACATACACAGACTGAAAGTAAAGAGATGGAAAAAGATATTTCATGTAAATGGAAACAAGAAAAAAAGCTAGTGTAGCAATATTTATATCAGACAAAATAGACTTTAAAACAAAGGCTATAATAAAAGACAAAGAAGGACGTTACACAATGATAAAGGGATAATCCAACAAGAGGATATAACCCTTGTAAACATCTACACACTCAAACCAACATAGGAGTGCCTAAATACATAAAGCATATATTAACTGACATAAAGGGAGAGATTGACAGTAATACAGTCATGGTAGGAGACATTAACACCCCATTGACATCAATGGATAGATTATTCGGACAGAAAATTAAGAACAAAAAAGCACCAGCGGCCTTAAATAATACATTAGACCAGATGGATTTCATTGGGTTTTTTTTAGAACATTTTACCCCAAAGCAGAAGAATATAATTTTTTCCAGTGCACATGGAATGTTTTCCAGGATAGACCACACATTAGGCAACAAGACAAGTCTCAATAAATTTAAGAAGACTGAAATCATATCAAGCATCTTCTCTGATCACAATGGTATGAAACTAGTAATCAATTAAAAGAGGAAAACAGAAAAACACACGAATACATGGAGGCTAAATAACATGTTACTAAACGATGAATGGGTTAACAACAAGATCAAGAAAGAAATCAAAAGATTCCTTGAGACAAATGAAAATAAAAACAAAATGACCTAAAATCTGTAGGACACAGCCAAAGAAGTTCTAAGAGTGAAATTAATAGTATACAGGCCTACCTCAAGAAACAAGAAAAATCTCAAATAAAAAATCTAACCTTGCATCTAATGGAACTAGATAAAGAACAACGAACAAAGCACAAAGAGATTAGGTGGAAGGAAATAATAAAAATCAGAGCAGAAATAAATGAAATAATGTAAAAAAACACAAAAGATCAATGGAACTAAGAAACAAAATTGATAAACCTTTAACTAGACTCATCAACCAAAAAAAAAGAAAAAAAGAGAGAGGATCCAAATAAATAAAATCAAAAATAAAAGAGAAGTGAAGACTGACACCACAGAATACAAAAGGTTGGTTATAAGAAAACAGCACAATTATATGGCAGTAAACTGGAAAACCTGAAAGATATGGATAAATTCCTAGAAACACAATCATCTAAGACTGAATCAAGAAGAAACAGCAAATCTGAGCATACCAATAACTGCTAACAAACTCAAATCGGTAATCAAAAAAATCCCAACAAGTAAAAGTCCTAGACCAGATGGCTTCAAAGGTGAATCGTACCAAACATCCAAAGAAGAATTAACACCTATCCTTCTCAAATTATTTTAAAAAATGAAGAAAGAAGGCTCCCAAGCTCATTTTACATGGCCAGCATTCCCCTACTACCAAAACTAGACAAAGACACTCCAAAAAGAAAATTCTAGGCCAAATATCCATAGATGCAAAAATGCTCAACAAAATATTAGCAAACTGAATTCAGCAATACATTAAAAACATCATATACCATGATCAAATGGGATTTATTCCAGGGATGTAAGGTTGATTAAATATCCACAAATTAATTAAAGTAGTACACCACATAAACATAATGAAGGATAAAAATCATATGATCATATCAATAGATGCAAAGTGGGAATAGAGGGAACATACCTCAACATAATAAAAGCCATATATGACAAACCCACATCTAACATCATACTCAGTGATGAAAATCTAAAAGTGTTTTCCTTAAGATCAGGAACAAGACAAGGATGTCCACTTTCACCACTTTTATTCAACATAGTACTGGAAGTCCCAGCCACAGCAATCAGACAAGAAAGAGAAATAAAAAGCATCCATATTGGAAAGTAAGAGGGAAAACTATCATTATTTGCAGATAACATGATCCTATATAGAGAGAACCCTAAGGAGTCCACCAAAAAAACTATTAGAACTAATAAATGTACTCAGTAAAGTATCAGGGTACAAAATTAATATTCAGAAATCAGTTGCATTTTTATACACCAATAATGAACTATCAGAAAGAGAAACTAAGAAAACAATAACATTTACAATTGCATCCAAAAAAATATCTAGATATAAACTTAACCAAGGAGATAAAATAAGTGTACTCAGAAGATTATAAGACATTTAAGAAAGAAAATGAAAAAGATACAAATAAATGGAAGCACACACTGCACTCATGATTAGGAAGAACTAGCATCATTAAAATGGCTATACTACCCAAAACAATCTATAGATTCAATGCAATCCCTATCAAAATACTGATGGCATTTTTCACAGAACTACAACTAATAATCTTAAAATTTATATGGAACCACAAAAGACCCCGAATAGCTGAAGGAATCTTGAGAATGAACAAAGGTGGAGATATTACACTACCTAATATCAAACTATACTACAAGGCTATAGTAATCAAAACAGCATGGTACTGGTATAAATACAGACACATAGATCAATGGAACAGAATAGAGAGCTCAGAAATGAATCCACACCTATCTGGTCAGTTAATCTATGACAGGAGTCAAGAATATACAATGGGGTACAGACAGTCTTAATAAATGGTGTTGAGAAAACTGGAAAGACACAAGTCGAAAAAATGAAAATAGGCCATCTTTTTACATCATATATAAGAATAAACTCAAAATGAATTAAAGACTTAAATGTAAGACCCAAACCCGTAAAATTTTTAGAAAAAAAACATAGGTAGTAAACCATCCAAAACTGCTCTTAGTAATTTTTTTTACTTATATATCTCCTTGGATAAGGGAAACAAAAGAAAAACAAATGGGACTACATCAAACTAAAAAGTTTTTGCATAGCAAAGGAAACCATCAACAAAACAAAAAGACGACCTACTTAATTTGAGAAGATATTTGCCAGTGATATATCCAATAAGGGGTTAATATTCAAAATATATAAAGAACACATGTAACTTAACACCACCAACAACAATAAATAAAGCAATTCGAATAAAAAATGGTCAGAGGACCTGGCTAGACATTTCTCCAAAGAGGACATACAGGTGGCCAACAGATATACAAAATGATGCTCAATGTCACTAATTATCAGAGAAATGCAAATTAAAACCACAATGAGAGAAAACCTCACACCTGTCATAATGGCCATCATCAATAAATCAATAAACAAAAACGTGTTGGCAAGGATGTGAAGGAAAGGGAACCCTCGTGCACTGTTGGTGGGATTGCAAATTGGTGCAGCCAGTATGGAAAACATTTTGGAGAGTCTTCAAAAAATTAAAAATAGAACTATTTTATAACTCAGCAATCCCTCTTCTGGGTATTTATTCTAAGAAACTTAAAATACTAATTTGAAAGATATATGCACCCTTATGTTCACTGTGGTGCTATTTACAATTGCCATGCCATGGAAGCAACCTAAGTGCCCATCAATAGATGACTGGATAATGAAGAGGTGGTGTATATATACAATGGAATATACTCAGCCATAAAAATGAAATCTAAGCATTTGCCACAACATGGAGAGACCTAGAGGGTATCATGCTAAGTGAAATAAGTCAGCCAGAGAAAGACGAATACCACATGATTTCACTTATATATGGAATCTGAAAAACAAAATGAATGAATGAATGAACAAAACAGAAAGAAACTTATAGATACAGAACAAACTAATGGTTACCAAATAGGAAGAAGTTGAGGGGCTGGGTGAAAAAGGTGAAGGGATTAAGAAGTTCAAATAGAGAGTTGTGAAATAGTCACGAGGATGTGAAGTACAGCATAAATATAGTCAACCGTATTGTAATAACTGTGTGTTGTCAGATGGGAACTAGAATTACTGAGGGGATGACTTTGTACATTATATAAATGTCTGAACATTATCCTGTAGAACTGAAACTACAATAATAATGAATGGCAACAGTAATCAAAAAAATTTTTAAAGAACAAATAACGACTGACAATTTCCCAATATGAAAAAGGCAAATACTCCCCAAAGTAAAATTTTTGGAGGAAGAGGATATTATGGACCATTTTATTCTAATCAATATGAAAACTTACGAAGAGGGGACCAATTTCTAGAAAAAAACATAACTTGCCAAAAGTGACCCAGGAAGGAAGAGCCAGGCTGAATCACTCCATGACCATAAACACATATATCAATAGTCTAAGATGCTTTTCACAAAAACAACAAACAAACAAACAGAAATCCTCCAGACCTCCCCACGGAAATCTGACAAACATCCTAGGCACAAATATCTTCAATTTCTCACAAACTCTTAAAAAAACAGAAAAGGAGAGACACTCCTTAATTCATTTCGTGAGGCAGGAATAACCTTCACACTAGATCCTGTCAAGGACAGTTTGAGGAGGGAAATCAGAACTCAAACACACACAGAAATAGGAATGAGAAGCAGAATGTTAGCAAACAGGTTCCTACAGGATATGACAAGGGAAGTACATAAGATGCCATGACTCATCTGGATTCATCCCAGGAATACAAACTCGATGTAACTTCAGAAAGGAAGGTCGTAAAATATTCCACATTACCAGATTACAGGAGGGAACTGTGATCCTCCTGCTCACAAAAAACAATTACTGGCTATAAATATCCATTTGCGATGTACTCTTTACAATTTTCTTAAAAAGTTGGGATGATTGAGATGTAATTTCCCCACGAGGTCTGTCTGTGAGACCCGATCAGTGCATAGTGTTAGAGAACCACCACCACAATCAGAATAGAAAACACTTTCGTCACCCCCCAAATTCCCACCTGCTGCGAACCCCTTCTCTCCGCCCCCAGAGCCTGGCAACCGCCGGCCTGTTTTCCGTGGGGATAGGATGGCTTTCTCTAGAGTGTCATGTAATGGAATCATGCCGCAGGTAGTTTTCCACGTGGCTTCCTTCACGGAAAGGGACCCGTGGGGGGAGGCGTCGGGGAGGCGCGATGGAGCTTATCTTGACCTGGGAAGTGGGATGTGGCTTGATCGCTTCCTGCTTATGCTTCCTAAAAGGCTATATATGTACACTGTGTTTTACAAATATACTTAATGTTGAACTTCATATGATGTATCTGTCATATCTTTGTAAGGACTACGTATCAAAGAGCCACGGTTACCCGTTAAAAGAAAGGGAGCGATGACTGGAAGTCGGGACAGCTGCGAGCTCAGGAGGACTAGGGATGGACAAGTGATTGGCCTGGGGCAAAAGGAGGGTTCCAAAGTGACTGGCACGCTCCCCATCTTCATGCGAGTGGCCCTCACCAGGATTTCAGCATTGCACGAGCACAGGGGCGTGAAGCGCCCTGTAGACATGCGAACGGTGCACTCTGGAACCAGGCAGGCGCAGTTCACATGGCCACCCCGACAGCCCCAGTGAGCCTGGTCGAACCTGGCAAACAGGGGTGACAGTCTCCCGACTTGAGTCAGCAGTAACCTTCACCCCGCTCGCGATTGCCAAGCAAGGCAGCATGGCATCCGCTTCCGCGAAGTAGGACCTGGACGTCTATGGGCACCGTCACTGAGCCCACGGCGCTCAGCTCCCTCCCCGGCGCCAGCTCCCCCCACCTGCCCTGGGGTCCAGTGCCCCCCTCCGGGTCGAGTAGAGCCATCGGGTGGTCGAGGTGGTGCTGGCGGGGCGGGGAGGGGTGCGCCCAGGCACTGGGCAGGAAGCAGAAGGACGCAGGCTGGGCCCCAGGCCTCTCTGGGTCAGCCACCGCTGCCTGCCAGCCTGGAGAGGGGCTGGAGCGGAGGGCCCAAGGGGCGCTCCGACTTAGGGCGGGGGTCCGACCGCCCCCTTTCCCGCGGGGCCCTGACATCCTTCTGTCATCGCAGCTTCAGCCCCCACCGCATCTCCCGCAGAAGCGCCCGGAATGCGCTGGGCCACGGGCCGAGTTGCTGAAGTGTAGAGCCACACAGCTGTGCAGGAGTCGGTTCGATTGTGAAGGAGGGTGTCGTGTGCTTGGAGGAGGGAGGGGACGCTGGCAGGACTCGGCCCAAGGGCTGTGTTCCTGCCTGCCACGACCGACCGGCCAACTTAGCCAGCCAGACAGCAGCACGCTGTGTCACGAGCCAGGAAATGACCAGCGGGTCAGGGACAAGCCGTAGCCTTGGCGGTCAAGTGCGCCTTGTGAAGTGAGGGGCCTGAGGTGGCAGGAGAAGGCCCACGTGCATCCTTCCCGGCCCTGAGGGCTGCGGGGATGGCCTGTGCCGTGCGCGATGGGCTGTCCACCCAAGTTCACAGTGCGGGGCCGGGAGGGAGACGGGGCGAGCGTATGGAGGCAGGGTGGAACTGCGTCTGCCCGATGTGACCCCGCTTGGGTCACTCTTTCCGTCCCTTCTTCACTGCGCCCGCCTGGCCCGTGCTCCGGTGGGCTCCTGGGGGTGGGGGCAGCCTCCATCGTGAGCGCCCTGCCTCAGGGATGAGGCGTGTCCCGGCCACTCTGAGGCGGCCATCCTCCCCATTCCCACTCCATGACACACACAGGAGTGGTCAGGCACGACAGACTGGCCGAGAGGGTCCAGAGCCGCCTGCAACAGCTCGGACGCTGAGCGTGCAGACGCCCTGCCCGCGTGGACCCTGCTGGAGTAAGGAGTTTCACAAGTCCTCTTGAAAAGAGCAGACCCCACCCCCGCTTTGGCTGATGCGGTCCCTTACGGGTCGTGACCAGGGTCTCTACTTGCTTTACGTGCCGAACCACATCTTTCTCCTCGAGGGACATCACTCGCTCAGTTTTGTTCAGACACACCGGGGCACGCGCAGGCACGCAGACACCCATGCCACCCTTGCACGTTCCATCCACCGTCACTAACCCCACTTTCTTACATGAAACGCCAGTCTCTTGGGAATGGAGTCTGGCAGAAGCATCCCTCGAGCCACTCAAGCGCCAGTGTGGCCCTCTGAGTCCCAGGCCCCACAACCCTGGGTCCCGGAGGGAGACAGGACCCCGTTACCCAGCGTCAGTGAGCGGGACTCAAACGAGGTTCAGACTCACTGTGGTGTGACCTAAAGACACAGGCTGGGAGCCTGGGCGGGGACGCAGAACTCCTTTCCGGGAAGATCTGTGTCCGAGGTGGACGAAGAGTACTGCAAGGGGACCGCGCAGGAACAGTGACACCTATCAACCGTCCTCGCCACAGCAACCGACTGGCCCCTTCGCAACGGGGCCGTGGAGGCCCTGGCTGGGGGTGAGTGGCAGTGGGCTGGCCGGACCGGAGGGGTGACAAGGCCAGGAAAGCTGGACGCCTGCGAGTAGTGCGGGCTGGCGCTTCCCCACAGCCGGACAATGGCCGCGACCTCAGACCCGGTCCCCGTCCTTCGGGCCGGACAGTAACCTGCGCTCTCCGCCCACCCCACTCCCCCCAGCCCGCTGCGTTCCCAGTCCCTTCCGCTCTGCTCCGCAACTCTGTGGGCTGTGACTTCCGCCCGCGCCAGCCCTGAAACCAAGGACGGACAACCCACAGCACTGGTGACCCCGGGCCAAAGAGCAGCGGCCTACCGAGGGTTCCCGGGCGAGTTCTCCGAGGGATCTCGGGGGAGTTCTCCGCTGGCACAGGGGCACCAGAGGGACCTGAGCACACCACAGAGGACGGGGCCCGGGGAGGGGAAGATGAGCTCACCTGCGCTCTCAGTCGCCCAAGCCCAGGTGCCGGGAAGGCCACCTGAGGACAGCCCTGCGAGACATCGAGGATGCTCAGACGGCGAAGCGGGCTGGCCTGGCCGGGAACCCCGGGCGGGAAGGGAAGCCGGACGGAGCTCGGGAAGGGGATCACGGGCTCCTGGTGCAGGACGCGAAGGGGGCGAGGGTGGCAACCGCGAGACACCCCAAAACGGAGGGAATCGGGAGAGAACACCGACAGGGCCCGCAGGGGAAAGGGAAAGGGAGGAGATGCCCACGGGGCCAGGCCGAGGCACGCAGAACCCAGGCTCGGGGACCGCTGGTGGCCTGGCCGCAGGGCTCGGGCCAGACGCTGGCCAGATGCCCACAGGGAGGAGGCCCGAGGAGAGCCAGAGGCACGGAGCTGGGAAAGGCCGCGAACTGGGGCATCTCGCGGCCCCGCCCCACCCCGTTCCCTCTTCCCCCCAACCCTCCAGCACAGACCACAGGGTACAAGAGAAACTTTAATTGAAAACGACTGTAAACAGAGCTGCGGCCGACGCAAAACGGGCGAGCAAGGCCGGGCTGAGGCAGAACAGGAGACCAGCGTGGCGGGGATCGGGGCTCTCCGCGTTAACGGCTGCCCCGCTGGTCCGAAGGGGCTGGGTTCAACCTGCCAAACAGAGCAGAGTCAGGGACGAGCGTCCCGCGGGGCCGGCCCACAGCACTCCCACACCCCGACCGTGCGGAGGGGTGCGCTGCGTGCCACTCACTTCACAGGTCCTCGCGCTTGTCTACCAGGGACTGCATGGCTGCTGAAACAGAGAGGCAGACGCACGCCCTGCGGACTCAGGGGTGGAGGAGCCCGCCACCCCCACCGCCGCCGTCCCTGTGGGCGACCTCCACGCAGCCGGCCACCGGAAAGCCCTCCAGCCCCACCCAAGGAGCCCCGGGTCCCACTCACTCGGCCACCACCTGACTTCGAAGGGGCACTATCATCCCAAAGGGACGGACCTAGTTCTGAGGCTTCGGGGCACGTCACAAGCATTCGGAACTTGGCACATAAACACACACACGCACGCACACGCACGCACACGCACGCACGGCCCGGGGAAGCCACAGCGAGCGGCAGCTAAAGGGAACTAAAATGCGGCGTCTTTAAAGGTCCCGAGAGCAGGACACCTCCAGGGCCGGTTCTCGGCGGCAAAGGGCGCCTGCGGCTCAGAGAACACGTTGCCCTTTGCACGCACCCTCGCCGCACGTGCCCGGCGGCCCAGGACCAGGCCAGGTTCCCCCCGCACCGGGTCATCGGTCCCTGAGAGGCCACCCGCACCTGCACCGTGCCTCTCCCCAGCCCCAGGCCCCCGAGTCCCGCCCTGAGACCCGCAGTCCAGCCCCAATCCCGGCCGAGGGTCCGCATACCCAGCCGCTCTCTAAGGTCGTCTACTTCTCTCTGCAGCACGAGGCACTAGGCCGGCGGACGCCAGCGAAGGAGAAAGGATTAGCACAGCCGAGACTCCTCTCTCCTGCACGAGCCCTCACCCCCGGGGCTAGACTGCCACGGGCCCCTCCCGGGAAAGGGGGTGCACGACGGAGGGCGGGGGACGGACGCACGTGCCATTTTAACCCCGACACGGGTCCCGTGGGCCAGTCGGGGCCTGTGTTTCGAGGAAACAGACAGAGCCTTACCCTGGGACAACCCTCTGCTCCAGGAGGTGGCTGCTGCTCCCTCTCCAGTCTCTGGGGACGGCCAACTGGCTCCTGGTCACCTGAGAGGAAAGGAACACACATGCAGCTTCCCAGAGCTCCCGGGGAGGTGGCAGGGGCTTAGCAGGGCCAGACGTGAGGCGGCACCACCCTCTGCTGGCAGCGAGCCGCCCCTGCGCACAAGCCCCTCGCACAGGAGGAGGCGGCCTGAGGCCAGCCCTGCGGACTTGCGGCTTCCTGTGGGAAAAGCTGTGTGGGGCGTGGGGAGGCAGGAGTCAGTGGGGCCCCCGCAGAGCCAGGGCCAGAGCCAGAGGCCTCCCTCCCGGGGCCCTCGGCCCCACTCCCAGCAAGCCCGCAGGACTCACTGGATGGGGCAGGCCCCCTGGGCCGGACGTCCACCTGGCTCACGGCCCTGGGCCGAGCGCGTCGTTGAACTTGGGGGGCTCTGGCCCTGAAGTTGCCACTGCTGCTTTCTCCACGCTCTCCTCGATGTGTGCACGGGCAAGACGGCCCCGGCTCCTGCGTTGGAGATGAAAACGAAAACGTTCTCACGGACTTGGCCACGGGATGCGCGCACGCGGCCGTGTGCACGCGTGTGTGTTCAGGGGCTGGGGTGAGGCCGGGAAGAGGGAGGGCAGTGGGAGGCCGGTGCGTGGTCCACAACTTCTCCTGTGGCCAGCCCCCGGCCGGTGCAAGGGAGGTCTGGGGTGTGGCTGGGAAGCAGGAATCAGGAAGGCCGCCGGTCTGCACGGCCGAAGCCTGGCGGCCCAACTTTTACGCCCGCGGCCATCCGAATGGCCTGCCACCGCCCTCCCTCCCAGCCAGGCCCTCTCTGCTGGAGGACGTGGGAAATGGGCCAGGCGTGGAGAACGGGGCCCGCACGCCCCAACTGCTGGCTCTCTGAAGGCATGGCACGGGCCAGAGCCACCGCGATCTGGCCTCCTAGAGACATGGAGTTGGGCCCCAACCCCTGCCCCCCGGGACGACCCCTGACGGAGGGACGGGAGTGGAGGCCACGTGGGCAGAGCCGTGGCCGCCGGTGGGCAGAGGGGACGGCCGCGGCCTGGTACTCACTTGGCCCTCGGCGGCTGGCTCTCTCCTCGGGTCCCCATCTTCCCCGGCCACGGGCTCGGACTCCCGGCCCCTCCTGGCCGCAGGCCTCCTCCCCGCGCCCGACGGCTTGAACTGCCTGGCGCCACACGGCGCGGGGCCCGACGACGGCTGCTTCTTGTCCCTGCTGAGCAGCCGCATGCCCGAGACGGTGGGGAACGGGCCTGGCTCCGGGGGCGCGGCCGAGGCTCTCTGGCCCCAGGAAGGAAAGCTTCTCCCCAGGGCGACTTTGGAGGCGCCCGCGGCGGATTTCTTCTCCTGGGCCGCCTTCCTCCTCGGAGCGGCCCTGGGCGGGCCGCCCGCCCTGCCCGCCCTGCCCGCGTAGCTGGGCCTGCCCTCTGCCTTCCCCCAGACGGCACTTGGCACTTTCTCGGGGGAGGCCTCCCGCTCTCCTACAGCCTGCCTCCCCGCGAGCGAGCCGCGCCCTCGGACGGCGGAGGACGGGAACGGGCCTGGCGTCTGGTGGAAGCTCGGCTGTCGGCCTGTGTCCCCGGGCCCCTCGGGGCTGCTGGCTCGGGCCTGCCTCGCTTCTCTGCGGCAGATGCTCACCCTCATCCGCTGGATCTCCCCGGCCTCGTCGGAGGAGTCGGAGGAGTCGGAAGGCAGGCGGACCGGGCCCGCGTCGGAGGGCCGCTGGCGACCCGCGGTGCGGCCCGGCCTGCCCATGGCGCCTCTCTTCGCGTAGCCCCAGGCGCGGCCTCCGCGGGGCACCCAGGGGTGCAGCGGGGCGGCGGACGCCAGCTGCGCCCCCGCCCACGACTGGGCCAGCACGCCTCGGCCCGCCGAGGCGGCCTCCACGTCCCCCCAGAGCGCGGACAAGTGCGTGCTGCCGCTCTCCGGGGAGGGGTTTCTGCGCACACGCAGGGCCTCGCGGTCGGTCAGCTGCTGCAGGAGGGCCGTGGTGGCCTCGTCGGCGAGGTAGCCCAGGGTGGGCCCCTGGGCGTCGGCCGGGGAGCCGGGCCGGCCTTCGCGGCCGCGGAGCACCCGCCCGCCCGCTTCCATCCTTTCCCACTCGGACTCGAAGCCCTCGGAGTCCGGGAACGGGCCCTCGCCCTCGCTGCTGCGCGGCGTGCCCAGATCGCGGCCTACAGCGACACCCCACGGGAATCGGGGGCGGCCCGGCGGGCTGTCGGCCGGCTCCTCGCCCTCGGGGTTCAGCCCCGCTCCCCACACAGACCCCTCGTCGGAGGCGCTCATGCCGCGGCTCTTCCGGGACGACGGTCGCCCTGGGCACGGCAGCGAAAGAAGCGGGCGGCCGCGCGCGACAGGAACGCGGAGGCCTTCTGACGGCGCCGACGGTCACCGCAGGTGTCGCACGAGCTCGCCTCAAACACCGCGCGGCTTCGGCTTCGTGCGCGCCCTCAACGCCCGCGCCGCGGCGTCCTCATTGGTCCGCGGCCCCGCCAACCAGCGCGCCCCTCGGGGGCCCGCCCCTCGGGGCGCCAGCCAATAGGGCGCAGGGCCTCCGGGCCCGGAAGCCCGGGGCGGCCGAGTGCGGGGCGGTCGTGGGTCGGCGGTCGGTCGTCGGGGCTCCGCGCCCAGCACTTCCTGTCCCGCCTCCCTAGGCCCGGTACCCGCGTTCCGACTAGTGTCGCAGCACTCGGCCCCCGTTTGCCATCTTTAAGGCGGGGCGGGGGCTGGGCCGGGGTGGGGGGTATGGCAGCCATTTGGGGGCGGGGTTGTGTGGATGAGCCGTCAGGATGGAGGGGAAGCACCTGGCGCACAAAGGACCCGCCGGCCTGTATGCCAGCACGAGACTGACGCACCTCCCACCCCCCAAACGCACTGGGAAAACGGGCACAGGAGCCCCGCAGTCAACGTCCCTAAAGGGCCAGAGAGCAAACGTGTTGGTGCGCACGGGCCGCACGGTCGCTGTCGCACCGCGACGATGACTGTCAACGACGGGCGATCGAAGGGGCCCGCGCCTGTGCGCTCAGGGAGCTTGACTGGCGGACAGGCCGGGAAATCGTTTGCCCCCCTTCCTCAGCCCCGGCCCCGCTGAGTCCATTCAAAGGACGGGAACCCCGATGGCCAGTGCACACACATCACGGTCGCAGTTCACGGGACGGGAACTCAAACCACGACTACTGGCTTTTCGCACGCCCGCTTTGCAGCAGTCAAAGAACGTCACGGTTCCAAGGCAGGGGAGAGGGTCGATGAGCGAGCCGTGACCTCCTGCTGGAGGGAATGGGGCGGGGAGGGGCAGGGGTGGGGGCCGGGGCGGGGCGTTGTGTGTGCGGGGCATGGCTGCGGCCCAGAGCGCCCGTTTGGGAGGCCGATCTCTCCGACTCCATGGGAAGAAACGTGCACGACTCGGTGCCTGGCGCTCTCCCGAGCGGCGCGGTTTAAACGGTAACGCATCCCCCCCACAGTACCCGGTGTCACCGCCCACTTGCAGGTGAGGGAACCGGCACCCAGAGGTTCACCCCCCGGCCCAAGGTCATCCGGCTCGTCGCGATCAGCGGCGGGATCCGAAGCGGGCGGCCCTGCTCCAGAGCCCTCGCTTTGAGCGGAAAATCTTAAAAGTGACCAAGCACCCGTTCCCTCTACGACCCAGAATGTCCGCCTCCCGGTACACCTTCCGCAGACACGCTGGTCCGCCTAGTGCATCGCGACACGGGCACAGGATGTCGGCGACGGGAGACAGTCTCGATGCCCGTCAGGGAGGAAAGGATGGACGTGACGAGGCATATGCGTCCAGTAGGTTAAAATGCGGCCGTCCCGAGGAAAGCGTGGGGCCGTGGTCACCGATTCCAAAAGCGTCCTTCTGACTGCACACGGCAAGTTGCTGCACACCCGATACACGTTTCTAAGTGAAAAAGCAACAAGACAGCGTGAATACGTATAGGTAGCCGTATGTCCAGACGTGTTTTAAAGGTCTGGCTGGTCGCACGGCCAATGCATACGGTAGGCGGTGGCCCGCCGTGGCGATAGGGTGCCAGCCGTCTCTCCCCATTTTCCTGAAACTACTGGTCCCAGGCTTCCCTGAGCTGAGCGGTGCTGACATCGGGGGACTGGTCCTCCCTTGGTTTCCATAAGTCCCGCGAGGGCGACGGTTTCCCTTGCTTGCCACCCACGCCTCCTCCAGCAGCCCTCTATTCGTGCCGTTCCTTTGTCCTCTCTCCTCCCCATCCACACCCCTCTGTTGCCCTCGCCTCTCGCTCCCGCATCCCACCCTGGCTGACCTCCCGGGGAGGCCTGAGGTGTCTGAACACCTCTTGCCTGAGGGCTCTCAAAGGCCTAGTTTCTCCTGTTCTGCTGGAGAAGGTGGCCCAGCGAGGACATTGGGTGCTCTCTGAATCTTCGGAGGCCTTCCTCAAGCGGGCCCCCCACATCCCGGCCTGTGTGCGGACCACACCCACCCCCACTTCTCCCAGTGCCTTTTACAGACACGCTGTGCTATTTCAGACCTCATGAAACGGTCAACGGAAGCACAGAGCAGAATCTCCTGTACCCAACCCCGTCCTAGGAAACATTCGCCGTCCATCCACTGGAAGCCTCTGGCATCCCTCTGGCCATTTCCACCCCTCTCCCCATTTGGAGAGAATCCTGGATCTTCACACCTTGTCCACTGTCTTCATTCCCCGGGCTTCCTGCCTCCTCTTCCCCTGCATTTATAGGTTCCCAATAACGTCGCTAGTCTCTGCCACCAACACCGCCACCACCCGCCCAGCCATGCCCACCAGCATCCGGTATTGCTTTTGACTCACTGTCTTGGCCTGGGGTGGGGCCCGTATCAGAGGGGTCGCTGCGCCCTCCCCACCACGATAGCTCTTACCCCACGGCCCAGTGGCCCCGTGGGGGTTATTGCTCCAGCTGCCAAGTCTGTCCCTTACCATGACCAACTTGGGGACTGGAGAGACGACCGCTGTGTTGATCCGGGGGCCTCGTCGGCTCACCGGGAAGCAGCCTGTATCCCCGAGTCCCTTGATTACACCTCTAACAGGCCACCCGTCGTGACACTTTGGGCCTCTGGGATCGGCGTCACCTCCGACCCTGTGTCCGGTCGTCCCGGAGGCGTCTGGGTATTCGTCCAGCCCCAGTGTGCAGTCACGTGAGCAGCTGACAAAGCGCTATGAACATTTGCGTACAGGTTTTGCATCAACTTTACTTTTCCTTGCCCTGGGGTAAATCCTAGGGGTTAGCTTGCTGCAGCACGTGGCAAGCGCACTTTTGTTTGTTTGTTTGTTTGTTTTGGTAAATGTAATTTTCACTTTCTACGAAATGCGCAGACTGTTTCCCAGAGCGTCTATAACATTTTGCATCCTCCCCAAGAGTGCATGAGCGTTGTGGTTCTTCCTCACTTTCTCTGGCACTCAGCAATGTCTGCCTCCTTTGTTTTTGCCACGCTTACGGGTTTGCTGTGTTGTTTCACGGTGGCTTCAATTTGTGTTTCCCTGATGACGAGTGAGGTCGTACGTCTTCTCAATAGCTTACTGGCCGCCCATTATCTTCTTCAGAACAGTGTCTATTCGAGATCTTTTGCTCAGTATTTATTGGGTGTTATTGAATACCGAATGTCCTTTATCTCTTTGGGTTCCTGGTCCGTCATAATAAGTGTGTTTTGCAAATAATGTCTCCCGGTGTGTGGCTTATGTTTTCATTTCCTTTTTTTAAGAACCACCTTCTGAGATACAGTTTGCGCACTAAATAATTTACTCATTTATAGTGTCCGAATCAGAGCGTGACCTGAGCAGGGCGGTGGAACGGGAAGCCCCAGACCCTCCTTTCCCCCATGAAGACGGCGACGCAAGAATCGACCATGGGTCCATTCCCTTTGTGAGGGGTCCAGAAACCAGTTAAGAGGCTTCTGCCCACCCCACCTGGTAAACGAGAATCAAATTACATGGAAGCTGGAGGAAAATCCATGACTCTTACTGACCAGGGGCTCCCCCTCCCACCCGGCACAGCGCAGCCATCAAGAAGAAAGTCTCAGCTCCTGGCTTCTCTACTGGGAGGGAAAGAGAAGACCGTCTCCATACACCCAACATTCAAACTTTTTCGGGGGGCTTCCTAGGGGACTGGTTTCTCTCTTGCCTGAATCTAGGCACTGACAGGGAAGGGCACCAGGTTGAGGGCTGCTATGAACAAAAGCAATGGGTTAGATTATTGTTAATGGTTTGGGTGTTATTGTCAAGCCCATGAAACCCCGCCCCCCTCCCGCCCCGTAGTGAAAGTGAGACCAGGGCTCCTCCCTTACCTTACGTGTGGGAACCGCCCTGCGCGCCGGGATGGCAACGCTCGCCGCCTCACTTCCTGCTGGGTTCCTCCTCCTTCCCCGCCCAAAATATTCCCACCAAGAAGCCCACCTCAAGCCCCATATAAGTCTCAGGTCCCCTCGCATTCGGGGCTGACACCGTCTTCGGTTCAGCTTGCCTGTGTCCCCTCATAGCCGGGCTTCGAAAAGCAGCACACAAGGCAGTAAGTTATTAAAAACTCAAGGAGTCAGCCAAGGTCCAGATGAAAATCCCACCCTTTCTGTCTTGCCTAACAGAGGCTCTCCAGAAATACACGAAACTAGACCCTTCCTCCACGGAAGGCCTCCTCTTCCTACATACTCATTTCATTTCTCAATCGGCCCCTGACATCAGACACAAATTACAGAGCCTGGAAGATGGCCTTCAAATCCCATAAAGTGACTTCTTAAGTGCTGCTTTTAAAGTTTTCAATAATAAAGACGAGGAAAGAAAAAATGAACAACTTAAAAGAGATCATGCTAAATGCCAGATGCTGGCAGCAGCTATCCAGGGCTCCTACGGAAATAAGCAAACCTCTAAGGGCAGAAACCCTCAAGGCCCCTCCACGCCCCTGCTTTAAGTGTTGCAAGGTTTGACACTGGACCAAAAGTAGCCCTAATCCTCGTTCTCCGCCAGGCCCTTGTCCACACTGCGGCAAGAGAGGTCACTGGAAAATCGACTATGACCTACCCCTCAAGGGACAGTCACATCTCTTCCCTCCGAAAAGTTGGAACAACTGGACCTCAGCCTCCCCAGCCTTCTAGGCTTCACCACTGAAGACTGAGGGTGCCTGGGCCCCGCGGGCCCCCCGCCTATCACTCCTTCGGAGCCCAGGGTAACCCTGCTAGTGGCAGGTAAGCCAATCTCCCTTCTTATTGATATAGGGGCCACTTACTCTACCTTACCTGGATATGCAGGTCCTACCTGCCCCTCCCAAGTCTCTACTGTGGGGGCTGATTGTCTCATCTCCAAGCCTCTAGCCACACCTTCCTTAAATTGTCTCTTACTTGGAACACCTTTCAGTCAGTCCTTCCTAAGTGCCCCAACCCAACCCTTGGTAGAGACATTTTACCAAAATTTAGAGCCTCCCTTATGCTTCTGTCTCCCACCTCTAACTCAGACCCATCCCTCCTCCTTCTCACTAAACCCGAACTGAATAAATTCCCTCTCCCAATTTCTCTAGTCACATCCAAGGTCTGGGAGACCTCCGGCCTTTCTATAGCACAACTCCACTCTCCTATCCATATAAACCTAAAGACCCTTCAACATGCCCCGTCAACCCCAATACGCCTTATTCTTGGAAAGCAGACAAGGCCTCCAAACCATTATACAATGCCTTCTATCCAAACCTCCTGAGACTCACAGGCTCCTCATTCAACACACCAGTCCTGCCTGCCAAGAAGCTGGATGGCTCATATCGCTTAGTCTAGGACCTCCGCATCATAAACCAGGCAGCTCTCCCAATCCACCATGTATTACCCAACCCCTAGACCCTCCTATCCCTTATTCCCCCAGACACTTCCCATTTCACTGTAATTGACCTAAAAGATGCATTCTTCACCATTCCTCTGCACCCAGAATCCCGCAATCTCTTTGCTTTTACCTAGACAAATCCTGTCACCCATCTGTCCCAACAACTTACCTGGACTGTCCTTCTCCGAGGTTTTCGGGATAGTCCTTACTTCTTTGGACAAGCCTTAGTGTCAGATGCAGCAAAACTAGATCTCCATCCCAGCACTCTTCTCCAATATTTACGTGACCTCCTCCTTTGTATCTTGTCTTATTATCTCTCTTATAAACACACACCTAAATCATTTGGCTGAAAATGGATATCGAGTCTCTCCCAAGAAGGCCCAACTTTCTTCCCCTCGAGTCATTTATCTCGGTCTCTCTATTACCCCACAACATCGCACCATTACTTTAGACAGAAAAGACCTCATCACCTCCCTCTCACCTCTCACCTGAGAACAAGAGCTCCTATCTTTCTTTTGTTTAGCAGGGTTTCTCTGTATTTGGGTCCCTAGCTTCAGTATTCTAGCCTACCCTTTATACCTGGCCTCTAAAGGTCCTCTGACTGAACCACTAGATCCCACCATTAATATTAGCATTTACTTTTGGAAGTTACAGCAGGCCCTTACATAGGCCCCAGCTCTTCCCATTCCCAACCTCTCCAGACCTTTTACACTTTACACTATGGAAAAGGAAGGGATAGCACATGGACTCTTAGGACAAGTCCAGGGACCTGACACTCGGGTAGTCGCCTATCTATCAAAACAACTAGATACCACAGTCAGGGGTTGGCCAGCCTACCTGAGAGCTCCAGCAGCGGCCGTGCTTCCAACTCCTGAAATCAGAAACTCACATTTGGATGACCCATCATGGTTTATTCTTCACATAACATCTCCAACCTCATAACATACAAAGCTACCCAAAATCTCCCTCCCTCCAGAATACAAACTTTTCACATAATCTTTATTGAATCTCCCCATGTTACCCAAGCCGAATGCCCTATACTCAATCCCGCCACCGTTTTACCCATCCCCAGCAAAGAGACTTCACACTCCTGTATAGAAACCCTCAACCTTAAGATTCCCTATTTCCCAAGTATAACAGAATCCTCTTTACCTAATGCCTTACACACTTGGTTTATTGATGGTAGTTCTTTCTCCCAAGATAGGAAAATGTTGGCAGGCTACGCTGTAGTCTCTCTCCCAGAGGTCCTAGAATCTAGTCCCTTTCCTGTAGGGACTACCTCTCAAAAGGCAGAATTAATTGCCCTCACCAGAGCATTACCCTTAGCATCTGGAAAGAAGTTAACATCTATACAGATTCCAATATGCCTTCCATATTCTCCACTCATATGCCTCAATTTGGGAAGAAAGAGGATTTCTCACTACAAAAGGCTCTCCTATTACCAATGCTCCCTTAATTCTTAAACTTCTTCAAGTTGCTCATCTTCCTAAGGCAGCAGCAGTAATTCACTGTAAGGAGTACCAGGCAGAAAATGACCCCATCATACAGGGCCATAATAAGGCAGGTATTCTCCTTGGAAGTTACTCCATAGTACAAGCTAATCAAGCTTCTGATCTCTTCCACACCTGTACCCAATCTCTTGCAAAGGTAGCACATCCCTGCATAGCAGTAATAGGACCCACTACCCTTCAGACCCCTTTGATTTCCAAGGCTCCCCTTTGTTTCACAAGAACCGGTAGCAACATATCTGTAGGACACCTACACTCCAGTCTGTACAATCAGACAGTCACAATCCAACTACCCAACAGACACTGGACTCAACAGATTGACCACCAAGTCTCTCCAGAGGCTAATAGCCTCTTTCTACAACCCATCCACTTCACAAGTTACCCTACAGTCCTTGCACCCTCCTACAGCCGTTCCATAGCCCCCTCCTTCTTTCCTTAGATTATGACTGTCTCTGCAGTTCCCCAACACTTTCACTGCAGACCTACTAATCCCCCTACTCATCTATGCCCCGTGATTGGAGCTGCTATAGCTACTACTCATGGCCTGGAGTTCTGAGCCTCAGAGAGGACACACTGGAACAATCTATCCTCTTACTCATTTGTTCTCCAAACATGTTTCAACTTGTATACCTGACAAAGGGGTCTTCTTTCTTTGTGTAACTAGCACTTATCCGTGCCTTCCCACTAACTGGACTGGAACTTGTACTCTAGTCTATCTTTCTCCAAATATTTATATAGCCTCCAATAACCAGTCCTTACCAATTCCCATCGCACACTATCTAAAACATAAAAGGGTTATTTAGGTTATCCCACTGTTAGTTACACTGGGATCACTACCAGACTAGGCGCAGGTATAGGGGGACTTGCCACGACTCTGTCCTATTTTGAAGCATTGTCCAATGACCTCCGAGAAAGCCCAGATGAGATTGCAAAGTATAGTTCAATTACAGGATCAAACTGACTCCCTAGCATCCATCACCTTACAAAACAGATGAGGGCTAGATTTACTGACAGCTGAAAAAGGAGGTCTCTGCCTCTTTCCAAATGAAGAATGTTGTTTTTATGCTAACCGATCAGGACTAGTAAGAGATGCAGCTAAAACGTTGAAGGACAAAGCGAATAAGATAAGAGAGTGCCAAGCAAATTCTTGGGACACCTGGCTAAAAACCAACTGGGTTACCTGGCTCTTACCTTTCACGGAGCCTCTAACCTTCATTTTTCTCATTTCAGCCTTTGGGTCTTGCATACTGCGCTGGATTTCTTGCCTCCTCCAAGACCGTTTTCACGTGTTTTACCAGCCAGTCTAGAGCGGAAGTCATGCTACTTCATTCCGTGCCCCACTATCAAGCCCTCGGGCCAGCAGAACCTACCAGTCAAAACCATACTCCAGTCAACTATCCACTACCGAACCCCTTTCCAACAGATCCCGCTGCCCCTACTCAGCAGGAAGCAGCTACAGAAGACCTAGTCGCTATTCCTATTCCATAAACCAAAAAAGGCTGGAATGTTAGGTCCATGAGGGCACCATCCCTGCCCCCGTAGCGTGGGGACCAGACTCCTTCCTTACCTTTGTGTGGGAACCGGACCTTGCATCCAGGTTGGCAACGCCACATGCTCACCTCCTGCTTAACTGAACTCTCCCCCTTCCCTGCCAATTTACCTGCCCAAAATATTCCCACCAAAAAAGCCCACTTCAAACCTCATATAAGTTTCAGATCCTCTCGCATTCGGGGCCGACGCCATCTTTGGCTCAGCCCGGCTGTCACTCTGCTACAATAAACCTTGCTTAACCCCTTTGGCCTTGTGCGTTCCTCCTTCGGCAAACCTAGCAACTAGTACACACTCCGTTGTCCTAGTCCCTCCTCCCAACACAGTGTGGCAGTTGGGAGGAAACTCCCAGATCCTCCACTTCTCCCTGAGGTGGGAAAGAGAAAAAAGGTCCACATGTCCAAACTTCACACTCTGTGTGAGGCTGCCCAAAGGACTGGTTTCTCTCTTGCACGGATCTAAGCACAGATAGGAAATGGTGCCAAGCCGGGCCTGTGAGGACAAAAGCGATAGTTTGGAGAGCTACACACTCATTAGCCTACTGCACCCCCTGGCTCAGTGAGGAACAAGCAGGAAAAAAGCCCCAGCTCCCAACTTCTTCCTGGGAGGAAGTGTGGGAGCATGTAGCCAATGTCTGGGCTTTTCTGGGGGAACTACCTGAGGACTGCTTGGTGTCTCACCTGTCTCACATTTTGAGCCCTGCTATGAGGCAAGTTACCATATGATTTCGGTGTCGTCGGCCTGGGGAATCTATCTGATAGTTCCAGTTGGGATCCTGTCTGGGGACGGCTACGGCCCCCACCGCTGTTGATTATCTTGCTGGTGGAGAATATCAGCCTGACCCCGAGCGGCTAGCCAGACTCTCTCTCTTTCTGCGGGGGAAAGAGTAGAGGAAGGGATCGTGTAGAGCTCATGCCAGGTAAGATCATAGGATTGAGTTGGGTATTTAAATTCCATAACTGGTGGGGACAGTCGAAGGATCTTTCAAGATGGAAGATCAATAAGAAGAAAGGACCATGAACATCAGACCTCTATCAATCTCTAACTCTACTATAAAAGTCTTGTGCGCTTTAACCGCGCTTGCCGCGCCCAGTCAAACTCAGGAACAGAATAAAGTGTAATAATATTGAAGCTGGTGGGAAAAGTCTGAACATCAAACTAAGACAGGTTAAAGGGGAAGGAGGGCATGTGGGAGTTGTGAGCTGCAGGGTTGAGGGGAAGAGGTGTGGAGGAGTCTCCTGGGAGGTGGACTGAAAGAGGAGCCTTTGGGGGTGGGGGCCTAGGGGTGGGGGTGCATGGTCAGTGGGATCAAAAGAGGCAGTGTCG
Source organism: Pteropus medius (assembly GCF_902729225.1). Lineage (NCBI taxonomy): Eukaryota > Metazoa > Chordata > Mammalia > Chiroptera > Pteropodidae > Pteropus > Pteropus medius. The sequence goes on along the minus strand of NW_024346671.1, from coordinate 3,662 downwards.
GTTTCAGAGTCAAGGGAAGCAGTCTGGAGTGAAGAAGTAAAATCTGATAAGTAGAGCAGGATTTGCAGAGAGGGTCTGGAGCGGAGAGTAGGGAAGGCCTGGACATGGGGAACTTCAGACCACCTTACATTGCGGTGACAGAAGTCGTCGAGGTCCCCTAATGCATTACAATCAAAGGTGCTGTCCTCAGGCCACCTAGATCCATTATCCAACTTATATTGTGGTCAAGCAGTGTCACCCCAGAAAATGAGAGTTTAGGTGTGATATCGCCCTCGAGGCGGAGGTCGTCTAGGTTCCTTAAAAGGCAGCCAGGGGGTGGTTTTGGAGGGCGTAGAGGGTGTGTTCCCCACGGTGAAGAGGATGACAGTGAGAGCGCGAGTGAGGAGGGCGCGTGGCAAACCACGAGCAGGGAGCGGCTCTTTCGGCGGGCGACCCCACGGACAGAGTTCGTCCGCTAGGGCAGAGACGTCCTTTCTGAGCCGGGCGTCCCCAGCTCAGAAGGACACAGGGCCAGGAGGCCGAGGAGTCTTCTGTCCTAGCGCTAGGATTTGTCAGAGAACGAGAGAGACAGAAAACCCGAGAAGAGGTAGATAACCACTCACCCGAAAATTAAGTCACCGATGTGGACGGACAGGTCAGCAATGACGAGGTGAAGCTCCAGGTGCAACATCCTCCCTGGCTGGGCTCCAGGAGGATTTGGGGTCAGGGTTAAAGCCCCTGGAGCCCGAGGAAGAGGTGGGATCTGGAGGTCAGCCGGGCAAACTGCCGCAGCCCACTGCCTCAGGGCTGCAAACCGACAACCTCGGGGCTCAGAGGAGCTCCCGGCCGCTGAACCCGCCGTACCAGACCCTCCCCGGATTCAGCACCAGAGGTTAGGTCCGCCGAGGGAGGAACGCACAGGCCCAGGGGGTTAAGGCATGTTGATCGTAGCAGGGAGACAGGGGGGCTGAGCCGAAAACGATGTCAGCCCCGAATGCGAGGGGACCTGAGACTTATATGGGGCTTGAGGTGGGCTTCTTGGTGGGAATATTTTGGACGGGGAAGGGAGGAGAGCCCAGTGAAGTGGGAGGTGCGCATGAGCGTTGCCATCCCGGGTGCGAGGGCGGGTTCCCACACGAAGGTAAGGGAGGAGTCTGGTTCCCACACTACGGGGCGGAGGGGGGCCGGGGGGGCTGTCATGGGTTTGACAATAATCTAAACCATTAACAATAATCTAACCCATTGCTTTTGTTCATAGCAGCCCTCAACCTGGTGCCCTTCCCTGTCAGTGCCTAGATTCAGGCAAGAGAGAAACCAGTCCCCTAGGAAGCCCCCCGAAAAAGTTTGAATGTTGGGTGTATGGAGACGGTCTTCTCTTTCCCTCCCAGTAGAGAAGCCAGGAGCTGAGACTTTCTTCTTGATGGCTGCGCTGTGCCGGGTGGGAGGGGGAGCCCCTGGTCAGTAAGAGTCATGGATTTTCCTCCAGCTTCCATGTAATTTGATTCTCGTTTCCCAGGTGGGGTGGGCAGAAGCCTCTTAACTGGTTTCTGGACCCCTCACAAAGGGAATGGACCCATGGTCGATTCTTGCGTCGCCGTCTTCATGGGGGAAAGGAGGGTCTGGGGCTTCCCGTCCCACCGCCCTGCTCAGGTCACGCTCTGATTCGGACACTATAAATGAGTAAATTATTTAGTGCGCGAACTGTATCTCAGAAGGTGGTTCTTAAAAAAAGGAAATGAAAACATAAGCCACACACCGGGAGACATCATTTGCAAAACACACTTATTATGACGGACTTGGAACCCAAAGAGATAAAGGACATTCGGTATTCAATAACACCCAATAAATACTGAGCAAAAGATCTCGAATAGACACTGTTCTGAAGAAGATAATGGGCGGCCAGTAAGCTATTGAGAAGACGTACGACCTCACTCGTCATCAGGGAAACACAAATTGAAGCCACCGTGAAACAACACAGCAAACCCGTAAGCGTGGCAAAAACAAAGGAGGCAGACATTGCTGAGTGCCAGAGAAAGTGAGGAAAAACCACAAAGCTCATGCACTCTTCGGGAGGATGCAAAATGTTATAGACGCTCTGGGAAACAGTCTGCGCATTTCGTAGAAAGTGAAAATTACATTTACCAAAACAAACAAACAAACAAACAAAAGTGCGCTTGCCACGTGCTGCAGCAAGCTAACCCCTAGGATTTACCCCAGGGCAAGGAAAAGTAAAGTTGATGCAAAACCTGTACGCAAATGTTCATAGCGCTTTGTCAGCTGCTCACGTGACTGCACACTGGGGCTGGACGAATACCCAGACGCCTCCGGGACGACCGGACACAGGGTCGGAGGTGACGCCGATCCCAGAGGCCCAAAGTGTCACGACGGGTGGCCTGTTAGAGGTGTAATCAAGGGACTCGGGGATACAGGCTGCTTCCCGGTGAGCCGACGAGGCCCCCGGATCAACACAGCGGTCGTCTCTCCAGTCCCCAAGTTGGTCATGGTAAGGGACAGACTTGGCAGCTGGAGCAATAACCCCCACGGGGCCACTGGGCCGTGGGGTAAGAGCTATCGTGGTGGGGAGGGCGCAGCGACCCCTCTGATACGGGCCCCACCCCAGGCCAAGACAGTGAGTCAAAAGCAATACCGGATGCTGGTGGGCATGGCTGGGCGGGTGGTGGCGGTGTTGGTGGCAGAGACTAGCGACGTTATTGGGGACCTATAAATGCAGGGGAAGAGGAGGCAGGAAGCCCGGGGGATGAAGACAGTGGACAAGGTGTGAAGATCCAGGATTCTCTCCAAATGGGGAGAGGGGTGGAAATGGCCAGAGGGATGCCAGAGGCTTCCAGTGGATGGACGGCGAATGTTTCCTAGGACGGGGTTGGGTACAGGAGATTCTGCTCTGTGCTTCCGTTGACCGTTTCATGAGGTCTGAAATAGCACAGCGTGTCTGTAAAAGGCACTGGGAGAAGTGGGGGTGGGTGTGGTCCGCACACAGGCCGGGATGTGGGGGGCCCGCTTGAGGAAGGCCTCCGAAGATTCAGAGAGCACCCAATGTCCTCGCTGGGCCACCTTCTCCAGCAGAACAGGAGAAACTAGGCCTTTGAGAGCCCTCAGGCAAGAGGTGTTCAGACACCTCAGGCCTCCCCGGGAGGTCAGCCAGGGTGGGATGCGGGAGCGAGAGGCGAGGGCAACAGAGGGGTGTGGATGGGGAGGAGAGAGGACAAAGGAACGGCACGAATAGAGGGCTGCTGGAGGAGGCGTGGGTGGCAAGCAAGGGAAACCGTCGCCCTCGCGGGACTTATGGAAACCAAGGGAGGACCAGTCCCCCGATGTCAGCACCGCTCAGCTCAGGGAAGCCTGGGACCAGTAGTTTCAGGAAAATGGGGAGAGACGGCTGGCACCCTATCGCCACGGCGGGCCACCGCCTACCGTATGCATTGGCCGTGCGACCAGCCAGACCTTTAAAACACGTCTGGACATACGGCTACCTATACGTATTCACGCTGTCTTGTTGCTTTTTCACTTAGAAACGTGTATCGGGTGTGCAGCAACTTGCCGTGTGCAGTCAGAAGGACGCTTTTGGAATCGGTGACCACGGCCCCACGCTTTCCTCGGGACGGCCGCATTTTAACCTACTGGACGCATATGCCTCGTCACGTCCATCCTTTCCTCCCTGACGG
>NW_024346670.1:0-528 GCF_902729225.1 Pteropus medius | reverse complement strand
TATATGTGTATGTGTGAGTGTGTGTGACTGTGTGTGTTTGTAAATGTTTGTGTCTATGACTGTGATTCTCTTTCCCTTATCTTCACTCTCCCTCACAGAATCTCCCTATACATGGTTTCTGTCTTCAGTCTGGCTTGACACTCTGCTTAGCATCACAACTGCTTAGTGGTCTAATGCATACCGTCCTACGTTCTTCACTGACTTGCTAAGGTCAAAAGAACAGAAGACATGCAGCTCAAGTTCGAGAGCCCACAGGCATGGTAAAGGAGCAGGAAATGGACCCTCTTTGCATCGCCGGTAGGACCAAGTGTCTGCATCCTCTTCATATCCTTAGAAGTAGCCATTCACACAGCAATTTCTTCTCTGGGTTTACTTATACATAGGAACAAAGAATCCTAATAGTGAAAGACTAAAAACAAACTAGTGTAATAGTGAAAGACTAAAAACAAACTAAATGGCCAACCATGTGTAACTGGCTGAATAAATTATGGTTTACTCACTCACACAGTGGAATACTATATAGCAGTT
>NW_024346669.1:0-588 GCF_902729225.1 Pteropus medius | reverse complement strand
CTGCACCCACCACAGCAGAGCTGGGTGCACAGAGGCCCCGCTGGGAGGAAGGGGAGCGGGAAGGAGCTGGGCGGGCGCGAAGGAACACGCTGTGCCCGCTCATGTGCCAGCAAAGCCTCTGGCTCAGCCTCGCGGCCCAGGGCCCCGGGCTGGCTCCTGGCTCTTGGAGGGCACTGCCACACGGGCTGTGGGACCTGCCGTGTTTCCCGTTCCCTGAGGGACCCCAGAGCCCTGAGGCGGACCTGGAGCGTTTGGAGCCTCACGTCCCCCGGCTCATGCTGGCGCTGGCACAGCCCCGCAGACACAGGGGCCTCCTATAAGCCTGACAGCTGATGAGTTACTCGGATTCTGTCTTCAGTCGTTGGGTGGCGAGGGTCTGGAGCCTCAGCAGTGCGGGCTGGAGCAGCTCTGGCGAAGGTCCAGGCGGTGCTGTCGACTCGCCGCCCCTTCCTCGCTCGGTGAGGAGACAAGCCAGGGGGAAGCGCTCAGCGCGCGGGGCGCTGGCCTCCCTGTGGGGTCCCAACCGCGTGGTTAAATGCAGTCAGCGGCTCACGCTTGCACAAGGATGCTCTCTCGCTGGGCAGAAGG
>NW_024346668.1:0-476 GCF_902729225.1 Pteropus medius | reverse complement strand
CCGCCCAGAGAGAAGCTCAGCCACCTCTGTGGCTGGATCCACTTCTGTCTAGCCCAATACATTTGGGATGTTTTCCTGGAGGCCGGTCATCAGGGCCCGGTGGCCGGGCACAGATGGGGTGGCCAGGTCCCAGGAGGTCTGCAGCGAGGGCTCTGTAAGTCCAGACAGGGCAGGCCTCGCGGCCTCTCTCAGCCGGGTTCCGCGTGGCTGGTCTGGCCCTCCCTCGCCCAAGCCCCTCCGTGCCAACCCTCCAGACGATTTCCCGGAGAAGAAAGACACATTTATTTATTTATTTATTTGTTTGTTTATCCATTCATTCATTCATTCATTCATTCATTCATTTATTTATCTATCTATCTATCTATCTATCCATTTATTTATTTATTTATTTATTTATTTATTTATTTATTTATTTATTTATATTTTTATTTTTTAGGCGAAGCAACCCTCGGTTGACCTCGATTGCAAGGACCTTG
>NW_024346667.1:28259060-28440232 GCF_902729225.1 Pteropus medius | reverse complement strand
ATATGCTGCTGTGGGGTTGGACGTGAGAATTGAATTTGCTTTCCCCGTCCAGAGCAGGATTTGGTCTGAAAAACTTTGTAGTCCAAGATGGTTTATACTGTAAAAATTGAGCAAGAAAATAGAGTTAAAAATCTTGTGCAGCAATTATTCTTGCTGTCAGCAGGAGCAAAATTTATCATGTAGAAGTCAAACACCCTCCTGAGTTCTTCCTCAGATTCCTAAGAAAGGTCTTTGGCAAGATCTGCCATAGCGGGTAAAAACAGACCCAAGTAGCAGCTTTCATATGAACTCGGAATATATTGTTCTTTATAGAAATATACTTCGTGGGATCGGTGAGGAGTCATCTACTCCTGAGTTTAAGAATGGCTACATGCCTCGCATATCTACTCCCTTTCACACACATTTTGAAAGGAGACTTGTCATCCTACCTGACTCCTATGTGCTCTATGTCTATCTATTTGTGTATATATCTCCTATAACTATATGTTGGCCAAACTATTAATGTGGGGACTACCTTTCTTTTGAGAGAAATTCCTCACTGGGCATATATCTTTGGGATAGTCACTCTTTCTTCTCGATTTCTATATCTTTGGTGGCTGACCCACAGGGAAGTAGGAAGATGTAAGGAAAAGCTATAGATGAACAAATGAGCCAGCTTATGGGCAGTGATTACCGCAGAAGTCCTGGCAACTATGTCCACTGCACACTTTCTGCCTCGAGATGGCCACTTGTCACTGTGCTCATTACCTTGCATCTTATTCACACTGTGGTTCTCAACTTCTGAAGTCAAGGAATTGTCTTTTATTTTATTTAGCAAAGAATGCCACTGATTCTCTAGTACATCTCATATCTTTCAAAACACGAAGATTGTGCTTTTTATAAAAGGTGTTTCAATTCTCTTATCAAGAAGAGGTATTTGCCTCATTGCCCTGTAATTAGAGATTTTGTTGGCGTATCATTTCATCCTAGTTTAATTTTGCACTTTGCATTTTTCTGATTAGGTGCAGGACTAAGAGATCGTCGGGCACAGGCTACACTCAAAACATGTTATTATTCAGGGCATAGCAGTGGTGCTTATCAAGAGACTGTCCCACATACACTTTAAGTTTGGCATTTGCTAAAGACGACCGCAGTTAGCAAGGGTGGGGAGCCGACACTACGCAAAGCCCTATGTGAAGCAGCATCTGCAGGAGAAGAAGAGAGGGACCAACAGGCACCACGTGAGGGGGCTGGGAATGGCGGCAGCCTCTGTCTCTGCACTGTGACAGGCGAGACTCCAAGGGGCTGTCAAAGGCAGATAAGCACGCATGCATGGAATTCAATCTGTGCTGGTCCAGAAGTCAGTGGTGCAGTGAACGACACCCCCAAGAGCCTCCTGGAACAGTTCGGAAATTAAACTTCCCTTTCAGACTCTCTGAGAAATAGCAGGCAGGGCAGCTCTGCTGCGGAAAAGAGGAGGAATAACAGAAAGTGTTGGATCTCAAGGGAAACTTCTATTTGGGGCCAAAAAAAAAAGGTGTATTAATAGTTACATGAAGTCAAGACACTGAATTCTGAGTGCTAGGAAACCTGTCTTGAGCAAGGCGATGCCATCAATGTTCTGTTTGCTGCAATTTGGGGGGCCACAGGGCAGCGGCCTCAGAAGGAACAGCCAAGCACCTGCTTAGATAAAACAGTCTCTGGCATTAGAAACCCACAGATGCTCTGGGTTCTCCAGTTTCCTGCCGCTAAAATACTCCTCCTCCCCTGCTCCGCCCCGCCAGCCTCCCTGCCATGAGCAGGAACTACATGCCATAAGTAGCTGGTTTTGGCCACTCAGAATGCCTTGGCTGCACTCCCTAACTGATGCGTACATTGAACATTAAAGAGGCCGAAACAGGACAAGGCATAACAATTACACAGCATCCTACCCCAAAGGAATTTGGGCTATTAGGATGACAATATACATACAGCACAGTGAGCCTCATCTCTGAATCTCCACCTGTTCTTTCCTCTGCTTGAACTTTCCTTCTCCTTCCATCGTCCCTAACTAACCCTTACTCTGCCTCCATTTTAGATCTTAATTCCTCCAGAACCTTTCCTGTCTCTTGTAATCTCAATATACATCGTCTCCAACCATGCGAATGCTCACCTGACTGTGTACTGCCCTTACCATAATGCCTGCTGCATTTCAGTCAACCTCCAGGAGTGCCTCTCTGTACCCCATCCTCTAGATTATTCTTTTGGTGGCCACAGGGACCCACCAGATCCAGGGACCCATGGGATCCAGGGACCATGTTAATCTTGGTCACTATTACATTCTTAGGACACAGGTTGGCACCTGGCACTCAGTAGGAATTCAGTAAACAATCTCTGCTGAAATGAATCAAAAATACAATAAAGAGCTTAAAATGGTTTTACAAAACTTTTTCCTTAATTTGAATACTAGTAATGAACTGTTTTCAGGAGTCTAAAGAAAGAACTCCCGAAGAGTCACTCCAGCTATCACGAGAGGAAAGATGGACTGTGATACCAGGAAACTGGAATAAGGCGTTTCTCAAGTCCCTCCAGGATTCCTGCACTGACCAGCACACAGTTCTTGCTTTTTCCTGCCCTGACTCCCTGCCTCATACCTACATAACCCACCCTCTATTCTGTAGACAGAACAGTCTTCCTAACATAGAAACTTGAACTTGTTACTCTCTACCTAAGATCCTTAACCAGCCATCCAACTCATCCTACCTGTATCTCATAGCTAACAGGGAAATTTCAAGCTACTCTCTACCAAACATAAGGCCTCTGTTATTTGGCCCTTGCCCACTTTCTCAGCCTCATATCTGTCCACCAGGAAATCTTTCCATGGGCAGGAAAGATTTATCCAAATTCATCCTCTAGCAAGACCAAAACACTCGTTTCATTACTGTCACCTATTAATATATAAAGAAATAAAATAATAGAGATGATATTGAGTCACTTACATATTTACCTAAACTCTACCACCAAAGTAAAAATATGGGAAATTACACAACTTCCCATATTTTTGCCTTCCCATAAAGGCATAACTTTTAACTACTGAGGATTGCTGGGGTAATGCAAATGTGCCCCAACTGTGCTCTAGAGCGTTTCATCACTTTCGACATAAAAGCTTTTTATTTCTACAAATGTCTTACTTGAGTTAGGTTGTAGTCATCATGACAATAACAAATATGTCTTGTTAACTGAGATCCTTAGTTTGCATTTGGCCATCACATTTAAACATATATTAAATTAATAACGATTCTCAAAATTGAATACTCTTCCCCCTTGACATTCTATCTTTTACTTAACACATTCAAATATCCCTTTTTAAGATTATGCTAAGTTTACTAGAACTTATTTCAGACCCCCTTTTCAACTCATTTATATGGAGATCCCCATACAAGAAGCCACATAGGGCAGGAAAGATTTATCCAAGTTCAAATTTAAAGAGTATTTTTTCCTTCTTTCTATAAGACAAGCTCAAAGGTCAACACATCAGCACATCAGCATATTTCCTTGAGCTGTTTGCCAGGTATTCACAAATTCAATTGCTTTTCAGTAGCATCAAAGAGGATTCTTACATGGTTTTATTCTGCAACTCTGAATTTTTTTTTTTCCTGCTGCTTTTTGCTTTGTTTGCTTAAAAGAAAATCTGCTATTTTTTTGTGATGTATCAGCAGGTTTCATTCTCATTGTGGGTGGAACAATGACTCATCCAAGAAATGAATAGTAGCCTTGCATCACATTTTCAATCTAAGTAAGATGAGAAATTTTGTGTAGTTATTTTCATATCAAGAATAAACTTTAGTTTATGACAGATATGAAACAATTATTCACCTTACAGTTTACTTTTTACTATGTAGTTGATGCTGGATTGTCTTAAATATTAAGACTTCTTAACCTTCAAACTCCCCATTCTTCCCCATTATATACTTTTGTGCTTATTATACGCTTACATGTAAAAATCACCCTTTCTTCCATTTTCAAAGAAATTGTATATAGGTCATTGCTTCAGTTTGAAAGTGACTTTTGTATCCACCGTTCGTCATTGGTCACAAAGCAAACATGTTGAGAGAAGAAAACAGATTCATTCAAGCCACATTTAGAAGAGCAACTCATTGGTATTTGAGTGGCCTCACAGTTATGTCTCTGATTTGGCCACGATTCTCCACAAACACAGAACCAAATTCCTTATGTATGAGGACATTTATTATGGGAATTGGCTCACATGAGTATCACGATCGAGAAGTCCCACAATCTGCTGTCTGTGAGCTAAAAAACCCTAAAAGCCAGTAATCTGAGAACCAGGAACCCCGATGTCTCAAAGCAAGAGAAGATGCATGCCCTAGCTCAGAGAGCAAATTCACCCTTCCTCCAACTTTTTCTTTTATTCAGAACTTCGACAGATTTCATGATATTCTCCTGCATTAGGAGGGTGATCTGCTTTACTTGCTAATCTCTTCCAGAAACCCCTTACTGAGGGATAAAATTTTACCAGCTTTCTGGGCCTTGCCAAGTCGACACATAAAATTAACCATCACAGTCTACCTCTGTAGGTCTCCCTATAATTGAGGTTATTATTATTTCAGAAAACGCAAAAGTTGAAAACAAAGGAATGCCCATGGGAATTGCAGAGACTTGCCACCATTCATTCCGAATCACTACTCCTGATGCTCCTGGAACGTGAGCCCGTATATGGGGCCACTCTTTGGCATTAGCAGTGTTCTCCGTGGCCAAGGAATAAAGAAGAAACTAGGAATAAAGTTATTCTTGTTTCTAGAGGAAGGTTGAAAACCTTAACATGACCTATGAGGCATTTTGTGATCAAGTCTACGTCGTTTTCACCTTGGATCACTCTTTCTGTGAAGTGAGCTGACAGAATTTTGGATCCATGATATCGGTCTGTTAACTTGAAATAGCAACCGATAACATGGTTAACAGTTTACATTTGGTATAGCTCTTTCATAAATATTACTTCAATTTATTTTCTTAACCTTGTGAGAGATAATACCTGTTTTATAACTGTGGAAATGAGACCAGAAAGGGCAAAAAAAATTTTTATAATAGTCCCATGATTAAATGGTAGATCCCTGACAGAAATTTGGGCCATCTGATCCAAACCACATAACTTTTCCACTGTGTCACCACTGTCCCCATTACAAGCAAAGCGATGACGCCACCTCCTTTGAGAGACAGTCCTGCCCTTTACTTATCTAGTTCTCCAAAACGTACTTTGCCTTTGTAGTAGTATCTATTTGGAAATCTCAGATTTCGATCCATGTGTTCTGATGTACAATTGAATCATGTTTGATTTGCTTTCATAGCCTCAATGATTAATTATTTTATGCCTGATACCACCATAGCTGGCCACCTAGTTAATGATGGTAGTGAGCATCAGATGGTACAACGTAAGCAGAGTAGGATCCTTTGTTTTTCTTGTTAACCCCAAGATGATAGCAACTGGGAAAATGTTATATAATTAGGCTTCTTTCTGCCTTAGGAATAAATTTTTTTTGAGATGTCTGAGATAAGTGGCTGATTATTTGTCTGTGGGTCCTAGAATTATATTTTATAGAGGTAAAGCATACACTTTTTTTTTTTTTTAGTTCCACACATTTTCATTAGAGGGTTATGGTCAGTCCTGCTATCAGGCAATGCTCTCAGCTGGTGAGGATGCTTGCGGCGTGCTTCCCAAAGCCGGGAATCCACAGGCTGAGTTAGGATGCGCCATCCCCATCTCCAGCTATCTACACTAGTGCAGGAAAAGGGCTCCGCTGTGTGAGGCTAGAGGCAGTCCCGGAAGAGCGGGGCAGTGACTGGACCTGGCCCCTGATTCTGCCCACACTCACTCACTGGTTTGTGTGCCTTGCACCCAACCTCGATGGTACTTTTTTCTCTTTCCCTCTAAGGTCTTTTTGTTATTAAAACTGTTTCTCTTGTCCTTATTCCATTATATTGTAAATAATTTGAAACCAGTGGCTTTGTGGTAAATTGATTAATGACTCAAATTTCCATTCTCTCTATTGCAGTTCAAAATCTCTTCACCACCCACCCCTACCTTTGATAGGGATATATTTCCCCACACTTTGATTGGTCCATGGGACCTGTTTTAGGCAACAGGATGTTAGCAGATGTAATGCAAGCAGAGGTGTGAAAAACTCTTGATATGGCTTCCACCTCTTGAACCACTGCCATCATTATGAGAAGAACATGCCCACTAGTCTCATGGACATGAGAGATACAGAGCACATAGGTGAATCTCCCCAGCTGAGGCCAAAGGAGATCAGCCAATCCCCAAGCTACCCTTAGATCTGTGACCAAAATTATTGCTGTTTAAAAGCCTCTTAGTTTTTGGTTGGTCTGCCATAAAACTTTTTTGTGGCATTGGCTAACTGGCACACACTGTCTAATTTCTTACTATTTTGTCACAGTTGAAGAGATGAATTTACCACCATTACTAAGAAAAAAATTGGCTCCACTGAATTTTACACTAGGATATAATATTACACATTATATAATATTCCTTATAATGCTTTGAGTTAATTATCTTGGTTTTACTGATGAGGAAACTAAGACTCATGGGATGTCACTATTTATAATTAAAAAGAGAATGATACAGAATTACGACCTCAGAACCAAAGCCTTTGTCAATGTGCTCTTTGTCTTTGGTATTGAAGGTGTTTTGCCAAAATGTAGGTTTCTTGCCAGCCAAATAGTCTGTCATAATCAACATTATAAAATGTACAATGACTTAAATCCTTTTAAATATTAGTCACACTCTTAGGGTTCATGCTCCTAAACTGAATTATACCTGCAATTATATTAAACTTTTGCAAATGGGTAGATCACTGTTAGTGTTTTCATTTCTACCTCATGAATTGTTATAAACATGAAAGTGTCTCATCAGGAAGGCAGTCAGGGCTGTCAATAAACCATCACTATTATTATCGGTAATTAAAAATCCAGCTGTAAAACCATTTCTGTGCTTGTCATATTTGCATGGAGATATTTGACAAAAAACTTTTCTGAAGTCTTAGAAAAGAATCCTTCCTTACCTCTTTTCACTTCTGGTGGTTGCCGTAATCCTTCAGTTCCAGGCTGTGGCAGCATCGCTCCAATTTCCGCCTCTGTCTACACATAGCCATCTTCCCTTTGCCTGTTTCTGTGACCAAATGTCTTCTTTCTATTATCACCTCAATTGCTAGACTAGGGCCCACCATATTTCAGTATGATCTCATCTTACTTGGTAGCATCTGCAAAGAACATTGTCCAATTTAGACCACATTCACAGGTTCCAGGTGGACAGAAATTTGGAGGAGACACTACTCAACCTAATATAGAATCATTGAGAGTCTTTATGCAAGAAATTAACATGAACGTGTGACTCTCTCTTTATATATATAAATATATATATATATATATACATATAATTCAAACGGAATATATATATATACATAAAATTCAAACGGAATATATATATACATAAAATTCAAACGGATCCTTATATATATATATATCTTCTTTGTTTACAACACTACAGAGAAGGGAATCTTGGTACCTTAAGTACTATGCATTAACATAGAATCTTGTTTAAATATGGACAATATTTGTCAAATATTTCACTTATTTTAAAATATTTAATACATAGCAAAATCAAAATTTATTTGACTAAATTATTTTTTCCTTTTTCATGAGATAGTATAATTGAAATTGTATTCCCACATTTCTAATTTATTTATATTTGTTAGCAGAAATCTCTATTTGCCCAGGGTTCATAGTTCCAAATTTTACATAAACATACACACATACATACATGAGAAAGAGAGAGACAGAGACAGAGACAAAGTTACGTGTATTACATACATGAATAACAAGTAAGGATTAAAAAGCTTTAAGAAAAATTTAAAAATATAATATAATAATAAAAGAAAGATTTGCTCAACACAATTACTAAAAGAAAAAAGAGTTGCATATACAAAAAGCAAGAATAATCTATTATGTCTTAGAAGGTTTCTGGAATACAGACCCTATTGTCATGAAGGGTTGAAAATTCAAATGGATCCTTAGATCACATAATCTTAAATTTCCAACAAATTCAGCAATGTAACCCATGAGAATAGCTTTCCTCTAGAAATCCCCATGCCTCTTTGTTAATCCCTGGTGGAATAATTTTAGGGACATATATTTGTCATTTGCATAGCCACTTGCTTTGTTGTTCACTAATCAAAATAACGAGGGGGAAGTCTTAATGCTGCATTTCTGAAACAAGTAAAATATTTGCACTAATTGGAGTTCCTAAAGCTAGTAGAACTATCAACATAGGGGACTAATTTTAAAGAAGTTCATCAGATTTCAATGTCCAGTCCATAAACTGATATGGTTTCCACAGTGATGATGGAAACAGGGACTTAGAAAAAATCACTGTGGAGTCCTATCGACACTCGCGGTGCAGTTTCCTCCACCTCCCTTTCCCAGCGCCGCCATCCTTCCTTCTCGTGTTCCCAGAACTACTTTATGGTGGAACCTGAAGAGAGGTGGACACTCACTTGTGATGATATTCACAGCCAGGTCCTTGGGTCAGGCGGTGTAACAGGAAGCGTCCTTATCCTCTACAACTGAGTTTCTCAATTCACAAATCTATCAACCCTTGCAGACTTCACAAAATAGGGATCGCAGGTCTGTGAACCCAATAGATCTATCTGTCTTTGGCATTGCCTGTGGAATAAATTATTAAAGTCATTATTACAGGATTGGATGGAGAACATAGAGAATTGTTATGTGCTTTGCCTGATGCAAGATACACAAGACCCCCAAAAATAATTGCCCAGGTAATATAAAGACATAAAAATCTCTCCTGTGCTTCCAAGGAACCTTACCTTGTACACAAAGTTGGGTTTTTAACTCCTGTGTATTTCAGAAAGTCAAAAATCTCTCAAATACAAGGGTGTACTTTTGAACTAAACCTGTTTCACCAGCTCTAAGCATCAAACAGAAGTCTCTCCTAAGGAGGTCTGAAATGAAATCCACAATTAGCCTACTTACAAGATCATTAATGTCATGCTATAATGAAATATTTGAGCATATTACAGTTATTTTTTAAAACTTTCTAAAATCATGCCATTGGTACAGAGAGAGAAGTAAATTGAAATTCAATTAGCCTCTACTTTTAGAACTCTTTTAATTATCGGGTTAAAAACTTGCACCAATTAAATCTCCCTCATTAGAAGCACAAATTTTTAAGACTCTCTTATATTTAACATGTATATATAAAATCTTTTGCTCTGTTGAGCATTCGGAAGAATTGTTTGCAAATGGAAAATAACTAGGGCAAAGGAACGAGGCAAAAAAAAAAATACAGGTGATTTTAACACAAATACTGTACCAACTCCCCTTTCAGATTTGGGGGGCTTCTCTTTACTTCATCACCCACACAGCACACATGCTCCGGCTCTCAGGAGCTGCTGAAGACTAGGTTAACAAGAAGAAGCAGGTAACTGGTAACTGAGAGAGATGCCGCTCACACATTTTGGCCTTTAGTCTGCACTGATGTAGACCACTAAGTGAAATGCTTCTCCATCTGACGCACCGAATTTTTCCTTCACTCTTAAGTTTCTTGCTTTTCCTAACAGAATCTCATACAAGACTACTTCGAAAATATATAAGGAACTCTTACAAATCAATTTAAGAAAGACAAGCAACACGATTTAAGGAAGTGAGAAAAATACTTGTACAGGAACTTCAGAGAGGAAGATAGCTAAATGTGCAACAGGAAAATAAAGTCATCACTAGTCATTAGGAAATTTAATAAAAGCACCAGAACGTTGTACTACACATTAACCAAAATTGGGGCGGGGCGGGGGAGAGAAATAATGGAAGGAAGGAACGAAGGAAGGAAGAAAGGGAGAGAAAAAAAAAACTGGGAAGTATGTAGGGAAAATGTATTTCTCATACAAGCCCCACTGGCTAGGTAATTTGGGGTCCAACTCCTCAGATGGCAGCGTTAAAAGTTGGCAGTCCAAACTCTTCACTCCTCAGGGAGAAGTCAGAAGTTAGGGGTTCCCTCCCAATCTGTAAGGCACCGTGCCAGCGTGAGATTTATGAGAAGAGTGTGTCTCAGCCTTTCCTACCTGTTTCAGTGTATTTTCTTAGATGCCCAATGTAGGAATCACTCAACCAGCTTCTAGATTTCTCTCAGAGGGAATTAATGTGTGTGTAGCTTTATGTTCAGTGCATCTGTGGGAGGAGAGAAATTCAGGATCCTTCTATTTTGCCATCTTCCTGACATCTCCTAATAGCATATACTTCACAATTCCATTTAAAAGCTTTCAAAGACAGGCAAAAGTAATCTTTGGTAAGAGATCAAAACAGTGGTTGCTATTGGAGTTATTGGCTAAGAGGGGGGTCCAAGGAAGCCTTCCAGGATGTTGAAAATATTCTATATCCTTGGTGGTTACAAGATGTGCACATATGTAAAATTCATTAAGTTGAACATTCAAAATTTTTTAAAATATATACACTAACATAAGCATATGTGTATACACATTATACTTTAACATTATATATGTACTTTTCAAGCAAATTTTGGTATACTTTGTCAAGTAGTTACCAATGTGCCAAGAAATTTTAATAGTGATTATTTCCCTCTCTTCCAGTGGTATAACACAATCAATATTCTGAAATGACCACTAGTTACAGTGATGAGTCTGAATAAATTAAAATTTAAAATACACATAGTTTCTAATGTTTTACTATTTCTGCACAAAGAAAAATCGATTTTAAAAATTATTAAAGACAACGGACAAAAAATTGTGACATAAGCACAAACAATGCTTAAGATTTTAATGGTGCAAATGGCCACATTGTCGAGGAGGTGTGGACGAGGATTTAAATGCACATGCAAAATTCCTGCACTAAGCCAGGATCATTAAAATGCCTCCCTTGGTCCCAGGTTGTATCATTCTAGCTCACAAAGCAGCACATGCAAATCATCTTAGAAAAAAAATTCCAAATTTAGAACCTTGCCACAAGTTGAATTAATCCAAATATAGCTCAAAATTTTTTTAAAAGTTATCAAGTAGACAAGGAAAGAAACAAAGTCAGAACAGAAGACAAGATTAGACCCTCTTCATAAACTTCTAATATCAATCTTAACATATACAGGTTTTACTGTGCCCACTCTGAAACGTTCAGAGAGAAAAAATAAAATTAGAAAAATAAGAGAGCAAAAAGTAAATATAACTATAACTTGGCTTATTTGAAAAAGACCCAGATTCAGTGTCTAGAAATGAAAAGTGTAATCACTAAAATAAAAAAAAAAAACAGTATGTTTGCTGTAGAACAAGTTAAACAGTAAAAAAAGGAATTAGTGTTCTAATGATGGATCTGAGGAAATTACTTTAAATGAAACACAGAGAGATTAAAAAAATACAAGAGTAATTAAAGAGTAGTTAAGAATCTCGAGGAAAATAAAGAGTCTAATAAAAGTGTGTATATATACATGAAAGATATTTTTAAAGTATATACATGTATGTGTGTGTGTGTGTGTGTGTATACATATGATTTCAAGACTTAAAAAGCTGGTGACTTGGGGTTAAACACCTTCCCACCAGTGTTCAGAGCCTAAATCTCTATTAAAAGTCAATTCTGATTCTACCTCAAGATATTAGAAATAAGTGATAGAGTTTAATATGACCAATGTTAATAAAACATCTGTCTCATCAGCATTGGAAACTTGTTCTTCCACATAACTTTTTTTTGTGCAATATTGAGCAAGTATTTTAAAAACTCTTCATAGCCTTAGCCTTGAGATCTTCAGAACATGCTTCATCTGCATGTTTAACAATTTTTATGTCATACCTCCTTTTGAAATGTGTGTCAGCCAGCACTAGCTGAGAAGGACCTAACGTTTTCCTGTCCCTAGACATACGACTGCAATTTCTTTGGCTTTTGACCTCACCACGATGCTGTTCATTCCACTTTTTTCTTAGTAGTCATCTCATTAATTTAAAAATTTAGCCACTTTTCCATAGTTTCATCAAACACTATAAATGTTCCTTTCCAGAGTGGCCTCTCATATGGATCAGGAATTTCCTGTTCCATTTTCTTGATGGACCATACTGTCATTTCACTGACACTGACCTCACCTTCACTGGCACTGTAGCTCATGCCTGATCGCGGCTTACGTTTCATTTGCTCTGTAAGACACATCACGGCCATCTTGCACTTAGGAACATTAGATATCACTTCAGCACAGAGTTTAGGGAACATTTTAAACAGCAAAATCACCAACAAAAGCACAAAAATGTGAAACACGTGGCACTAAATAGACTGCAGAAAGAATACCCGTTTACAGTAGGAGAGCTGAGACGGGAAGATGGGGAAGCCCTGTTTGACCTGAGCTGGGAATCAGCCCATTGGGTCTCTCAGATATTCCCTTTCCTTGTGCATGCTCATGAATGACCACAAAAGCGACAGGAGTATGGCTTTGGGAGTTACAAATAAGTTTATCAAGTAGGTGAATTCAGAAATATGGAATCTGCAAATAACAAAGAGCAACTGCACTTTATACAGTTTGTATTCATTTTCTGTTGCTGCTGCAACAAATTACCATAAGCGTAACCGCTTAAAACAACACATCTTCATTATCTTCCATTTCCTTGGGTCAGAATCCAGGTACAGCTGGGTCCTCTGCTCAGAGCCTAACAAGACTGGAATCAAGGTGTTACCTAGACAGACTCTTATCTTGAGGCTCTGGGAACAATCCTGCCTGCAGGACCATTAAGGTTGTTGGCAGAATCCATTTCTTTATCATGATTTCCACGTGGCCACCTTCCATCTTCAAGACACCAACAGTGGTTTAGTCTTTCTCAACCCTTCTATGCTTCCCGACTTCCCAGTCTGCTAACAGAGAAACCCTGCTTCTAAGGGCTCAGGCGATTAGATTAGAGTCACCAGGAGAATCTGCCCTAATCTCCCTATTTCAAGGTCAGATGCTTAGTAACATTAATTAAATCTGCAAAGCCCCTTCTATCATGTGACATAACATATTCATGGGGACAACACCAGTGTCTAAAGGAATGGAAGCCAAAAGGCCGCTTACCACGCAGTTTTAAAAACAGAGAACTAAAATATTGGACAGCAATTGCATGTCGATTTGAAAGTTAATAAGACTCTAGGTGTTATGGCATTGTTGGGAGGAATGTTAAGTTAGTAGACTTTAAACTTTATTAAGTTTAGTATTAAATATATGAAATACAATTTCAAAAGTAAGTGCTAAAAGCGGTAAAAAAGAGGGATGAGAAAGTAAAACAAAAATCAATTCTACCCTTCAAAAAAATAGAGCTAAAAAATAGGGCATTTATAAAGTACAAAATAAGATTTTTGAGCTAAGTCACAATCATAGACTTACCAGTTAAAAGAAACTGTCAGATGGAGAAAAAGAACAGTACAGCTATATGTTGTTACCTTTGCCACATTCTGTTGGGAAGAAGCAGGTCACAGGCTCCACTCACGCTGAAGGGGATGGAATTACACAAAAGCTTGGACCTTCCAGAGACAGGAATTATCTGGAAACACCCTAGCATCTGCCTACCATTTCACAGATATTTAGTAAAATACTGCCTATTACTTAAAAGTTATAGTATGTATTTTAAGTATATTTAGAAAAAGCGCTTACCTATTCTAAGTCATCTAAGTGCAGGTCAGAAAGACACTCATTTTGAAAACACAATATGTGATATTTCTGAATTTGCTGATTATCTTGTTTGGAAGAATATGACTACGATTTTTGTTACTTTGTTCGTCTCAAAAAAGGTTAATTATAGTAAATGTTTTTTATGTATCTTATTAAAAACAATCTTCACAACCTCATGTACTTGAAAGTATAAACCAAATGTTAACTGTCCTGCTTTTATTAAATATAGAAACAAAGTATTTTCAATAAATACAGTCTAAAAAACAGATAGCAACAGTCTAGACACTGGGCTTATATTTCTTTCATTGTCCCTTAATGTGTTCTATTGTATCTTGAACTATCTGATTTCCAAAAGGTAACCTCAAACATTCACCCAGAGGTGAATCTGCTACGTGTGCATGAAGAATCAAGAGCATTTTAAATTTTCCTCATTCTTCTTATAAGATCCAGGTCTCTATAATGGTTCTGTCCTGAATGTGAGTCTATTGTAGAAACAAAGGCCATCAGATAACGCAGAAATATACCTCTTCTCTGTATGAAAGTCTTTTTACCTCACACAAAAAAGGCAGACAAAATGACATTCTTCTTCGCCCTGTGTCAATTTCATTGTTATAAATTACTCTCTTCTGGCAAAGCAATACCTTAGAAATGAGATAAAAAGCGAGGGTGCCACATAAATATGATTTCATATACACACAGGTAAAATGTCAGTTATGGCTTAGGTACTGATTCCATGGTTTTACAGACTAACTAACTTGTCCAACTAGCCTTTCAAAGGAGTAGAATTGCTCTGTTTAAGCTGCCAAACCTATACTATCATTGTGAGATTATGTCTCTTTCTTGTTTCCTCAGTTAAAACATATTTGTTTAGACTGTTCAAATCCTGGAAAAGAAGGCTGTGCACAGATATTAGGTTACTAATGCAGGCAGATGGGTCCTTTTTTCTGATTGCTGTTATTTTTGAATATGTAAAATTGGGATAATAGTAATAAAGCCTCCTCTGTGGGATAGTTGTAAGGATTAAATTTCATTACATATAAAGCAGTAAGAACAGTATACAGTGTATAGTAAGCACTCGATAAATAGTCACTAATATTATTGTAAATTATTAAGTTGGGGGTTCAAATATTTTGAACACCACAAAATTCCAAGGATTACAGAATCATAGGAAGAGAACTGAATTGAAAATAGGAAGAAGATTTAAGCGATTTGTGTTAGTGCAACTAAAAAAATTCTACCCATCATTTCTTAAGTTTATTTTATTAACTTGTCCATGTGAATGTCTAGTGGGGAAAAAAAATTCCTAGGTTATTTGAAGAAAAAATATGTCCTATGCTCTAATTACAAATTGTTGAAATGGGTCCTAGTCAACACACTTGTAAATCAAAAGTAAATATTTTTAATGCCCTGTGCTTTGTCAGATGAAAACTCAAACCCATCTTAGATGGATGTACATAGTTTCATCTTCCAGATGGGCGATAAAGGTGACAGTAAAATGACTTCTGGCAGTTGCAGTCAAATCCCCAGAGAACAAGAGTCAAATTCAAGATACAAGCACTAAAAGAATGTTGTATGGAAGTGACACAGAGCTTGACAGATTGAATCTTACTGTCAGTGGGATTGGGAGGAGAGCATAAAGCAAGTCAAGTCCTATTAAATTGTCTGCGGGGCTCGAGATTATGCTATTCAGGTGGCAAAAGTGACAGAGCATTGAGTATTGGCTGTCTATATCAAAAGCTCAGTTAATTTTCTTGATGTTGGGCAAGTTAAGGTCTCTAATCTTAAAGCAGCTATGCCAACATCCAACTGATGGAGCAATATTCAGCAATGTTAAACAAGCTGAGAGTGAAATTTATTATTGCATTTTCCCACCATTTGTATACATGTGTGTCTATTTGTGCAAACTTTACCTCCTGGTAGCCAAATAAGAGTTTTCTGAGCTATTAAAAGACAAATATTTTTGCCTGAAGGGGAGCTTGTTTCCTACGTAGAGTTTTATTACTATTATTATTTAAACAGCACAAATTAAAGTGAGGAGAAAAACACTCACAGTTCTTTTATTGTGAGAATTATTGTAATTTTATATATTTGTGTATATTTCTAAGCTTATTTGATCCTTAAGTGGCTTCTCCATTCACTACTAAAACTTTTTTGTTTTTTGTTTTAGAGGGGAGGGAGAAGTCCAAACTGCATATCGACTACATCAACATTCAGTACTATGCGCCATGGTAATGAAGCTGACTTTCTGGAAAATTCTATAATATTTTCTGCAGATGAGCATCCATTCTCTCACTTGGAGGTCAATGGTTATCCTTTTCTGGCATGCATAATTGCTTGTTATTATGTTATTTCAGAGAAGAAATTGTAGTTCCCGTTTGATATTAGACTCTGCAGTCCAACTCACCTTTACTATAGAGCCCCTATAGCTGTTTTAAAAGTCTTCAGAGAGCAGTAGAGAGGAGTAAACTATATAACTAAAGAGGCAATTACTGCAGGTGAACATTTGATTAGTCCCCTGTTCATTGGATTGACATTGATTACGGATCTACCTTAAAAATTTCTCTGTGGTGAAAACTGAATTTGATGCTGTTCTAATTTTTGTTTCAGGAAAGTGCTTCGGAATATACACAGCTTGTCTTGGAGGTCAGAGGGAAGTGGTCTACTTTGCAATAAGTTATTTCTGATGCACTGATATTTCTTTTATCAATTAAGTTTCTGTGTTTTCAATTTATATGTTAACCTTACATAATAAACTATTGAGAAGAATTTTCCTATATGTGTTTAGGCACTCAATAAATGATAATATTTAAAGAAAATGATAATTTATGACAGAACAAGTTTAAATAGTTAGAAAACAGCATAATCAAGCATATTATTACCAAATACTTGACACATTCATTCCGACTTCATTTTTTTCACACATATAATTTGTTCATTGAAAATAACGATGTGATTTCTAAGTTATCTATGCTTAATTAGTTATAACCAGCTCCACATTTGGCAATTCAGTGTTGGGATATTATGAGAAAGAATTCTGAAATAAGAAACTCCTTGGTCATTCTGTTAGTTTGAACCCTCTGAGACACTGATCCCGAGATGGTATTAAATGTGCAAAAATTTTATTACGTAAAATGCCTATGTGAGAGAAAACAGGAGCAGAGCAGGTATAGAATGCGAAAGTCACCAGGCCACAATGCAGATCTCACCCTGTGAGAGGGAGACTACGGAGCAACAGAGGACTGTGCATTCTGAGATCAGTATGGCAAAGCCACAGGGGGTTCCTCAGGCCAAAGTCTGTGGTCAGACCAGTCTAGCGTCTCCCAGGAATGGGTGGCCACTTAGTAATCTTGCCACACTCGGTCATGGGACTGCAGGGCGCAGTGAACTTAGGTCTTCTGGTTCCCAGATGTGGGGGCAGTTAGAGCTCATTGCCTTCTCTGTAAATGTTATGAGAAATAAACAGACTGTAAAGAATGTTTAAAAGGTTGTGAAATAATTTTGTTTTTGTGTTTAACAAACATCTTTCCTAAATCGCTCTTTCTTGTTTTAGCCTAAACTTTCAACTTCCTATATTTCATGTATTTAGGAGCAGAGTAGACAATATATGATAATATAGAGTTCCGATCTGGGGGTACGAGATACCTGAGTTCCAGCCAAATTGTGACACTGGGTAAATTTCAGCTTTCTATGCTGAGTGTTCTCCTTTATGAAATAAACATATTATCTGCTTAATATAATAATATCTACATGGTTTCTACCTTACCTACAATCCTATGTTTTATTACTAGAGTTAGCACAGAAAAAATGTAAAACATCCAGTTAGGGAAGATCGAAGGAAATTTTGCAAATCCAGAAGACAGTGAGTAAGGCCTGATATCTAAATCATTAAATGATTTTTCAGCCATGCAGTTTGCTCTAAGCTTTTCAACAAGCTAGCGCTAAAGTTTATAGTTCTCAGTCTGTATGTGTGGTAGGGGTAGTGCAAAGAGAGGTTCACTTCATAGGTCTTTAGTAGAAGAAAATGGAAACTAGTCCTTTGTTTTAAGTTATTTCACTAAAAAAAAAAAATGATGCTTATTTTGTATCATTTAATTAAAAACCATAACTCACATTTGTATTCCAACTGAAAAGCTAGTGAAAAGTTAGTGACATTGGATGAATATACTATTGCTATAGTTTCCTAAGAATGCCTCTATAATTCTTAGCAGTCAAAAGGCAAAGAATTGTACGTATTTTAACGTTAGATTAATTGTTATCTTATTCTGTATTATCTGTTTTTTGTTGTTTTTGTTCTCATCATACATTCATATTCTCTGTTTACATAGTTCACTCTTCCGGTCACATGATTTAATGACCATCTTATGCATGGGTACAGGAGCGTTTTCTTGCCCCACTAACTGTATTGTATTTTTTTGAGAATATTTAAACTTTAGTTCAGATATCATCTTGAAATGTGAATATAGATCATGTATATTACATATAGACTTATTTTTTAAAAAAAATATTCTTTAGGGAAGTCATATAAAATAGTTTATTTTTGAGCTTGTTACATTGCCCTTATTTAAAGTACTCATTCATATGGAAAAAGTACCTTGTTTTCAAAATTAAATTTGAAAAAATGTGTTTTATGTGAAGTAAGTTTGCATAATGCTGAAGATGAGGTGTGAAAAAGAAGACAAAATAGAAGATCTGAATAGACATTTTTCCAGAAAAGACATACAGATGGGCAACAAGGACGTCAAAACTTTTTCTACATCACGAATCATCAGACAAATGCAAATCAAAACTACAATGAGAGATCACCTCACAGCTGTGAGAATGACTATTATCAAATAGATAAGAAAAGGGAACTCTTTTGTGATGTTGATGGGAATGTAAATTGGTGCAGACACCATCAAAAAGACATGGCAATTCCTCAAAAAATTTAAAATAAAACTATCATATGATCTAGAAATTCCACTTCTGGGTATTTATCTGAAGAAAATGAAAACACTAACTGGAAAAGATGCAAGGCCCTCATGTTTAGTGCAGCATTATTTACAGTAGTCAAGATATGAAAACAAACTGTCCATGGATGGATGAATGGTATATAAACAATGTAATACATACATTGGAATATTATTTAGCCATATAAAAGAATGAAATCTTGCCATTTGTGACAACGTTTATGAACCTTGAGGTAATTATGCTAAGTGAAATAAGTCAGACAGAGAAAGACAAATACCACATGCTGTCTCTTATATGTGCAATCTATATCTATGTCTATGTCTGTATCTATATCTACAGATAGATATACAAGCCCATAGATGCAGAGAACATATTGGTGGTTGACAAAAATGGGGGGTGAGAGATGAAAAAAGTGGGTAAGCTGTTTTCATCTTTTTTAGTTTAGTTTTTTAAAAAACTTTAAAAAGATGCGACTAGTTTAAAAGCCTTTAATTTGTCTATGACTTGTGTAAAACAATCTATTTCTAAGGAAGTCACTTTGCATATATAAAATTAGAGAAAAATTGGTAAGCATGTTTTTGAGTTTTATTATTTATCTTCATTTAGAAACTCTTGCTTATTTGATTTAAAAAAGTAGGCATGTGGCTATATATAGTTGTTAAAATCATAAATGATTTTATTTACATAGTAATACTCTATAAACATGCATCATTTTTACAATCAGAAGAAAATTCATAAACTCAGTAAAATTTTGCACATTAAAGAAAGCTTAGACATATTTTGGTAGAATCCTTTAAAATGAGGGTTTGATATATAAATATTAAAAGAATAAAATGATTTCTTTATAAAATAATATCAACGAAGAAAAATAATAGGAGTATTATATTTAAATTCTGAATTATTCATTTAGTAAATATTTATCAAGTGACTATAAGCATTGCACTGTGTTAGCCCATGAAATATAGAGATACACACACACACACACACACACACACACACAGAATATAATCTTTAGCTATAAAAATTTATGATCTAAAATACAAAATATATAAGCGACCATGTAGAAATAATCATATTTCATAATTCCAGTGAAATTTAACTCTAGAAGTAAAACTTTTACTAAACAACTTCCTTGTCTGGAGTAACTGAGTGAGAATATTTCCAATAATTGTGACTACATTTGGAAATGGACATGAAAACAGCAAGAAGCAAACAGAAGTAATAGTGTTATGTGAATTCACTATTATTTTCAATTGCACAAAAAATTATAATTTTGAAAGATCCATATTAAATGATGTACAAATAGAGATAAAGTTATAATTTGTTGGGGGAAAAAAGCACCACTGCAAAGATAACAATGTGTATAATACTCAGTTTTTACCAACCTCCGTTTGTAGAAATAGCATATCGAATCATTTCTCCTTTGATTTTGAATCCCAAAACCATTAATTTTGGAAGCTGGTTATAAACAGCCATAGACATGTTTTAAGAGAGGAAGGAAGGTAAGGTTGATAGACGGAGAGGGGAGGAAAAGGAAGGACTGAAAAAAATATGATTTCTCTAATGTTGGATGTTTTATTTTTAAAATACTCTCTGAAGCAGCAAGAGAATAGTTGAGAAAAGGACTACAGTACATAGGGCCAACGACCACACCTGCTCTCTGAAATAAACTTTTAAGCATCACACTGAAATCCCCATATTGACATTTTTATGAAATTTGTAAGAATTGATGTTTGTCTGAGGTTAATTTTCTGGGATATTTATTATTATGAGCTGCAAACACACTCAGCAAATCATTTATAACCAGAAATTTTCTTGGGAATCAATCACTATTATTTGGACGTTTAAAATTAGTTTCTAGGTTGATAATTTTTAATGCCTGAGAAGAAAAGGCAGTAAAGGTCATAGAACATACTTGACAGTCAAGCAATATATATAACCCTGACCCACAGGCAAATACACCAAACATCACCATTCCTCTACTACCGCAGCTTACTGATTCTAGTTTTAAATCAGCACAGGACAGCTGAACTACAGAAAATGAGGAGACCACTGGCTTTGAGGAGCAGATCTCATGGGAAATAAGCAGAGCTAGAGGAGAAAAGGCAACAGAGGCCAAAAGGGATTTTATGCTTTGCTTCTGACTTCAATCTGGTTGAAGCATCTACTAAGTCTTTTTTTTTTTTCAATTCAGTTAAAGCTCATAAATTCTGCATTGGAGGACCAATAATGTGCATGTGAAATGACATATTTTATCCTTGAGCACTCGTGGTAGCAGAAAATATAAAACTTTCTTTACTAGACAGTAAAGCAAAACAAGATAGAGGGGATTTTGTATTATCTAATGTATAGCAAAAGTTTTAAGAATTATTAACAGAACACTGTTTTCCATAAGAGAGATCCATGCTCTTGAGTTTTGACAAACCATCATTAAGCAATATTAAACCAGTACAAAAATATTTAAAAATTTTTTAATACCTTCTGAGTGATTAGCTCTTACTTTTAGAGGTCATAATAACATAATGTCTTACAATGTATATTGTTGAGTATTTCCAATGCAAATCCACATAAATTATCTCTTTTGATCCTTGCCACAGCCTTATAAAGTAGTAGTAAAGAAATTATGTTTACTATGTTATGATCCAAAATATTCTGAAGTATCTCATAATCACCGAGATAGTTCTTTATCTCTTAAAGATTTCTTTATCTGAGGCATCTCAATTACCAGATATTATATTTCTAGAAGCTGAGTTCATATAACTGAAGGGAAGAGACTAATTAGAATTTTCTGCTTACATGGAGCATGTTAAATAATCACCTAGAAAGTTGAGATCAAATAATAGTGCCTATATTATTTAATGCAATAAAATGAATGGTGGACAAAAAAATTTCTCCAGTTCAATTAGACATTTCAGGTTGCTTTCTATGAGAAAAGTATTATTATGTACAATGTGAAATATATAGAGATGAGTAAAATTCTGTAAACTGCCTAACAAGTACTCACATCTGTAGTAGAGAGACATGCATATACCATGGAAAGTAGTAAACACTATGGTTAAGAGTAAGCTCAATCACGCTACCTGGGTTCAAATACTGGCACAAAGCAGATTCCAATAAATGTTCCTTGAATGAATGAATGAATGAATGAATGAATGAAATTGTTGGAATTTGAATGTTACTGGCTAATACCTAGACATTCAATAAATATATGTAATTTGACATAAAATTTGATTCACTGTTTTATCTGAAAAATCTTTAGTCTGCCTTCTTTAACCAATAGATCATTTTTTCCAGCATCTAACACAAGAACAGAGATCGATGTCCTCTTATTGCTTCTCACTTATCTTTATTTTACACTTTTGATCCTTGAGAAATGGGGAAAAATAATGAAAGTGAAACCAATGACCTTGTATTTTAGCATGTTGTAGAAAACGGTAGGCAAATAGAAGAAAATAAACGAGCGTAACCTTAAAGAGATGAAAATCACCTGGAATCTAGACAGACATTCTAACATTGACCCTATCATCAAATCTAAGAAATGATGAAAGTCTATAGGATGTGGGGTCAAAGTGAGACTGGGTGAAGACTTGAGTGAATAAATTGCTAGTAATGAACAACATGAAGAATCATTTGCAGAACTTCCCATTTCCATCTGTGAAGGAACTTCCATTCTGCAGCAAAGCCTTCTAGGACCCTCAAATACAGTTCGTTCCCCACATAATATGTGCAGCTTATACTTTTTCTTCACAGCTTCTTAGAATTTCCAAATGACTCTTTTGCGATTATTGATTAATGTTTATTTTCACCATTATATTAGAACCTATTTGAGAAGGGTTCACATAGCATTTTATGATTTATTTACCTTGGTTAAAGTAGAATGCCTGGCTCCTAACATGTTTTCAGTAAATATTCACTAAATTCATACAATTCTATACTTTAAAAGCAGCACATATGTGCATATAGATCACATTAACTTGAGAAATAAGGTTGGTTCCATGAGGCACAAAACAGTCAGAAAGAGCAGAAGCTAAATTAGTAACTATCTTTTCAATAAAGCTGCAAAGAGCAATCCAAGGAGAAAAAAGAATCCAACTAGGAAAATAGTAGGTATTTAAGAACTACAAAGTGAAAACAGACATTCTTTCTTCTTTGCACATATCTCTGGTAGCATAAGGTAATAGCTGATAATAATTGAGGACTACAGTATTAATACGGGGATGGTAATAATAGTATCTAGTGCATAAGACTGTTGAAAAGATTAAAGACATAATTACAAGTAAAGCACTTAAAACATTACCTGGCGAATATTAAGCTTACCATAAATATTAGCAGCTTTAGAAGGTGTTAGCTGGTGAACTCACTAACTCGATTTCATTATATTATCAGGAAGTTCATTCACTTACTAAAAAAGGGGGGAATAGGGGATGATAATATGGAAAAGCCATTACGTGGCATGAATATATAAGTGCTTTTCACTTGTTTTTATTTAGTCAACGCATAACCGTATGAAGTAGTATAGCTGTCCCTTTTGCCAGAAGAGAGAAGTAAGAGTGAATCTAGGGATTAATTACTTTAGTGCAGAAAAGTAATAAGTGGAGGGGCTGAAATTTAACTCAAGTGTAGCTAACTTAATATTTTTCTAGCTATTTCCATTATACCATATTGTGATTTTTGTTAAATTATCATTTAAGTAAAGCCCCAAGGTGTCAGATGGTGAGCCTCAGTTCAACAAAGGCTGCCAATGAAAATGAAATAGAGAAGTTTATTATTCACAGGCACCACAGGTCAAGGCAGGGTGCAGGCAGAGGGGGCTTAGGAGGACCTGGGCACAAGGCCTTTATTAGGGCTGCAGGTGGAGAGTTTGTGATTCTCAGGCTAAGACCTGACTAGTCGATGCAAACCAACAGGAGAAAAGTCTTAGTAAGCTCTAGGGAACATACTAGGTGTAGGAGCTGAGAGGCAAGAGAGACTGTTTATCACCAGTGGTTCTGGGGAGGTCACATCATGAACTTACGTTTACTTGTGACTCAGCAGTCTGCTGTCTGGAGTGTATGCTCATAGGAGGTGCTAGTGTCCATTTAAGGCCCCTTCAGGCTCCTAAGCCACCCAATGTGGATGCAGAGGCACCAATATCATGATGTAATTTAGTTAAACCTTCAACATGTCATAACTTTTTCTTATAATTTATCAGCTTCTCAAAGGCATTGATCGATCCCTTGAAATCTAAGCATATCATACATTTCAAAAACTGTTTTCAAAAATTTTCATTTTACTTATCTTTGTCCTCACAAAATATGCAGTATGTATTTATGCTCCAGGGGTCAAGTGTCTACTTTAGAAATGTGAGATCTCACAGTTCTCCGTGTTTACTGTAGTGTTACATTCTATGGCCATGAATTTGGCTATACAATCATTATTCAGATAATTTGCAGATGTGAGAACCATTTACTGTCTCTGGGATTTCTGTTTTCTGATGAAGGAAAGGCAATCTGCCCTCCTTATTAATGAGGCAATAAATTAAATTTTCTTGAAGAAAGAGAGGCAAGAATTGTTATGTCTCTCAGCATTTCATATAAAGTCACATTTTGCATCTAGATGAAAAACAGAGACTCTGGAACCAGTCTATCTGGATTCACGTCCAGTTCTGTCAGTGCCATCCGACTATGCAACTCTGGGTATTTAGAATAACAATAGTAAGTTCTCATAAAAATTAGCAGTTATCATTATTCTTTTTATTTTTCACAAATGTAAGATTTATTCTGGTGGTGTGACCTTCTTAAAGGTGACAGAATCTGAAAGCTGAATCAAGGCTGGTGGCTACTTTACAGATTGCAATGTACAAACAACCAGTTGAAAGTGGAAAAAATCTACGTAAAATAGTATTTTTACTTTGGCACATGTAGCCCTCTTCATTTTATGTGTCCCTTCACATCCTTCTCCCAGTCAAAATCACATATGCAATAATTTTATTGCTTAGTGCATATATATTAGTGTATGTTTTTAAATTGCTTTGAATTTGTGAGTATCTATGGTTCCCTAAGATATAACTTAATTCAAATTTAGGAAAAATACTTAGCAATTTTAGACTGAATTAGGAAATTGATATTTACTTTTTAATTGATTATTTCACAAAATATTTAGTTACATGCTGGTTAAATTAATATTTCACTGGACTGATAAAAATTCCCTCCTCTGAAATCTGAAAAATCATAAAAATTAGATGTACAATTATGACATTTGTGTTAAACATCAAAAATTCAATATTCATTATTAATTGTCTGCTTTACCCAAGTAGTGCTGATCCTTATGAAATAAATTGGTATAATTTATGTACTTCAATATCTTTTAATTACTTAATGATAATGCGTCATTAAAATGTATGACTGATATCAACTAGACATAAGTTGTCAGATTTTATTAATTAATCTAGTCTCATTACAGTTGCAGTAATCATGTTATTGTAAATGTATAATGTTCTTTTAGAGATATTCATTGATAAATCTGAATTAATTAAAATACTTAACCATTTTCATTCTATAAAGGATTATATGTGCACATCAATGAATGAGCATACATTTTTTATTACATTGTATCCCTTTAAGTAGTCTTACAGTAGAACTAATGTCATTAGCACTCATTAACTTACAGTTGATTCTTTATAATGGTCCTACTGGGAATAAATTTTCTTTTACATATTTTAGATAGAGTTTGTTCTTTCATTAGGAGACATGACTGTTCCTGAAATTGCTCTAGGCATTTAATTGTGATTGTAAAAAAGTTTGAAGTCACCTTAAAATGTGTTACATGTGGCTTAAATATCTGTCTATCTATGCATCTTTGTAGTTCATGATGTTTTTGATCATTGTAATTGGAGATGATTTTTGTATTCATAAATTGGGAGGCTAAGCCACCATATGATTTAGATTTCAGAATTTTTATCTCTTAAATAGTTTTATATCAGAAACAACATCAGCTTACATTATAAATTAAATATTATTATATCAAACTATGTGAATGTATTTAATTTAATAAGTACTTACCTGGTGTATTAGCTTACCTATGGCTGCTATAACAAGTACTACAAACTGAGTGGCTTGAAACAACAGAAATTTATAGCCTCACAGTTCTGGAATTCAGAAATGCTAACTCATAGTGTCATCATGGTTGGTACTTTAAAAGAGCAGTGATGTTCTGCATTATTTCTTACCTTGCACATTCCAGTGAGCAAAGCATTATTACTGTTATTTCATTGTTGAGATAAGGACACTGAAGTAGAAAAAAGTTAATATACTAACAAAGATCTTACAACAAATGAATGATAGACTCAGCACTAGAACCCACCAAAATCCAAAATCCATATTTATACCACAATACCATGTTCCAAAATCCATATTTATACCACAATACCATGCAGCCTTTTAAGAATGATTTATAGTAGATAGCATGTAACTTCCAAATGTTACTTGTTTTAAGGCACTGATGTTAGATAGTTGTTTACTACCATAGCATAACATTATCTTATTTATCATCAACAAATTTGAGGCATTTTCCTCAAATTTGAGGGAATTTCATCAAACTGTATGGGAATTTCCCACCAGTGCCTTAGACATATTATAAAGTCATTATAAAAACAATAAGGAACTATGGCAAGAACAGGAAAACAGATGGATAACAACAAAAAAAATACAACCCTTAGGGAGAGTCTAAGGTACATATAGTTCATATAGGGCAAATATGGCACCAAAAGTAAATGATGAAAGGACATTCTATTTTTAGATGTCTCACTTCATGGAGAACATTAAAACTGAAGTCTTTTCTTACGCCATAATTAAAAGTGGGCTCCATTTAAAACATGCATTAAGATATAATGTGAAAAGTAAAACAATGTTAGGAGAAAATGTAGGGAGGAATACTTAGATAGCCAAAGACTCAATAGCGGTTTTCTGTTCATTTCTTGAGTTCTTTTTACTTCACAGTTTCTTCCACTATGGTATTCTGCTCTGCAAATAGGAGCTGCCTTAGACCCCACAACTCCTATCTTCATCTCCTCATCTTGAGAGATTGCCTAGCTCTCTGCTTGTATTCTCCCTTCTTGTACTGTGGTCTTAAAACAATATCTAATGAAGAAGCCCAGTGAAATTTTAGGTTTCATCTAATTTAGTCCCCTTCTCTCAAGGTTTGCAGACATGTGTTTCCTGTTGTACCAATTCCTGAAAACAGATGTTTCATATATTTTATACCACTTTTATATCAGACAGTAAGTTCTGCACCAGGAATTTTCATGGACAGAGAAGTTAAGTGTTGTATTTTTTTAAAAACAATAATAACTATATTCGAAGAGACTTAAACTAGAAACAAACCAAATGACCCTCAAAGCGTTATATTCTAATGACAAATTTTAGCTGGCCACTACTCCTATGTCCCCATCAAATGTAAACATTTATGTTAATAGCCTCTTCCTCCACTGATGCTGTGAGGCAGCATTCCTATGACAGCTGGTAGTTGTGTCTATAGCAACGGACGAACATACATTATCTCTCTGGTTTCCAAACTTCTTAATTCTGCTGAATAAGTACCCAGCAAATTCATCTCATTACTTCAATCATGTTCTTCCTGAATCAAATTTGGTTGATAGTTGAAATTCATTACTGAATCCACAACTTCATGCAAACTTCATTCCTAGGGTTTTTCAAATAGGTATAATACCTTTAATCTCATCGATTTATGAACAAAAAAACCTTAAAATGTGTCAAGTGTAACATCCTTTTCTGTTAATATAAGAAATCTTTAAGAATGACAGTAATAGTGAGAAAGACAGTGGTATAGGATCTTTAAAAATTAGATGAAATTCTCTGTGAAATTATGTCATAGGAAGTAATATATTCTCTATAAAACTATATAATAAATCATTTAGATCCTAGCTATTGTTACAAAATCTTTAATATCAAAAAGAAATTGCAAATAACATACCACAGAGATCTGAAAATGCATTTAAAAACATTTCAACAATTATTTTCATATGAATTTATGGGAGCCGCCGGAAGATGGAAATTAGAGATAAAAATTAGAGTTGTGGTAATTATTAAAGAGAACCCTTGAAAGACACATCTTCATACTGGGCATTACTACACCAAGAGCACGTAGTCATGACAGTTCTAATTCTACCGCTAAAAGCTTTTATCTGCTTTGAGGAACAAATTTAAACAGGAAGTTTTGAATTTGTTCAAGCTAATTTGTGGCAAACAGAAGGATTGCAGAATACATCAGAAGGAACATTTTCTTAATGTTGGCAACGTTGGTAGTTTTCCATGCATATACTATTCAAAGAAAATATACTGTCGGAATAGGAAAACTACTGTGTTTTTCTTTAAAGAATGAGAGGGAATTGAAAGAAGTCACATTTTAAAGGCTGTCTTCATTAGCAAACGTTTATGACAAATGTTGGAACATTTTTTCTTCATTTATATATTTCCTTAAGGATTCACAGCCTGGCAATGGTTTCATTAAACATCTAAGATTGTCAGTTTTGCATTTAAACACAAAAACTGATCTTTTTTTACTTTTAACAGCTAAAATATGTGTTCAAGAACATAATCTGTGCTAATGTTAAGAAAAGAAACTCAAATATAACTTACAACATTCAAAACAGACAGAGAGAAAGAAAAAGTCAGTACTATAAAATGAAAATATTTCTAACACAAACATTTTGAGTACATCTTACCTCCAGATTAGTAATATATTAGCTCTTAAGGTAGACAGGGTTAGACGAGGGTTAGCTTTGAATCAAGTAAAAATCCTGATTCATAAGAATAAGCTTTGTAATATTAACAAAAACAAAAAATCGGGGTGTATTATACACAAGGCTTCTTGAAACCCGAAGTTAAATGGACTTCAGCTAATTTACAACATAAATAATTTAACTCAATTCAAATTAGAATTCAGTTTAAACAATTACTTCTAACTCTGTCAGTTATTTGGTTCTCAACCGGGAAATGACTGTGTTATATGTTGGTGCATAAACAAGAATCCAGAGATGTGGACCTAAATAAGAGGAAAGATTGATGAGGAGTAACTGGTGTATGAGGCAGTCCACGGGATGCACATGTAGTTCAGCGTATTTCACTTTGCAGAGTCAGAACAGAGTAGTAAAGAGAAAACAGACTGCTCATTAATTCTAGTTTTAACACCACTGGAGGAATAATTGTGTAAACTCTTGCAAGTCAGAAATTTCCACTTTTCTCACATATGAAGAGAGTTCGTCAAGTCTTGGTAATTTTTAGGTTTCTTTCTAAATCTAAAAATTAAATTACATTTTTAAATGAAGAAAGAAATGACAGAAGCAGTGGAAGGGCCTGTAGTCTGTCTTAAAGAGATAAAAAAATAATTTCAAATTTTTTCTTTCAATAGAAAATTTAAAGTTCTTTCTAGTTACAGCTAATATTACATATAACCACAAAATGTTATATTTTTTATCATTTTATTTTATGTATATTTACAAGTGCTTATCTAAGTCTAGAACTTACAACAGTAATTGAGGTCATAAATAATTTATAGCCCTCACCATTCCTTTAATCTAACCTACGTTTGTTAGCAGATAAAATTACTTTCGTATGCTCTATTTGTCATTAAAATAAAAAAATATTGGCAGATATAGTTTATTTTCTACATTAGTCCACATTTTTAAAAAAATCACAATAATATATGATCATGAATTTATTTTCATCCAGGAAACAAATACCAATAAATCTAGAAAAAAAATTACAAGTTCATTTATCCTTGAGGATAATCTGAAAGAGAAAACAAAGCTAAATATATAAATCACTATATCATCTAAACAGTTTGAGGAGATTCACTAAATTATGTAGGTGGAAAAGTTGTAAAGAAACATTTTAATTTTTAGAAGTTTTTGAAGTATTCCCATTTGTTCTACTTTTAAGGGCTCGTAACAGCAAAGAACTTATATCTTTATAACAAAACAATATGAGTTCAACAGCTAAAAATGAATTCCTGCCTCCATGAAAGCTGTACTATTATATCTCATGTTGGCTCAACTCAGAACAATTACATTCTTTCTTCCAACCTCACAATTCAATCAGATCAAGTAACAGGTGTCCTTTTCTTTATCACATCACTTTCCATATTTCTCCTCTTGGTCTACTTCCATCCAGGCTAAATCATTCATTTGATTAATTTCTGAAATGATTTGAAGACTTTTTTCATACCAGTGGGTTTCTTCAGAATGCACCCCAATCTGTCTATTTTCTACTACATGTTATCAAGAATTATATACACTTCTATCCCACTGTACAGTCCGGGCCCTCCAAAGAAACAGAACCAACAGGAAGTGTATATGTGTGTATACAAGGAGAGAGAGAGATTGAGATTTTGTAAGTAATTGGCTTGCATAATTATGGAGACTGAGAACTCTTAAAATATGCTGTTGGCCTGCTGGAGACTCAGGCGAGCTAACATACAGTTCCAATCTAAGACCGAAAGCCTCATAACCAGGAAAGGTGATGGTGTAAATTCCGGTCTGACAGCTGGCAGTTTGAGACCCAAGAGCTTATGTTTCAGCCCAAGTTTAATGGTCAAAAAAGACTAATGTCTCAGAAATAACAAACAAATAAACAAATTATACATATACGTACGTATAATTCAATGTATAGTATTAAACTAAGGTATAAAATAAAAGATGTACCTATTCTTAGAAATATTCTGCATGAATCCTTTAATGACTAAAAGAAACTTTTTTATATTACAAATACAATCATATCAAAATATTATTTGTGCTCATTTATATACTGCGAGAGTATAAAATTCTTGTTCACAAATTATATGTCATTACACAGGTTTTCTTTTTTTAAATGCTCTTTCTCTAATAATTTATGTTCTAGCAGTTAACTTTATTGAATTATCTAATCTCTTTGAAATACCATGCTAAGCTGATAGTCAAGTACTGAAAATTGCTAATATTGTATCATTCAGAAATAAAAAATTTCAAAAGATATCAAAAATTATGAAATATGAATTTCATGATATACTTCTAAGTAAGACAACCATATTAGTTAGTATAATCTTATTAAAAATGAATATTGTGATAATGTACCAGCAATACAAAGAATATCAGTGAAGACAGGGATATAAAATTCATATTAGCCAGATAGCATACTTAATGTTTTATTTAATAATGATGTCTTTCATTAGAATTTTAAAATTATTATATTTTTTTAGGGATAATATGCATAATAAATTTTGTAGTTTCAAATACTTTTAATAACAATATAAATTTTGTTTCTTAGTTTTCAGTGATAGGTGATATTTATTTATTTTCAAAATTTTCCTTGTTAATGTTCAATCTACTCCCACAGGAAGAAACACATGAGCTAAGCCTTGAAGAATGAGCAGGTACTTATAAACTAAGTAACTCTGTACTCCAAATTCTGGGAGCGGCTTGCTGTGTAACTCTTGTAGTAGTCCCACTGGCTCCATAGCATCTTATGTAATCGCCATATAAAGATTAAATGATCTACCGCACACCAATTCTTCAAGTTGTGTGACAGTTTTGCTCCATTTTTCCTTGCCTTAAAGAATTTTTAAAAATCTGACTATCGTACAAAAAGGAATTTATAGTCCCCTGAGTTAATGTCAAATAAAATTGTGTAGAACAGAGGAGAAGATTAGGACTCTTGATGGCAGGTGGATCAAAGTCATTTGGCTCAACTCCCAATAATCAAGGCTTTTTTACTCTGATGTGGGTAAAATAGCCCGAGGGTGGTGAAGAGACTTTAGATTGCTGGACACTGGTACCCAGTAGAATGTCATCCTAAAGCCTCAAAATGAAAAGTTAACATTCAATAGACTTAAATTGAAGAGTAATGATGAGCAAGTACAGAGGATACAGGTAAAGTATGACTTAAAAAGTAGGTACTTATTAACAAGGCTTTTGTATTGTTGTTTCAACCTGTCAGAATGTATTATCAGAATAGAAGTATTGTTCCAATGAAAGACTCTTACCTAATTTATTGGAGGAAAAGGTCCTGCAAATCTGTTCTTTTTATAGAGCACAGTAAATGGGAACTTTAAAATTATCTAGCCCACTCAAGTGTCTAATTTAAAACAATTAAGATACACTGGGGTTGGATACCTGAGGTGCGCAAAGAAATTTTGATTTTAATTAAAGATCTTTTAGATGCAGGTATATCATGACCCACATATTTCTCGATTAATGGCCTGTGTAAAAAGCTGACGAATCCTGGAGATTCACTGTAGGTTATAGAATTCCTAATAAATAATAACCCCATGCCACTACTAGTACGTAATATGATATTAACTATTCAAACTGTGCAACAAGCTAAGGGAGATGATAATTTTGTGACCAATTTGGCTAATTCCATTTCTACTCATGAAGAAATTCCAAGCCAATTTGCATTCATTTGAGATGTATGGAAAAATATACTTTTACTGCATTTTCACAAATATATTTAAATTCTCCTGCCACGACCATACCTAATGAGAAAAACAGATATATTTCCCAATACATTAGACCTCCAGAACTTACATGTAACTGGAAGTTCATATCCTTTGACCAATATCTCTCTAATTTCTCTCTAATATCTCTCTAATATCTCTCATTTCCCCTGCCCTCAGTCCCCGGTAACAACCATTCTACTCTCTGTTTCTGTGAGTTTGGCTTTTCTAGATTCCACATGTAAGTGATATCACACAATATTGTCTTTCTCTGACTTATTTCACTTAGCATAATGTCCTCAAGATTCATCCATGTCACAAATGGGAGAATTTCCTTCTTTTCCATGGCTGAATAATATCCCATTATATATACAAATTCCACATTTTCTTTGTCCATTCATACTTTGAAAGACACTTAGATTATTTCCATATCTTGGATATTGTGAACAATGCTGTATAAGTATGGAATTATAGATATCTCTTTGATATACTGCTTTAATTTCCTTTAGATATATACTCAAAAGTAGAATTGCTGGATCATAAGGTAGTTTTTTAAAAAAAATTTTTGAGGAACCTCCATACTGTTTTCCATAATGGCTTCACCAATTTATAATTTTGCCAACACTGAAAAAGAATTTCCTTTTCTCCATAGCTTCTCCATCACTTGCTATGCCTTTGCTTTTCCACATAGCCTTTCTAACAGATGTGAGGAGACATCTCATTGCAGTTTTGATTTGCATTTCCTGATGATTAGTGATGTTGAGCATCTTCTGATGTATAATAAGCCTTCTTTGTAAAAATATCTATTCTGTTCCTCTGCCAATTTTAATTAGATTGATTTTGCTATTGATTTGTATGAATTCTTTATACATTTTGAATATTAGAGAAAAATAAGGCAATTAATTGAAAAGTATGGCTATCTATTATATTAATGATATAATGTTTATATCTCAATTTAAACGCTAAGCTAAAATTTAATTATAAGTACATGTTAGTCAAATGACCTTAGAGGATGGGTGATTAATCCAACTACAGTAGAGGGCTCAGCAAGGACGAGACCTTTCCTGGATGAGGTTCACTAGTGTGTCTCTCAGACAGCGAAAAATAAGTTATTGTTCCTGCCAATTCCAAAATCAAAGCAGTATAAAATCAATTAGGTTGTTTTTTTTTCTATAGAAATCACATACAAACCTCTGAGAAGTTTGTTAGCCTCTACTTTTAAATTTACCAAAAAGCAAAACAAACAAACAAACAAACAAACTCCTAAATTTGATTAGGACTTTGGGCAAAAGCAGTTTTTTTTTTAGACCCTCAAACAACTATAGCTCTATCCAGCCCTTTCAGACCCTACTAAACCAGGCTCCTAAGACTCCCATACTCAAATAACTTGGGAACTGTCCCTCAAAAACTGACCAGAGTATTTGGCAAAAGCCCATTAATGACACTCAGCTATAACTGCTGGTATTTCAGACTAGAAACTAACCTGACCTAACTGCAAGGTACATCATTTGAAAATAATTCTTGGCTTGTTGTTGTTATTGGAGGCTTTCATTGAAATTGTTTCTATTACAGAAGGACATAAATTTATTTTGAGACTTGAGATACCCATCTTCTTGGGTTATGTCATATCATCATCCTACTCAGAGGGAAATGGAGAGAATTTTCTTCTATATTCAAGAAGACACAACAGGGGGAGACCACTAGAAATACTGATCATATATGTGAACAAAGGCTGCCATCCCACTGGGCCCTATAACTCCCTTCCTGTGCAGTTATATAAGGATGTAATGGAATGGGCCCTTCCCTATGACATGTTATCAAAGGGTGGCAACCAAGCAAATGGTCCTCTACGTAGGGAGACCAGCCCAAATCACATTCATTCTAACAAGCAACTGCACTGTCTAAGAGTTGATGATGTTGACTAGAGAAGCAAAAAATAAATCTCCTCAACGAGCAGAATTTAGTAGTGTTCCTTGAGGCATCAGAGGAACTAGATAATAGCAAAAATGTCTTTTGCCAAAATCTAAAAGAATTTATCAACACTAAGCCAGTATTACAGGAAATGTTGAAGGGACTTCTTTAAGAAGAAAAACATGTATCAGAAACAAGAATAAAGAATGTAAAAACTACATTCCTATCAACAAATACCTCAAATGGAAAAGGAATAAGTGCTCCAACCAAAAGATAGAGTGGATAAGTAAACAAGACCCCTACATACGCTGCCTATGAGAGACTCACTTCAGATTAAAAGACACACACAGACTAAAAGGAAGAGGATAGGAAAAGATTTTACCTTGATAGACCTAGAGGGTACTGTGCTGAATGAAATGGGTCAGAAAGAGAAAGACAAATATCGCATGATTTCACGTACATGTGGAGTCTAAAGAACAAAATCAACAACAACAAAAGCGGAAATAAACTCAGAGATATAGAGAATATTTAGAAGGATACTACATGGGAGTGGGGTTAGGGGGACAAAAAAAGGCAAAAGGATTAAAAGGTACAAATGGATAGTTGCAGAATAGACATGAAGATGTAGGGTGTAGCATGGAGAAGATTGTTTATAATTTGTAATAAATATGTAAGGAGGAAGAGGGGTACTACATTTAGTGGGGTGATCACTTTATGAATTATGTGGAATCTGAGCACAATGCTATGCAACTGAAACTTATATTATTGTAGGCAAACTACAATTGAAAAAAAACTCATTGAGTTGTACAATGTAAATGCAGGCAACTAATTGTCTATTATATTTCAATAAAGACAGGGAAAAAAAACCCAGAAAATTTAAATATAAGTCAAGCAAGACTCAAGAATCATACAAAAGTAGTTATATTTCTGTAAGAAATAAAAGCATATGTAATGCTTTAAAATTACTCTCTAGAATTATGGAGTTAGATGGCCCTCGATGATTAAAGTAGTTCAAGTGGGTTAGTTACATTAAGAAAGTAAATTTACCTTTGATGCATAAGTATTTTTTATTCATGTGCTTGATTGTAAGCCTAACTATTGAAAGCTAGATTTCATTGAATGATTAAGGCAAGCCTGGAAATGTTTTATTAATTATGCAGATATAAATCACCTTTCAGGAAAATGTTATTATAATCTCTCTTAGAATGGAAGGAATTGCACTACAGATTGTTAACAAACAAACAAGCAAACAAACATACTTGCCCAAGGCAGAATCCAACCTCGGGCATCTCTATGTGATTAAAGCTCAAGCTCTTATCACTGAAATATATTGCCTCTTTCAAATATATTGCCCTGATTCTTCTAGTGAAATTTGTCCTATTTGTCATTAACTGATCTCTCCGTTTTTGTATAGTGGCGTTGTATTTACTATTGATGCATTATTTTCATTATACCCTTTCTTTTTGCCTCTAAGTGAACTTTAATCCTATTCCTTTTCCTATCCTTTGACAACTCTCCTATTTCTACCATATTTATTGACCTATAGGAAAATGTATACCTAAGTTAACAATATGTATTATACTTAAAATAGAGAAGCAACTATTATTAAAATATCTTGAGTTTCTACATCAGGAGCTTTGCATATCTTGTCTAATTTAATCGTCAAAGCAAACCTTTTCACAAGAATACCACTTAGCATGCAAAGGTTTTGAAATTCTTCTTGAAGGCACCAGATATTCTGCTCAGTGATTTTACATATATTATTTTTAATCTTCACAACCTTCAAGGAAAGCAATATCATCCCCATTTTCCACATGACTACACTGAGACTTAATTTCTCTAAGTTAAATACTTTTCCCAAGCGTGAAAAGTCAGGAAATGGTGAAATAGGATCCTGCTTAACTCCAAAACCATTTCTACCACCAGAAAAAAAAAAAAAGAGGTCAAAGTGCCAAGTATGATTATCCTACATATTTCCTGACTTCATATTATAAAGCAAAGAATAAATTCTTTTTGTGAATCAAATTAAGAGATATAAAATTAGCAGTAATATCTTTACAAAGATGCTCTTACTCATAAATTTACCATCAGAATGGCTCAGGAGTACCAAAGTCAGATAACAGCAACTCGGCTGTGGCTAGTTGTGGGCAACAAGACATTCTGCCTTTTAGTTAGGAATAAATGCTTCGGTGTTTAGCAGTGAATTACATGTAATGAAGGAAGAGCACTCAGAAAATCAGAAACAAATTCAGAGCATTCTATCCAGGAGTGATTGCAGGCTGCGAAGACCTCCCATGAGAACAGAGGATGTTGATTAGGTAAGATTATTTTTTAAAGCAGACTTTCCAGATTGATAGTATTCTTGGAAGAAAAACTTCCATCTGAGAAATCTGACTTTGTTTATTTGCAGTATGACTTACTGAACAAATATTAATAAAAGGTTACTCATACTCTAGATTGCTTTTTACTGTCACAAGACTACATTGTCTGAACTTTACACACTTCGACTGAACAAAAGTTATGAATCATGCTGGTTATAGCTTCAACTTTTACTGAAGCCTCTTTTGAGCTAATATGTATTAAATTAGGAAAATTAAATGAGTAACTTCTTCCTTGAAGTTATATATGAGCATGTCGTTAAATATTTTAAAACCCCCTTATACCACCTACAGATTGCTTTTATTTTATTATTATGTTTTAGAGGTCTTTTATTTTATTTTTATAAACCCATCATGCCATGAATTCATAGGGAATGGCTTCCGCAGCTTGGTTTCCTTCCATTTGTTCTCGCAAAGTGAGCTTCTCTGGGTGGAGCAGGCTGGAGTTTCAGTGGAAACAGATACTTTTCTCTTTGGGTTTCTTCTCTTTTTGATCAGTTTCCTTCACACATTTCAGGAAGCTGTCTCTGCTCATGGCGCGCTTAATGTGCTTAATATGTACATTAATTCTCTTGGCAAGAATCTCGCCCTTAACTTGATTATTTACAACAATGCCAACCACATGCTGAGGAACACTGTAAACTCTTCCAGTTTTGCTGTGGTAGCATTTGTGGGGCATCCTTTTTGAATAGTGCCCATTCCCTTGATGTCAACGATATCGCCTTTCTTGTGGATTCACATGTATGTGGCCAAAGGAACAACTCCATGTTTTTTAAAAGGCCTGGTTAACCTATAGTGAGTGCCTCTCTTCTTTCCCTTTGTGTTGGTCACTTTGGTGAATTCCTGGAAGATGGAGGTTCCAGCTGAAAGGAAGGCCAGATTGCTTTGAATGTAAGTGCTGGGCAAACAGGACAGTAGAATAGTAGTTACATATAAGGTCAGAGCTAACTTTATTCCATAGGATTCATATAACTGAAGATATCTACTTAATCTTTTTGTACCTCAGTTTTCTTACCTGTAACATGGGCATGATAATAGCACCTATATTATAAGAGTCTCTTGAAAATTAAGTGAGAGGTAAAGCACTAAGAAAACCTGGAGCATAAAAAGCACCCAAAAACGATGAGCTAATATTAAGAGTTTTAAGTAGTAATGCCAGAGCTTGAATCCAACTCTCACTCAAAAACCCTGGAATTGCTTGTACAGATGAGGTTGTTTGTATCTACTACTAAAGCCAAATTTGTTTATACATATATGTATATATGTGCATATATACATATATGTATAAACATATATGTATATGTGCATATATACATATATGAATATATGTATATGTGCATATATACATATATGAATATATACATATATGTGCATATTCATAAAATTTATGACTGAACTTAAGAAACGTCAAAAGTTTCACAAGTGGAAATATAAATATATTCTCTTAAACTCAGCATAATCTTTATTTGTAAACAGCTCTACCCTGCTAAAAAATTTCATAATGCCACTTCTCTCACCAGTTACTGCCAAATTCTCTTTTTCATGGTAAAAATCCTCAAAAGTGTATTGTATTAATTGTACCCAATTCCTCTCCTTTGATTGTCTCTGAATCTACTCTGAGTTTTCACCCCAAACCACTCTACCTAATGAAGGTAAGCAGTGACCTCCATGTGCCTGAATTCTGTGCCAAATTCTTGTCATCTTACTAGATATATGAATGTTGTTTGATGATCGCCTTTGCCAAGAATGTCCCAAGGCTAAATTCTTGACACTTTTCTCTTTCTTATTTGTAGTCACTCCTGTGGTCATTGTATCCAATATAACGGTTTTAATTACAATGTATTCAGAGTCTTCTTTGAATTTATATTTCAACCCAGCATGTATACCTGAACCCTAGATTCATAAACAGGTGTCTACTCAGTGAGTAAAAACTCCATCCTTACTAGCTCAGGCACAAAAAAAGAAAAAAAGAAAAAGAAAACAAATGGATTTGTCCCTGGTGTCTCTTTTCCTCTCATACTTTACAAACAATTAATTAATAAAAAAAACTTAGGCTCTACATTCACAATATACTCATTATCTGATCACCACTCATCAATTCCAATACAACTACCCCAGTTCAAGCTCCATCATCATCACTTGCCAACTTTATTCAACAGCCTCCTACTTGGCCTCTTTGCTTCCATCTTTGCTCTCACGTCTGTTTACTAAGGAGACAACTGAATATGACTGTAGAAAACTCTGCACTCTTGAAACATGCATTCCATTGATGTACAGGACCATGATATTCCCGGAATTAGACACACTCATGGACTAAAGGGTAAAGACATTGAAGAGGAGAATGTGAGGAAAATTTGGTCCTTTTTTACAGGCTCTCAGAGGACTTTTCATTTTAGCAAGAACAATAATAAAGCTTAAATTTGTAGAATCATTTCTATTTTTGAAAGTGCTTATAGTATGCTGATTATAGGGCCTGCAAAGATAAGACATCTCTCTAACATACCCCTCTAGATATGCTGGCTTCACTTAAATGACAGATGTTTTCAGATGATTATAAAATTATTTGAAAAATTATTTTGACACTATGCTTTCACTATTAATATTAATACATGACATTCATTTATTTATTTAAATTTTATGTATGTATGTATGTATGTATGTATGTATGTATGTATTTATTTATTGTGACAGTGGTTAACAAAATCCAATAATTTTCATCTATACACTTTAACAGTAAGGCATATATATATATATATTTACACTGTGTGTTCATCTCCCATAGTTAGATTTCTTTCTGTCACCATATATTTGACCCCTTTAACCCCATCTACCATACCCCCTCCCCCGTCCCTTACCCTCTGGTAACCACTAGTCTATAGTCCATGTCCATGAGTCTCTATTTGTTAGTCCTGTTCATATGTTGCTTTTAGGATTATATCACACATATAGTGATACCATGTGATTTTCAAATCTTTCTGTCTTATTTCGCTTAGCATGATTATCAGGAGG
The DNA here is from genome assembly GCF_902729225.1 of Pteropus medius. Classification (NCBI taxonomy): domain Eukaryota; kingdom Metazoa; phylum Chordata; class Mammalia; order Chiroptera; family Pteropodidae; genus Pteropus; species Pteropus medius. Next base: position 28,400,830 of record NW_024346667.1, on the reverse strand, counting down.
TCCATCCATGTTATTGCAAATGGCAGTTGCAAATGGAACTTAACTGCCAAAAAACAATATTTATTTCAAAAAGATTTTCTATAGAACCAATCAGAGTTTTGTAGGTTTAATAAAACCTGTATATGTTTGTTACAGCCTGAACAATTATTTCTCTTGGATATAACATATATAGTCTCCGCAAGGGAGGGAGGGAGGAATAATTAGCTGGAGGAAGGGATGAAGGGATGAAGGGATGGAGGAAGGAGAGAAAAAGAAAATTCAATACTACTAAACCAAGCCTCATTAGGCTTCAAAATACTATTTAAAGCAATTTTATAAATTTATACTTCCACATGAAATATGTAATGGTTCCCACTTCATAAAATTTCTTAGGTTTTGACCAATCTTAAGGATGTAAATGGAATTTCATTGTGGTTTTAACTTGCATTTACCCTAATAACATGTAATTCTGAGCACCTTTAGAAATATTTTTTTTTTACATTCCAATTTATACTTCTGTTGAGTTAACTCTTTACATTTTTTGTGTATTTTTCTTTCAGTAGCTTGTCATTTATTTATTACTTTGTAGTTCTTATGTAATTTGGACATTAGTTGTGTCTTGTGTGTGTACACTGAAAATATTATCCCTAGATATGTGGTTTAATTTCACACTGTGTTGTACAATTCTGTATCAAGAACTGCGAAGGGTTTGAGACATTAAGGTATTTACAAGATAGCGAGGAAACCAGCCAAGATGACATAGATATTGGTAGAAGAACGAGATATTGGAAGGAGACTCCTGGGTCAAAGACAGAAGACAGCTTATCACTCACAGTAATGGTTGTAGCCAGAGTGAGATTTTCTGCACTAGTTCCACGAGCCTCAATGCCACAGGTCAGTGCAAAGATGACCAGATAACACCTGCACGTGCAGTGGGCTGCACCACAGAAGAAAACCCAGGAAATTAGAAATCTGAATCACTTATAACGGGCAGAATGCATAGGGAGACATTATCTCTTTCTTTTGAAGCTATTTACTATGTAAACACCTTGGAAAGGTTGTCCAGAGCAAAGGGCTGTCGGTGCTCACTCTGCATGTCATTCAGAAACATGAGACCTTCTTAAAATGTCTCCCCAGCAATATCGCCCCTCATTTCTATGCCACTTTCACTATTGACTCCTTTTTTCTACAAGCACACCAATCCCTAAGCCACTTCTGTTATTCCAACCAACAAAACCCGGACTAAATCTATCAATTTGTCTCAGACAACATTTAATTATCAAAGGACTCCAAGCAACAGGGGGAGGTCACTTGATAGTATTGATCCCAACCGTGCCCCCTCAGGGGCATGCAACCAATCAGCTAAACAAATCCCATAAATCACCAGAGTCTACTCTGTTTTTCCTTTATGTTTTAGTAATGACCTTTCCATTTGATTGACATTTTCATCTAGGTACTCTAGGATGTATTAGTGATGGCATAGACCTCACCTCAGCCCACGAGGACAGAGTCAAGGCTAAATCCACAACGGTCTTGGCCAGTGAATGGAGGCTGTCCTGGACACCTTGTAGGGCCAGACAGTGGTGTGATTGGACATTCCCTCCCCAGGAGCCAACAGTGTTGCTCTTGCTCCACCACTAGAAAATTCCAATTATTCCAGTAGCTGTAGCTTCACCATTTTTCCTACTATTTCCAACTTACATCCAGAACATTCTTTTGGAAAGGTCAGATGCAGAAGGGACAATGGCATTTAAATAAAACTTCAAGAAAGTCATCATATCCCACACACAGGCAGTGTACTCAACTATTCATTGTCCTTATGACCTACAAGTATGAGAGTGCATGATAACTTGGGTAGAGGAACCAGAATGGCCTAAAGTCCGATGCCCACTTTTGGGTGGCTGCCAGCCACAGTGTAATCCAAGCAGTGAACCCTGAGCCTGACAATGTTAGGAGAAAGAATCACCATGCCCAGGAATGGTCAGGGTAGAATCCCAAATCTTCAAAATATACTTACATAACTAAAAGAAAAGGCCTGTTTCTCTCTACATGTACACAATCCAACTCTTCACTTCTGACACCAAATGTTTGGAATTCTTTCCTCAAATTAAACAATTCTCATACTAATGACCCAAAGTTACCAGACACCACAGGTTAAGGGCACAGTCTTACGAGACTGCCTCCCACTTCAGATGCCAACTGCAAGTTCCAAATTGTCATCCGTGTTTCTGACCGGCTGTAAATCAGGGGTTTCTGCAACCCTCTCCTTGCATTCGATAAAGTGCTAGCTAGAATGGGTCACAGAACTCAAGAAAGTGTTGTCCTTAAAATTATTGGTTTCTTATAGAGGATAACACTTAGAAAGAGCTAAAGGGAAGAGTTGTATAGGGCAAGGTATGTGGGGAAGGGTGCAGAGCTTTTGTGCCTTCCCCGGGCGGGTCACCTTCCAGCACCATGTTATGTTTATCAACATTCTTTAGTTGCAGTTCTTAGGAGGCTTCATTACAGAGCTTTAACTTCTTGGTCATTGGTGAGTAAGTCTGTCTCCACCTCCTCTCTCATCCCTACAGATCAGGGACAGGGCTGAGGGTTCCAACCTATAACCATACGGTGATGGTTCCTCTGGCAACCAGCCCCTTCCTCTAAGATGACCTCATTAGCATAAATTTAGGTCTGGTTGGAAGGGGCTTATATGAATAACAATAGAAGCTCCTCTTACTCCTATCAGTAAATTACAAAGTTTTAGATACTGTGCCAGGAACTGGGGACAAAGACCAAATATATATTTTTATCATGTCACAATAACAAGTAGCAAGCTGCTTTTCAAAAGTGATGTCCCTGGAAGTTGTATGAGAAAGACAACGAGTATAAGACACCAAGAGGCACTTCTGGGAGGCTGCGACCTCTCACCGCAGGTTCTGCTCAGCAAAGCACATGCCACGGAGACTTGCAGCAGAATGTGATCACTGGGATAATTGTGGCTAAGGTAGAAGCACTTCCCGATATGTGGCTCTTTTCCTATCACAAGCATCCCTTTTGGTACTTATAAGCCTTCACAGTAGAAACGAATAAAACATAAACACTAACTATATTCAATAATAAAAGTTAGTATAATAGTAGCATCAATCAGCCCCAAAGAGCACCAATCTCAAGTTCCTTTAGCTTCCCTTCTCCCACTGCAAACCTTGCCCACACCCATTATTTGAATTTGAGTCTTCCCAAAATTCAACCATTGGGCCCCCCCAAAATGGTAACTTGGCAGCTATGTCCAACAAATTCTTAAAAACTTGAGACCTCCTACTCCCCAGTGTCCTTCAGCAAGTCAGAAAAGTATGAGTGTCCTTTGTCCACAATGGGACAGAGTGACCTTTGTATCACCACTATTATTTCTCTCCTAAAAGCAGAAGAGGTTAGAGTAGAAGGGAGGGAAAAACATGAGGTGGGAGAGAGCTTTAGCATCGATAAGCAAAATATCTATTTTCTATGTTTCAGCTGTACGTATCTCAGTAAAATAAACTTTGACGTTTTGGGGCTACACAAAGTCCTATATCAGGTAGCAAGTTCATCACTGCCAACACCATAAGTCTCAGCTTTGTACACTCTTGATTCAGTGGCAGAGTCATGTTTCTTTCTGGCCACAGCCTGGGGGTTAGCACCTTTTGACTGATTTGGATTGGGCTCACACTTAAGTGGTTTTTAATAAATTTGTCTCTGAAATAGATTCTGTAGCATTTGCTGCTCCATCTTCATGATGATACCTCTTCAGTTTTTACCTGGCATTAAGATAAAGGATAGGAGAATTTTCCAGGCAGCATATTATTGTTATTGAATATTGTTATTCTACCTTGTTTCATACTCCCCAAAATAATCATTAGTTTGCTGTTTTAGAATGCTCCCTTAGTTTTACTCATAACTTTCAACTTTGTTATTTTTCTTCTAATATCCCACTCCATATTTCTGAGGTCAATGTCATTTTTTTCCAAAAGGACAGTCCCTTGTGTTTTTTTTCCCGGAAACAAAAAATAATTGTTGTTATTTCAGTCTCTTCCTTAAAAATATGTTCATTTTTTTCATTGCTGAATATTAGTTGAGATGGTTATAGAATTCTAGGCTTCATTCTAGTTATTTTTCCTTAGGTCTCTGCAGATATAATTTTAATTTTTTTCCCCCTGATCTCTTTAGATGCTTTAACTTCTCTCATTAAGAATATCCTTTGTAGGTTACTTGTTATTCTCTGGTTGCTTTTAAGATCTTTACATTATCTTTGGTATTCTGCAGTTTAACCATGTTGGTGTACTTTTCCCTAAATAGCTAAGAATTCCCATATTACATGGTATTAGAAATAGCATCTCCTTGGCAGTGTCTACATTCTCTCCTGCTATAAATCCTATTTGACAAAAGTTTGTTCTTGTCATTCAGTCTTCTTAGTCTCGTAACCTTATGTTCATATAATCTATTTCATGTCTGTATCTGTGGAATTTCTTGTCATTTTTTTCACATTTTTTTTGTAATTTACTAATTCCATATTTACTTGCTTATTAGTTACTCTTTAAAATATGTTGCATTTTAATAATTCTAGTTAGTTTTTAATTTACAGAATTTTATTTGCTTCATTTTGAAGTCTTATTTTTTTTTCATAGTGTTCAGACTGTTATTGTCTCAATTCACGGAGTTCGAATTCTACTATTTGTAGAGTCCACCATCTATCCCTCTGGACAACTGATTCTAAGTGTATATCTTAATATTCTCATTATGAGACTTCATAAAGTGGGGCTAATTTTCTTCAGTGAGAATCATTTTTTTTTTTTTTCCTGGAGAGTCGGAGAATTTCTCTAGATTTATTTTTCATTGGCATCTTCCTGGTATCCAAGAGAATCACTAGCTCACGATCAACTTTCATGATTTCTCTTCATGGAGGTCTCAGTTCATATGAAAATTCAAGCCCAAGGGAGACACAGGTTTATTATTTTGAATTCTCATGGAAAACATTCAATTCAAAATCCAGGTAATGAGAAGTGAGCTTTCTGCCCATCTCCCAGTGCTGAACGGTACACATGTCCATCTGCAGATGGGAATCTATGTACAGGGAGGGCTGACTTAAGTTATATATGGACTCGCCACTGTACAATGAGCCCTGCCCCTAAGCCCTCAGCCTGTTCAAGGATCAGTTGTATTTTTTTTCCTAGCCCACACTTTTACTGAGGGTATAATCCTTCGAGGGTGCCAACCTCATATAGGTTTCAGACTTAGTTCTCTGTGCTACATTGGCCCCGTAAATGTTCTTCTGTACTCATGTAATGTCTCACATCAAGCACTAAAACCCACAACAAACAGATCTCAAATCAACCCCTACTCTCCCCAGTCACCTGCAAGGTCATTGCTAAGGTCAGCTCGTTTGCTCATCCTCTGGTGTTCATTAATCTCCTTGTTTTGACACATAGGGATTTCTCTTTCTTCTGAGACCAAGTGTACTTTCGATGTATATGAACTTTTGTTATATTTTATTGTTGTTTTGGAGGGGAGAGTTTCAGCTTTAATACACTGATTCTCCAGAAGACCAAAATATTATCGTTATTATCAGATGAAAAGTAATCATTCAAATTTCCATTTAAATGCGAATCATTCATAAATGGTGAAAACATCTGTAAAGTGAAGCTGTTCAAAAGAATATTAACTTATCACTGCCAAGTGAGAAAGCAACTTGCACAAATGTTTCTATAATACGTTATAAAATTGTGCAAGCAGTTATATAATAAATGTTTCGCTGAGTAGAACTAAGACAAATTCTGAGTTATTCTTTATATGGGCCTACATCATTGAGTATTTCAACAGCAAGTATTAATTTTATGATAATAGGCAAAGGCATGTAAGTTAAAAAGCATATAAAACTGTTCCCCTGAGCATATCCAGATACGCAAAATGTTAGTCCTATTTTTATTCCTTGCCCCTGATTACACATAATTAGATAAAAGAAAGAGGAACAAGGAAGAAACTGCCATTTTAATTTCAGTTTAAATGGAGTGGTCAGAAGAGCTGCAGCATGGGGAATCTGCAGTTTAGGCAGCAGCACAGAACAGCTCCATTTGAAAAGCAAGGACTCATTAGTTTAATGCAGGGCCAAGCTGTGATCCCCACAGAGTCCCTTTAAGGCAAGTCTTTGGCAAACAAGAAAGCAGAGGCGGTCAGGCTGGGGAAAGTCACACTCCAAAGGTTGCCTCTGCAAAGCTATTTATATAACTCCAAGTGAGAACTTCAGACTCTGATTAGAGAACTTATTTTAAAGGCTCCTCATTGAACTAGTAACGTTTAGCTATTTAAACATACAATTCAATATTTATCTTCCCAACTGAAAGGAACATCTCCTGTTAGATGTCCTGATAATATAGTAGTATTTCCACCGCTATGGCACTTAGCACTTTGTGCATTTCAGGGAAATTGTAATTCCTGTGTTTCTGCCTCCTCTGCTAAATAAAGCTGCTTAAGGATAGGGACGGTCACTGGTTTATCTCTGAACAACCAAGAGTGACTCCAAATCAACAATCATTGAATTACAAGTGATCCTCATTCGTTCATTTATTTTATGCCGATTTTGTGCTTACTCTGCAGCAGTCACAGTTCTATGGGTCAGTGAAGGAGCCACGAATAGAACAGGCCAAAAGCCCTGCCTTAATGGAGCTTACATTCTACTGCGGTGAGACAGATAAAAATTAGTAAAATGTGTCATGTTAGAAGGTAATAAATGCTGTGGAAAAAAAGAAGTGTGGTGAGAAATGTAGGAGGAGTTGGGGGACCAGGTGTAATTTTAAACAGTGTGACAAAGGCAGGGCTTCATGAAGAAGGCAGGGAGGGGCGAGCCATCTGAATATCTGGGGAAAGCACATTCAAGGAAGAGGAAAGGGCAGAGGAAAAGCCCTGAGGTGGGAGCAGGTCTGCTAGTCCAGAATCAGTAAGAAGCCCAGTGTAGGTGGAGCAGAGAAATCAGGAGCCAGAAGAGGAGCAGGAGGTGAGGGCAGAGGCGTGACCAAGAACATGTCATGTATCTTGAGAACTAGTTAAGGACTTGGACATTTGCTTTATCCTAAGATCAACTACACAAAAGTCATTGTCATCTATCGTGGAGTTCAGAGTGGGACATGGCATTTTGAGCAGAGGAATGACTAACCTGATTTGTATTTTTACAGAATCAGACTGTCAGACGTGTTGAGGGGAGACTGTAGGGTGAAGGACAAAAGGGAGACTCATGTGAAGGCTATTCCATTAATGTAGGAGAGTGATGGTGGTGGCATGGACCAGGGATGTAGCAATCGAAGTGGTAAGAAATCATTAGCTTCTGGATGTATTTGTAAGTTAAAGGCAATAGAATTTACTGACAACTGGATAATGTAAAAGTTGTGAGAAATACAATATAATAGGTAAACTTCTGAGGTGGAGAGATGGGGAGAAATAGAGAAGAGACAGGGCGATAATCTAGTATTAGCCATTTTAGATCTGCAGCAAATTACTTAGTAGTTTTTAGAAAGAAAACAGACGTTTTCGAGTGCCTATACGCATCCGAAAATATTGTAAGAATTTCACTTAAGTTAAATATTTTATATTTAGATCAAGCCTGTTAGGTAGGTACTGTTATTATTTCCACTTTACAGGTAGGGAAGCAGACGCGAAGAAATTAAGTCTCCTACTTGCAATCCCACAGCTGGAACTTCGCACAGCTAGGATTCAAACCTAAATGCTCACCTCCAGAACCTGTACACTCTAATGGCTTTAGATGATATCTGATACTGTTTCTTTCACTTAAATTATATAATTTTATTGAAATATTTTATAAATTCGGTTTACTATAGCGATGTGCACGCGCATGCACACACACGCACTATTACAAAACAAATATATACTGGCGTCATCTGGTGTCGGTGCTAATCTCAGTCTATTGTGGAATATTTACAGAGATGTTTAGTATTTGTATACAAAGTAAATAAAGATGTAATAAATATTTGGGAGGGACAGTGACCAGAGAAATATGACTAAAGATTAAATAGAAGATATTTTCAATGCCCAAGTAATCTTCAGTTTGAACATTTCCTTTACCCTTTAACTGTCAGTAAATTAGGGGTTTTCTCTTTCTATATTTGCTCATTCATTTGTTTATTTTTTTTGCTTTATATTCAGCACATTTTGTATACTCAGCACTGTGCTTCAGTTAAATGATGAATTTAGAGAAATTTATGAGAAAGTTCATGTCCTGATAGACTTTTGGGGAAAATAAATGTGAATAATAGTCATTAAAATAAAATGTAATACATGTGAAGATAGAGCAGTGATGGCAACGAAATAATCAACTTCATTTAGAATTAGAGGAAGCCTCACAGAAGAGATGATAATTCTAATGTTTCTACCTTTCCATCAACTGCCAAGTACCTTTATTGATCATTTTGCATTTAAACCTTTACTGCCATTAAATTTGAATGTCCATAAATGCCACATTCACCACCTATGTGTTATGCTCACCACCTTGCTGATATAGAACTAGTGGCTTTCTATGACCTACATGATAACATATAAAAGACAGTTAAAACAGTTAAATTAAAATCAAGGCTCCATCTACTTGTTGAATTATATGGAACTTGCTACTTAAACTCTAAGTGCCACATTTTTCTCATCTATATGTAGTGTGATGATTATAGTTCCTAATTCATAAGGTTGTTGTAATGAATTGTTAGTTATTCTAATACTCTGAATTCTGTCTGACAGATAGTAAACAATAAATATTAGTGGTTACTATAATCATCACACTCTTCTCCCTCACCTGTTTGAATTTCTATTATCAGGGCCTCTCCAATCGGAACTAGAAGGCACATAGCAATACTTGACATCCAAAGTCTCTTTTAAAACATTTAGATTTTAAATCCATTCAATGTTTATTCAGAGCTAGCTTATCCCTTTCATATGCACATTCTACTCTACCCAGACCAGAGCCTTCTCCATCCTTAAATATTCTTGTTGATATTGCCAGCGCCTGTATCTAATTAAATTCCACCTCTTCTTTCAAGGCTTAGCTCATGTCTACGCTTTCCATGAACTCTCATTTTATTGATATTATCTCTTTTTTTAATGAATTTCTATAATTCTATGAGTCTCAGTACACTGCCCATAAGATCCTTTATTTTTGCCTTTAATACAATACTAGATCATAGCTTTAAGTGTGTATATACTGGTTTTTTCACTTCAGTGATGTTCATTTGGATTAAAAGAATCTCACCTCCAAAAAGGATATTATAATATTAAACTCATATAAACAACTTTACAAACTCTTCATTGCTCCTAGAATTTCCACATGGCCCCCATCCCCGGCCCTATTAAAGAACCATTACTTCATGGCACTGATATTAATGTTGGTTTTATAATCTTTCTGAGGTATACTAGGATGGGAAAAAATGCTAAAAGCTACTAAATTGAAGACATCTGATTCCTTTCAATAGCTTTTTCAAAAAATTTTACATGAGAGAATCCATTAAGAAATGTTTTGTATCTTAGATTTTAAAACAACAAAGTAACTAACTGAAAATTATGTAAGGAAATAATTCTAAGGGCACAAGTCTTTTCTTGCCACAAGAGACATCACATTTTTGGAAATTTAGAAGGGGTAGACAATAAAGTTAAAATAGCTAATATTAATTAAGATCCCTATTTCTGTGATGAATAGCGAGAGAATCATTTCAAGAAGCCATAATAACTTGGTGAATTAACAAAACATAGGCTTACAGTTCCGTTGTCACCAAACACCGCCCTGGTTCCCGAGCTCCCACAGGAGCAAAGGTCCACAATCATCACACAGTTCTGCGCTGTAAGTCTGACTTAATACCAGTCTTCTCCCCAGGTGGGTCTTTCAGTCTCTTCAGAGTGATTTACTCACACCACAGATGCAAACACACAGACACAGGATTACCCTCGACCCTACCCTTGTCTTTTACCCACTGACTTGCCTTCTTGAATGGCGTACCGGTTATTCCACAAATACATAAACAACAGGATATGTACAGGTATCTGTACATGCTTGATAGACAGCGTGAACCAGACTACTCACTGACGAATATGGGAAAGGGGCTGCCGCACGAGGCATGTATCTGACTACATTTTGCTGTTTTATACCTTTATTTTCTTTTAAAGTTGGCCTTAGATGTTCACTTTAGCTTTATTGCATTTGTGCAAGAGTCTTGTTTAAAATTCTTCTATGGAGGATGGCCGTGCACTGTTTTCTCCTGAAGCATGCTAAGGACAGCCATAAGCAATCTCTTGTTAGAGGGAGTTGATAGCTCACATTTAAATAAATTTTAATTCAATGCAATAATTTTTTTTATTCCATTATACACAACTTAATGAATTGTTGATTTAGATAGTAAATGAAAATTCAGTCTCATTGGATTTGTCAATAGAGTTTTCATTGCTTTAGAAAAATTTTCAAGATAGAATATTCTATAGTTTTATTATAATGCCACTAACAATGCAAATTTATGACAAAATCTCTATTTTGACATGTGTAAAGAGGAGTGGCCAGTCCTCCAGAGCCTGACCTTGATTTAGTAGTTGTCAGCATCCCCAGCACAGATGGCAAGCAGAGCTTTCTCGTAGTGCTGTGAAACAAAATTCTGAAAAAAAATTTATTTGAAATAAAATGTCATAGTATTTCTAAAAAGAACCATAATTCCTCTGAACTACAGATGAAAGATTTATGGGTCATTAGCTTTTCCAAAATTATTTACTTCTTCATCTAAAGATTTAATGTGTCCCAAGAACTATTTTTAGTGATAGTTATTAAAAAATAATACCGTGGTTATAGTCAATAGAATGTGGTTTGTATAAAGTCGATCAAACTCTAATGTGTATTTATAAGAAGAATAAATTACAGTAGAATTAAATCTTCTCTATAACTTCAGAAAGAGGTGTCTTAATATTGCTATAAATCAGTGTAGTGACTAGAGGGCAAATTCGCAATATGACTTAAAAAGACATAAAAATATTTATGTTCATTAGTGTAGTAATTTTACTTTAATAAATATATCCTAGGGAAATAGTTATCAATTATTAATGAGCACAAAGATTTATTCTAAAAAAAATACACCATAATATTATGTATAATAGTGAAAAGTTAAAAAGCAACATATAATAATGCAGGGTAGTTTATGTGCTTTCCAACTTATACAATAAAAAATTCCTTTCGTAGTAAAGCATATTAATGTATATATATATTTTTAAAAAGACAGAAAGCACCTACAACAAATTTTATTACTGGTTATCTGTGGTAATTAGGGTAATTTTTATCTTCTTTCCATGGTCTTCCATAGTTTCTAAGTTTTTTTTAAAACAATGATAGTAATAAATAAATGGAATTCTAAAAACTTCGTTAAAACTCAACTATCATATTAATGTTCTCTTATACAAAGCCATGTAATTATAATTTATTGCTTTAAATCCACATAGTAAAGTTGCATTACTATGTAAATGTTAGTAGACTTTGAGGAGGCAGTAAATTATTTGCAGCAAATGTATTAGAATTAGTGTATTCATTCAGTTAGAGTAACGACATGCATTGCTCAAAGATAAATGTTTATCATCACCAAAAGTTTAGGATTCTGAAGTTTTTGTGGTCTCTTTGACTTTGGGTTGTCGAGTTGCCTCTGAACCACCCTTTCAATGAACTAAAAAGCTATTTATGCAATTAAAAATTTCATTGGAAAACAATGTGAGCAAGATAACAGCATAGGTATGTGCAAAATAGAAGTTGTTATATTTTCAGGGCCCTGTGCCTGGTTAAATGTTCTGCTGGTGCCATCTTGAAATTCTTTATAATTTTCTTGTAAAAGGGATCAAATATTTCATAGGTGGTTCTATATATTTTGATAATGCTTTGCTAGGTTTTATCAAAATCCAGGGTAAAGTTTAGACATGTCAGAATAATGAAACGGGCTTAGTTATTTATGAATCACTGTTCTTTGCCCTTCAAGGGCTAAAGGGATAGGGTTATATAGAATTTTACATAACTATCATAATGTTAAGTTCCTCTAAATTACGATTTATGGGATTTGACCATCTACCCTGCCATCCATGAAAACATGAGAGACAACCACAGTGGTCTAAGACGCCTCTTCACAATTAATGTGGTCTTCTTACAAAATGTATTTTTTTTCAGTGCTGATTCTACTTGAGAATCTAGCTCATAAAGCACAATTACACAAGTAGGGGATGAATGTTTGACGTGACTATGTCAACGATTTTTGCTTAAAACACATGAAGGAGGAGTAAGTTCTGTCACTGACGTGAGGGTGTTTCCTCAGCGCTGTTGATGCTCTAAAGGTTGTGTGAAGTAGATCATCCCCTTCAGAACACTTAATATTTAAATTCTAACATGAAGTTACTTAAATTAAATGTCTTATTTCAGTTTCAAAAAGGAAAAACTATGGCTCAAAATAAATCATGTGTGAGAGCTTTACTTTGATATCATGAAATTGGGATTTTCCGTATCTCTCTTTGTATTGTTTCCTTATGGTCATCAGGTTAATTTCACGCTGGCAATTAGGATCCTAATTAAGGTTTTGTTATGGAAACTACAGTCCTAAAAGATATAGAAAGTGGAGAGGGGGGATGAGAAAACAGTACCTTACAGTCGATCTGTTTAAAACAGATTCATCACCTTTTCTACATAGCAATTTGCTCTAGTCCTGTATTCCTCAAACATTGGCCTCACCATCTGGGGAGGGCCTGTCAGATTCTCAGAGTCACCTCTGTCTTCCTTTCTTTCACTGTGTAGTACAATGAAGTATTCTACCTATTTTACTTATTAAATACTCTGTAACCTCTATTTCCGGTGTCACTGTCTTGATGCTGGCCCTTATCGTTTCACCTTGATTCTATCATTAGTTGCTCCCTTTCCATAAAAATTCTTAGTGGCGGGGGCAGGGAAGGGGAGTAGGAGGGATTTTGAACTCTGTTAGATGAATATCGATATGTCTTAGACAACAATTATATTTTTGCTGTATTGCCTGTTTATTATTAAAAAGTGTAAAAATACAAATTCCAGGTACTTGAAATATTTGCTGATTTAAACTCAAATCCTAAAAAATACGAAAACAATTTCCGTGTACTAGCTCCAGAAAGGATGCTGCTTTACGAATAAAGTTCAAATTTTTTTCAAATGGAGTAATTGTGACATCTAGTGGCCAGAAAGCATAAACTATTTGATATCTAAATGTTTTAGGTGCAGACCCGCTAACAAGCTTTTCATTATTTGAGGTGATTAAAATGAACGATCTACCCAAGTTTCCATATTTAAGTTGCATATCATTCGCTAAGAGTCTACTGGAGGAAAACACAGAGATTTTCTTTGATTAGGAGTGGTGAAATAGCTTTGACCGAGATTTTACATTTAACGGCCTCATATATTAAAAGTTTGAATACTCGAATATACAATCTTCCTCTTTACCTGCAAACCATTTGTGAGTACACACACCTTCCTTTTTGCTTTGCAACACACACAGCAGGGATATAGCGTTTACTTATTACTAGAATAACTAGACCCTTTGGGGTATGACGAATCAGAGCAATTGTTGTGATCTTTTTCCTGAGGCCACCCACGAGGGGACCTTTATTCCTCATGGGAGAAGGAAATGGCTGAAGGCAGCCAATAGCACTGACCAACACACTGTTTTAGATAATTTTCTAATCAAATCAACTTTTCCTGCTTGGAAATAGAATAAAAGAGAAACGGAGGACAATGAGCATTGATCTTCCCTCTGTGTACTGAGGATGCATAGGTTCTTGTACATAAATAAAAAATACTCTTTACACAGATATATAACAGAAATATTCTTGATGGTTGCATACTATTACAGTATGCTGGCTACTTTACGATGTTCGTCTGTAAAAAATTTTGAGGATAAAACACTGACAATTAAAATTTCTGCATTAGGGGATTGTTTTTAACATTTTTCAGTGAGTTTTCAAGACTATGACATTCTTAATGATTTGTATCAGATCTCTTCTTTTTCTAAATATATTTCATGTATGTTATGGATAAGTTGTGAATTGTCTTAGGCATTTAAGTGTTAGTTTCTTTACGAATGAATGTAACAAAGTATGTAAGATAGGCAATCACACTAAATTATGAAAAACATTCTGATTTGATTACAAATTTAGCTTAGAGTTTATTGTTGTCTATCTTTTTTAAAGTGTTATTTAAAAAATAACACCTTATATTTAAAACCACTGACATTATTTTGTGTTTTAAAACTTCAGGAACATCAAAATTTCCTACGGAGAGTTTGTAATGTTTTGACATTTTCTGTTTGATACCATATGCTCTGTACTTGCATAGGTATGAGGTGAGAGTATTTGGCAAGATACAAAAGAATTTGGATTTACTGGTTCCTTCAGTTGCTAAGAAACACTAAAGCACATGGGGGAGATAGGCCCCAAGGAATCATACTTCTTAGGTACCTTGATTTGATACAGAAAGCAGAGCATTATTTTTATGTGATGGGTCTCATTTTGGCGTATAATATTTGAGCATATTTTTCCTTAAATGAATATATTTGCATATGAGTGCAAAAATGAAAATCAGTATTTAAATAATGGAAGTAAAGCTAGCTCTTTGAGAGGGTAGACATGATTTCTGGAGAAATTTTTAATATATATGAGCCATATTTACATGGATTGCACAATATAGTCTATAAGCAAAATAGGCTGACTCATCTCGCGCACAGAGAACTGGAAAAAATCATAGAGAAAAGAAGAATGTTTAAGAGTGACAAAATACATTTTCTTTAAAATTTGAGAAACAATGAAAATGCTTTTTTTTCTGTTACAATCCTGGAAGAGTGATACTTTGTGAGTTCTATATGAGATTCCCTCATTGTATTAAATTTCAACCTTTAGAATAGTGGTGAAACCATAACATACATAAAAATATAAAGCAACAATTATAATGATTCATTCAGATTTTTATTTATCTCTACCTTTTGTTACTCTCTTAGTTCCTTCATATAGCCTAATGAAGAAAAATATGTCCTTCTTAACTAAAAATTTTAAAAAAGCTTCAAAAGACCCAGATTATCACCACTATTATAGATTTTTATTATTGTAAGATTCAATGTGATACGGTCTCATGAATATGGTTCATCTTCCCAAACACTAGTTTTAGTTTTTTGTAGGCTTGTGAGCAATTCTGAGGTCTCTTAAGAGAAATTGAATGAACCATAATAGGTCTGTCCCAGTGTTATAAGTCATCTACCCAAACCACTACAGCATTAGAACAGCCTAGAGCCTAGTCCTTGATGAAAGTCAGTTGGTGATTACAGACATTCAATAGTGTTTATTTAAATAAGTAAATAAATTAATGAATGAATGAGTAATGTATGCAAAGTTATACTTCTAGGCAAAAATAAAATCATTATAACAATGTTTTCTCTATAGTTCAAGTGATTATTTTAGATTGTGAGACCGTGTCTTCATCTTTTACTTTATAACTGTGGACCCTGTAAGCACTCCTGAGTTGCTGCTAGAATATAAATGTCTCATATAAAAGGACAGGGATTTTTGTTGTTGCTTTTGTTATTGTTGTTTTACTGTCCCATCTGCAGCACCTAAATCAATAACCAGAATAGTAAATACTCAATGTTTACTGAATGAATGAACAAATCAGTTCAATTGTTTTCTGGGATTTCTGATGTCCACTCTCTCCTCTCTCGTGCCCACTGCTTTGTTTGTGGCAGTCGTCTGTACAGGAAAGAGAATTTGCCAAAATATATGCACTTCATTCTCAGAATAAATATACAGATATTCATATTTTGTATACTTTTTTAGAGATTTCATAGAACCCACTAAATCCTTTATATGAAATCCTACCTCAAAACTCCTTTACAAAATAAACTATAAAAATTCTGTTATCTCTCAGCTCCCACTCCCATGTAGGTTTATGTCATTCTAGGAATGGAAAAGTCATAATATTCATTTATTCAGCAAATATCTAAGTGATTATTTGATGTGTGCCTATTATGGAGATATTTCACAATAACCCCTCATTTGCACTCCCTGTGATGTGTGCTGTCAAGTCAGAGCACAGCACAAGGTAAAGCATGGGTAGTTCAGTAGTAGTTTTTATGAATAGCTCCTACTGTTTTCCCTTTTATAGAGGGATACCTTTCTTACTTAGGAAGATATTGAAGGCATACCTCTCCACAATAGCCTGCAGCAATCACTACTAAAGTAACAACTTAAATCTTTTTTATAGTAAGACTTATTCCTAAGGGCAAATTTAGTAGAGAAGGTGACAAAAAACAAAACAAAACAAAACAAAAAAACTTCTTTTTCTCATGGAGAAAAGGAATCTATGTCACTAGCATTTATCTGCTCTTTAACAAGGGACTGGAAGTCAGTATATATAAAATAAATTTAAAGGTGTGAGATCCCAATTACCCAAGAGAGAGCATCTGAGAACTCAATGTTTTCTGGTACGCAAGTTGAACCAGCTTTCGGGGAAGGGTGTTAGTTCACTGAAGTTATCAGGTTGCCAGGTTAGTGCGTTGGATCAGTACTTGTCTTCAGTCTAGTTAATATCCTTTCTAAGTAATTACACTCAGGGGAGAGCGACTCAATCAAGAGCTTACCCATGCCTCTTTAGAGCCAGTCAGCATTTGCTGTGCACTAAAAGGTCAGGTGTACACCAAATAAACCATTACTTACCTATTGCAACTAGAAGCTCTTGAAAGTATCCATCATAACATTCATTAATGGCATCTACTATGTCTTGCCCAGAAACATTTTTAGATTCCTGAAAAACTTTAACGAATTGATATAATTAATGGAAATTTTGTAAATATTATAAATCTAAAATACAAATATTGATTAAATTGTTGTACATGGTGAAGGTAAATAAAGCATAGGGGCGGGGTTGGGTTGAAGTAGATTATCTTTAATTTTTTTTAATAGACTTTTGTGTATTTTACATATGTCGGAAAAAAAATTAAGTAAGAGAAACAGAAAGGTGCAGCAGTTGGAGACAGTCACAGTTCAGATAAATATGAGTGCACCTCTAAGACCAACAAGACAGTTTCCCATCAATTGTGATGTCAGTAATAATGACTTTGCCCCATTATGGACTGATCAAGCTATGTTTACTGTATTCTTTTCGAGGCAACATATAACATGCCTAATAGGAAATAGCTAATATATTTGAGTAAATTCTCCATCCAAAACAGAGATAGTTTTAAAAGGTTCAGTATTTAAAGGCTATATAATTCAGTTATTAGAAAAAATAAAATTATAGGGAAACTTTATTCCTTAGTAATGTCATTAGCTGAGGCATGTCTGTACCAACATAATTCAAAATCAGTACCTTTGAGATAACGAGCTTTCCTCTATGTAACATTCCCCCAGCCCTATAAGTGCTTGTTTTTTTATTATATAATTAGTTAAGTATCCCCAAAGAAACCTGATTAATAATTACCTAGCCACAGCTGTTGATAACTCTTCTTGCCTAGGATCATTTGTAGGATGGTTTTGTGTTCCATCTTTTACTGACCGGCTTCCCACAGGACCTGAAACATCATACGCACAGGCACTAGTGCCACAATGGCTCCAGACCACTTTAACTAAGGTTCTTTAGAGTCATTTTGAGAGCTGGTTCTAGTTAACAGCTCTCTGAGCAGCCATAGCAGGGTCTGTATATCCTTCCTCTTTGGCTCCTTGTAAAATAGCACAGGTTTCCCTTTGTAATTGTTCTTAATTGACAACCTGTATAGAATTATTGGGACAAAAATCTGTGAACCACCAAACACACTGGTAATTCCTAAGAGAGTTCAAACATTATTTAGAGTTGGATAGTCCATTTATTGAATGCTTTATAAAATATATTTTTTAATGTGAGTTCTTTTTGTATTTATTTAGTAGTAGTGGTAATATTTCAAAGATGTTGAAACATTTTCCACTTTTCCAAATCCCTGTGCAGTATCTTTTCCCCTATCAAAAAAGGCATCCACCGCCTGGCTGTGGGTGGTAAGATGGGATTTAACATTGTTAAGAGTAAAAGTCCAGAGAGAAAAAAAATGAGTTAATATTCAGTCTATGAATTATAAAATAGGGTATTAGCAACAATAAAATAATCATAAAATCCCAATTTTGTGAGTGATCATATTTTATAAATTTGTTTTACCCCATCTATTTATTATATAAAGGTTAGGTGTGGCCAAATTGACCTAAGGAATGTCTATTTCAAACAGGATGGAAGGTGGGAAGGAGGACTAGCCAAGGCAAGACCCTCTGGTCCCTAAGGATTATAAGGACAAAAGGGGAGAAAGAAGTAGGAGAGATATGTGATCAGACAGTTAACCTTTTCTTTGGGACAATATCTAGAGGGTAGGAGATATATGTTATAGATAGACAGATAGATAGATAGATAGATAGATAGATAGATAGATATGTACATACATACATATAGATATAGACATAGACATAGATATAGATAGATATAGGTGATATAGATATAGATAGATATAGATCCATTATGGAGATAAATAATCCACATTTAAATCATCTAAATTTGGAGAGATAAGGGGAAATTGATATGTCTATCAGATGTATTTATTTTGTTTCATTTCATTTCCTTAAAATGTCAGGTGACTAAGAATGCATACATGCAATTCTTATTTTTAAAGTCTATTTATGTATCTCTCTCTCTCTCTCTCTATATATATATGCTTTATATATATATGAGCTTTATATATATAATAGAAGACAACGTTTAGAGTGAACATAATTTTATTGAGTGGTAGGATCATGGTGGTATTTGATTTTCAAATTATGGAAGTGTTGAGGTATATATTTTTCTCCTTAAAGATAAAGAACTAAATGGGCTTACAGATAATAAGTCAATTACCCAAACTTCGATTGTTAGAAAAAGATGATTATTTGATTTCAGTCCTATTTCTATCTCTGAGATTTGGTTAGTGTACTCTTAGCCAAAAGAACTCATTATTTTCAGACAATCTCCTGTAGTCACTCTCTTATGGTTTTAATTTACACAAAGCAACAAATTACTAAAAGCGATTAATATGCTATACATTCTATGGACATGTGCCATTTATATAATAACATAAACTTATCACAGTAATTCTTAGTCTTCACCTTATTTGACTTATCAGTAGGATTCAAAGCAATCTCTCTCTCCCTCACTATACCTTCGTCACTGGGCTTCCATCTTGCACTTTTCTTTCTTTCCACTTCATTGGTTAGTCCTTCTCAATCGTGTGCATTGGTTCCCCCTTTTACTCTTCTATCTCTTAATACCGGAAAGTCGTAGTACTCAACTTTTGATTCTGTTCTTGTCTGTATCTACAATCCTTCCCTTGTTAATCTTAACTATGCATGTGGCTTTATTTAAATCATTCACATTTTCTTAGTGATTTCCAATCAAACTATATAGCTAAGTATATATGTGTCCTTGTAAAGTTTGTGAGAAACATTTAAGAATTTTCTGCAGTTCTGTGTATCTGAAAATTTTTTTGAAAGATAAGATTTTGGACTTGAAATGGTGCCCATCCGTTTATTTCTTCGTTAACTGCCAAGTGCACTTAAAGCAGACTGGTAAATTAAAAGAATGTGAATAAGTTTGTGATTTGGCTTTTCAACCAAGGTAGAGTCATCCTGATTTTGTCATTAAAAAAAAGCTTAAGATAGTTTCAAAGTGTGTGTAATTGATGTACATGTCCAAGAAATGGTATAAAATGAGTACGGAATTGGCAAAATAAAAATGTGAAAGGAAGAAATAAAGGGAATTAAAGTCCAGCTGAAAACATTTGGAGCAGGTAAGTTGACTACGGGTGACCCCAAAGCCATTGGCAATAACATCCCCAGAGGCCTCACTGTCCTAGGAGAATCCTGATAGCCAAGATGAGGAGTAAGCATTCAGGTGAGTAGTTTCCATTCTCTCTGTGAAAACGTTTATCAACTCCAGTGTGATTTGCACATATTGATTAATTAATCTCTAAGTGACTAATTTTTCACTATTTGACAGATAATTAGATCTCTTGTAAATCTAGTTTAATAAAAGCACAAAGGAAATGTTGTGAGCCAGAGTAATGATTGGTATTAGTTTTTGAGAAGAATGTGTTCTGGCTGAGTTGTTTCCTTCTTAGAAATAGTCCTGTAGGAAAATATAGATTAAGTGAAAGATCTTCTCTCCCAGAAAATATGACAGTAATTTTCACCACTTACCATTTCATGAATACCTGCATTCTCCAGTGCTCTAATTCCCTCAGTCTCTATCAATTCACAAAAAGAGGTGTGTCTTAATATCTGTGATGTGAAAAAGATGAAAGCCATGGACAGTCTCTTTTGATTCTGAAAGTGACCATGCAGAGGGAGGTAGAGAATGTAATTAAGACAACTGAAGAATTTTAGAATATTTGTATGGGGAGGGCATTGAGAAAAGAATGAGTTCACATACCTTAATTACGGAATAAACCTCTAATCTGAATCACAAGAAAGTTAAATGATAAATTCAAGGACATAAAACTGACTTATAACATAGCCAAGAAAAACATATGTGTGTGTGTATGTGTGTACATATATATACATATACATACATATATATACATATACACACACACACACACCTTGTTGTATTACAGAGGCTATCTATATATCTATAAATCTAGATAGATAGATGATAGATAGATAATAGACAGACAGACAGGGACAGAGAGAATAATAATCCCAGTGAGAGGATGGAAGAGATTTGTTTACCCTGCAGCACTTCTCAGTTGTCTAGTTGGAACTCCTCAGCTCTCAATTTCACAACCCTTTAGGAAGGAATTCTATTTCCTTTTAGTAAAATATTTAGACAGATTCTCTCTAAAGTGACATATGCCACAGACAGTGGTCAGAAGTGATGAACTTTTCCAATTTCCTGTTTCACTTTATATCTTTTTCTAATCTTCTAAATTTACTGATCTAAATCCTAAATCAGGAGTTTTAAACTCCTGAGAGCCATTTGTGTAGAAGTCAAGAGTCAATGAGGAATCTTCAAAATATTTCAAAGTTTAAGATAAATTATACATCTTACTAAGAGGTATGAATTATATAGGACTTTTAATTTTCAAAAAGACTATTATTAAGGGAGATTATACTAAGATACATCCTTTCAAAAGTTTTTTACTTCCATTTTCTACTACGAGTGAAGTAATTTCTGAAATATGTATTATTTTAAATATGCAAGTTGTGTTTTAAATTTTAAGGGAAATATAGTGTGAAACTTTATATAACCTTTAAGTAACCCTTATTAATTTTCCTTGGCTTCTGATAAAATCTAGGTCTCTATTTACCCTCATTTTTGATATTCTATGTTGAAAGGAAAATTTTACTACACTGGAAAGCTGTGTTAAGAATAAACACGAACACTTACTTAAGATTCGACCTCTAGAAATGCAATTTAAGAAGTTATACTTTATCCTGTTAAGTCGTAATACAAATTAGGTAAAACCTAGTGATAAAATCAATTGTTGCATGTTATTTTAAAATATGTGTCTATGCAGATAATACTATTAATACAAACACATACTCATATACTCTATCAATAATAAATCACTATTGTTTAATTGCAGAAAAAAAGGAACTGCAATTATGAACAAGATCGATTGTCCTAGCACATCAAGAGAAAACATTGTTCATTGATTTTTTTCCCCCTTTTGATTTATTTTCTCTCATGTTTAATTTTCAGAAGTGTGTTTCTTTTCCTGAAATACAAGAATGCTTGCTTTCTGAAAATACACTGTGATCCTGATTCTTAAATGTCAGTTACTTTTAGGTGGCTTATAGCTCAACCTATTCTAAGATTCTAAGAGGTTGTTTGTGTATCAGTCATTGAGGTTTTACCAAATAGAAGTAGAACTGGAATGGAATCAAACGGGGTTGGAGGTAGGAGTAATTAAACTGAACAGTGGAAGGACGGCGTCATTAGGTATTTTCATATTAGCCCTCTCATTCAGTAGATATGCATTGCTGGGCAAGCCATTTAACTTCTCTGGACTTCAGTTCCCCATCTCCATAAGGAAGGCATAGAGAGAGCTGGGTTCCCTGGGAAGCTGACTGTGATGCAGATCAGCAGGCATCTTGTTTATTATGGAATGTTCTTGGGATCAACACCTATGAGAGGGAGAGAAGAGAAGCAGAATTTGGCAGAAGGAGAAGCTGAATTGATAGAATGCAAAGTAGTCCTAATGAAACACACTTTTCCCCCCTACTAGACAAACATATTTTTATTCAATAATTAAAATCAATTTCTGCTTGGCTGTTAAGAAAATAAAAACTTGTATGATAGTAGAATGCAGCTCATGGATTTACAATGGGACTGTTAGCTTTACTCCTCTATTCGGAGCAGTACGAACTGCTCCGAATAGAGGAGTACAATCTGGCTAACAGTATCAACATGAATTTCTGACTGGAAAGTGTTGTTTTAATTTATATTACGTAGCATCATTACTTGATAATTAAAAAATAATGACCCTTCTAAGTTGAGAGAATGTTTTAATTAAAATTAATCTTATGACATTTAAGTTAGAAAAGATTCAATTAATAGGCCGAGATTATTTTTAAATAATAATTTTATTAAAAATTTTTCTTATAATGACTTTAACTTCGTACAAATTAGAATAAGCATATTTCTATGATTTACACAGAATCTCAAGTTGGATTGTAAGGAACCAAACTATCTGCTCTCATGTTGTTATTTTTTGATAGTCACGTAAGTGGCACTAGTCTAATAGTTGGAATGATAAACCGATGTTATAATCCTAGAGATTAGAATCCGCAGAATAGGACTTCATAAATTGAGATTGGTGATATGAGCAGTTTATGAACTATGCAGCCAAATCATGCAAATCCAAATCAAAACAAATTGAAACCAAACACAATCAAGCAAATTCTTGATTTTGTTTTTAAAATTCGAAAGTTTTAATTTAATCGAAAAGTCAGTGGATTTGCTTGATACTCTGGCACTTTTTTTAACTGAACTATTTGTAGGACTCCAATCAGCACAAATTACTACTCCCGTCGATGTAGGGCACTTAACACCTGGCTTCCTCAGCAGTGCTTTCTTTTGTATTTCTTTATTCCTAATTCTACACTGACAATGACTGGGGTGCGTGCACGCGCGTGCGAGCACACACACGCGCGCGCGCGCGCACACACACACACACACACACACACACACACACACACACAGAATTAACATCCATATTTCCTGGCAAGAAATGTAATTGTTAGTTTGTGTTCCAATCTGGCTAACATATTTATCCATTCTTTAGTTAAATCATACAAAATATATGTAAAGTACAGTATGAAGTTTTTAATCTCACTAAACACATTAAAGGAAACCACATCTCCTGTGTTTGGTTGGACATGTAAATCTACCCCAGACGAGGAAGATAGCAAAATAGAAATGGTATATTATTCATATTTGTTTGTCTCTATACCCAGCTCATGTTTCTATTACGGTGTCTTGAATTTAGCTAATATCCAGTAAGTGTTATTTTATAGAATTTACTGCTAAAATAGAATAAACTGAAGTTTTCTGTCCTGTTTTTTGAAAATGAAACATATCTATTTTAGGTGGGAAATTGGTGTATCTTACCTGGACCAAGTTCACAAGAGAATCTCTGAAGTGTCCTGAGGTCTCTGAGTAAATGTCCTCTTGAAGTTTGCTGCTGTATTCTGAATAAGAAAACATCCATGTTAAAGGTATGACTTATTACAGAACCATATATCAATGTGCTTTGAATAACTAATGCTACTTCTCCAATCGTGACTGGAAAATACAGGTAATAAAATCAATCTGTTGACATTTCTTTGTCTTTTACTACCTTCTACTCAGATGAAGCCAATAAATAGTTCACCAAAGAAATCTGACACCTAACAGAAATGTAGTCATGTGTCTATTTTCTTTAAAACAATTATCTTTATTCCAAAGTTGAAAAACCACATTAGGAGTCATTCCACATTCTCTAATTCCCAAAATTCAGAATTATACATTCTATTACCATAGAGTACTGCTCAGCCCAGAGCTTTTCCCAAGTGCTTTGTCTCATTTTAATATTTTAAGTGAAGGTTCTTACTTCATTCCTCTTGGGAAAGTCTTGTTCTTGTTCAAATGCAATATAGCTGACTGTCTGAAACACTTTCTTGACATTCAATATCACATTATACATGATGGCATGGAACATAAGGCATTATACCTTTTTGCAAATGAAAATAGCCTTTCCATTTTTAAAATGTGTAAGAATCTGATTTTGAGGTAGATTACAGTGATCATGAAATTTATGTGACCTGAAGTCATTACCCGTATTTGTAGAACCTGCTGATTGCTTATTGTGCTTCGCTTTATTTTGTCTGCGTACCTGGTCTCTCCTGGGTAAGAGGTATAATGCTCCCCGAACCCTTGTGCTGAGCATTTGCCTATCTTAATGTAAAAGTTCACCTCATAGAAACTTGTAATTATTTTCTTAGAAAATTTGCTTAATTGATTGTCTGGGAAACTTTCATTTTTAATACCCCAACCATCAATTTTCTTAGTGAGTTAATTAGTCTTGAGTAAGTGATATTTCAAATATGAGTATCTTAGACAATTCCTTAAAATACATAAACTGGAATGTTTTTGTGTTACTTGAAAAATATGAAATTTATATGTGTATAAAATATATGTACATATGTATATTTCCATACACAAACAGTAGGCTTCTTGCATCTGGAAAATTTCTCCATTTGTTCTTGAAGCTAATATGTCACTGAGGCAGTTCTCTTTGGTGCCTGCTCCCTGGAAAGACAGAGCAAGAGAGAACTACGAGAGTATTTGTATTGGGAATAATAGTGCACCTTATGTAGTATAAATGGATACAGCATTCCTGGAATTCTGACAGGTGGCAGAGGCAAAACTAAGTATATTTGGAATCAAAATAGTCCTAATTTATTGCTGGTGTTACTATTTACCAGCTGTTTGATCCTGAGAAAGATAATATTATCCAAAACTCTGTTCTTTCATTTAGAGTAAAACAGCATAGGCATTTCTAAACAATGTGGAAAAAAGATGTTTAAACAATGTTCATGAAAATGATTTTTTTTTTTTTTTTTTTTTTTTTGCTGCTAGGATATCAGTTCTTTGGAAAGCTGAAAATACAACCTGAGTCTTCTAGTTTCTCAATAATGTTTCAGGGACCTCATCTTGCATCTCCTTAGATGTGGAATTTGTACCATTTGCCTAAACATTTGGACTGGATACTTTCTATTGTCTGTTACAGCCATATGCATATTTTCTTTCCTGTTAGTGATTTTAAAGACAACACATCTTTTTCTGGAAAATTTCAATAATCCTTACCATTCTATGAGATATTTTATAAAATATTCCAGTTTCATCTAAACGGTAACCTATGACTTCCTTCTTACAGTTTTTAGTCGCATAATTTTGCAAGAGGTAGAAATTGACATATACAACTTAAAAATAAAACTATTAGTTGAAACTCATGTGAATTTTATACAATGCCTATTCTGATCTGCAAATATATGATGATCAAAATCCAGGTTCCCTAAATTTTTTTCTCCTTTCCTCTTTCCTGTCACGCATTGTTCACAGATTGTGGTAATCTGGTCATTGGCAGGCATCGTATTGGAAGGATTTCAACAGTTCTGCAGGTGTTTAATAACAACATTTGAAAAGATGTACAAGGCTTTTGTCCTCCATACCTAGCCAACAAAATCTCTAACAAATCTGTAGTCAATTTATTTCATAGAAATGACTTTCCTGTGAGGAAGAATGGTTCTAAACCCTCAGAAGTAAAATTTTGATACATTTGAGCAATACTTTTTGTAAAGGACTAATTTAAGACCACAAAAATATCCAAATAAAGATGTCATCTAGAGTTTATCTGACTCATTATCCTATTTTTACTTAATTTTACAAATAATTTAAAGAGGTTCACGACAACATTTTCCCTTCATACACGAATACATACCAAAGAGAGACAAATCTGAACAGCCCCCGAAGCTTATTTACATTTTTCTTTTGGTAGCTTAACTGGTCCAGTGAGTCTGAGTTTGTACAAGAAAACTAAGCTAATCTCCAGAGTCCCCCTCTTTCTAACAGGGTCTCTTCCCCTGGCCACAACATCTCTGTTATTTCATCTCTTCTCAGATATTCCCTCCTCCTCCCTGATCACAGGTAGCAACCACAGGACAGTTCCCTCTCTACCAAAATATTGGCCTGTACCTGTTACAGGTATATTTTTGGATCAGTCCACTACCTTCATGGCATGCCGGAGTTTGTGAGCATCGTAAGATGGCGGTGGGTACATGAGGCCAACCATAACATCTTTGAAGTGATCTGAGAGCTTCTCCTTCAGGTCACCGATCAGGTCCTATGAAGGAAAAAGTCAATACTTTCATTATATCAGTTACCAATTTTACAAGATAAATGGAATAATTGCAGAAAGGCTTCTAGTAAAATGTCCTTTTCCATCTCATTTCACATAATAACAAGTCTGGTTTTGATTCACACATATATCCATGGATTACATGAGATGATGGACTTGAGAGTTTGAAAAATGACTGAGGTAATCACATCTTTCCATGAGATGTTATATCATCTACATGGACACTCTATCATACGAATATGGAACAATAGTCTTTCCCTAATCTCAACCCCAATCCTTTTTGACCTCATTACAAAAATAAATAAAAGTTATAACCTAAAAACATTTAGTTTTTAGAAGTTCTTAGTTTTCTTGTGTAGAATTAATGAAACATTAGTCCTTAAATAAATATGTATTTTATTTTATTTATTTTACATCAGTCTTTCTTAGCATGGGTTTCCTGGTTATACTATTTCCAAAAATCTTGTGTAAATAATCTAAGTAACCTTAGTACTTTCTTCAAATAGCCACATTAATACATTCATTTAAATATTGAAAGTTAAACACTTATAGAAAAAAACAAGCATGCTGATTTGTTGTCTTTGGGAGACAGATATAAAAGTGTGAAATTGATAATAATCTTATTCAGACTTTTATTTTATTAGTGTAGAGTGGATATTTTAAAACATATATGTTAAATTTATCTCTTGTAGGGTTACAAAGTTATCTAAAAAATGTTTAAAATTTATCATTTCTTGTTAAAATGTATAGAGTATATTCAGTTTTACTTTAAAATATGCAATATTTTAGATCTGAGGTGGTTCAATAATAGAATTCAACTGAAAGATCTTAGTAAGGCATAATAAGCTTTAATAGAATAAAAACAAAATAGTTATAATTTTTATTTTGATTAGTAGAATCTGACAGCACCTTTCCCATACAGTGATTTTCTCTTTCAGCAAATAAAAGCATTTATCCACATGGTGGTAAATTGGTAATACAGAGAATCTATTGAATTTTTGCTAGGGTCAATGCAATTCACTTAATGAGCAATTATGTCCAGAGTTATGTCAGGTACTTGGAATATAAAAAAGAAGCATAAAATCTCCTCTTTTATGGAGCTTATGTTCTATTTAATTCTGTCATTATTTGCCATTGATTTTTTCTAATTCCTTTACCAAATAGTTGTTAAGTGCTATTATGAGCTAGGCACTCTTCTAGGTACTGAAGCTATAGCAAGAAATAAAACAGATATGAACATAAGAGCTTGTAGGGTTTATATTCTCATGTACACAGAAGCTCAATAAATGATTTTTGAATGACGGCTTGCAGTTACTCAACAGGTTTTTTATTTAATACTGTTTCCCAGATGTGGTAGTAAGTGTGGGAGAAATACGACATAGATTCTCTGCTTTCAAGATTATTTTCCACAAACTCAGATAACAATGTGAGCTAATATAGTTTCTAAGACTTTCAGTATCAAATTTTTTCACATTATAAGATCCTAAAGCAGTAGTACAAGAGGGTTAAAATAATTCAGATAAGAGATTAAAATGGATTTATATGATTAGGGAAGTGTAACATATTTAGACAAGAAAGAACAAGCAACATTATGATAGGAGATAGAGAAGCCATTTGTGATGGTTCATTTTATGTGTCCACGTGACTAGGCCATGGTATCCAGCTATTTGGTCAAACATTATTCTAGATATTTCTGTAAGGTATTTTTAGATGAGATTAACATTTAAATCAGTAGACTTTGAGTAAAGCAGATTATCTTCCATAATGTGGATCGGCCTCATTCAGTAAGTTGAAAGTCTTAATAGAAACAGAATGACCTCTTCTCAAGAAGAGAGAATTCTGCCTGCAGACCGCCTTTGGGGCTGAACTGTGGCTCCCCCCTGAGTCTCCAGCCCGCCCAAACCATACAGATTTTGAGATTGCCAGTCTGTACAACACCCCGAGCTAATGGCTTAAAATTTCCCTCTCTCCCTCTCCTTTTCTCCGTCTCTCCCCCTCTGTCCCTCTCTCTGTTATCATATACATATATATATATTACATACTATCATATACATATACATATATATGTATATGATAGTATGTAAAATGAAGAGAAGAGAGGGCGGCAATATTGAGTTTGTTTGTTTGTTTGTTTGACTTTTTGCTATGTGGAGGGGCCGGGAGTGGACGCGCTGAGATGCGCTGAGTTGCGCTGAGTATCAAGAGCCGCTCAGAGAACGGCGGAATCAGGCCTGACCTGCAGTGCAGGTGCGTCAACTCACTCTTCCGGGTGGATGAGGATCTCGCGGGACTGAAGGACCGCAGGTGATTCCTGTTATGAGAAACACCTGGCTACCTCGTGCGGCGTCCCCTTGTCTCCTGCTCTTCGGTCAGAAGTCTGTTTCACGCCGTCTATCAAGCATGTACAGATACCTGTACGTATTCTGTTCTTTAGGTATTTGTGGAATGACCCGTACGCCATTCAAGAAGGCAAGTCAGTGGGTAAAAGACAAGTGTAGGGTCGCGGGTAATCCTGTGTCTGTGTGTTTGCATCTGTGGTGTGAGTAAATCACTCTGAAGAGACTGAAAGACCCACCTAGGGAGAAGACTGGTATTAAGTCAGACTTACAGCACAGAACTGTGTGATGATTGTGGACCTTTGCTCCTGTGGGAATTCGGGAACCAGGGCGGTGTTTGGTGACAACGGAACTGTAAGCCTATGTTTTGTTAATTCACTAAGTTATTATGGCTTCTTGAAATGATTCTCTCGCTATTCATCACAGAGATAGGGATCTTAATTAATATTAGCTATTTTAACTTTATTGTCTACCCCTTCTAAATTTCCAAAAATGTGATGTCTCTTGTGTAGGAAAAGACTTGTGCCCTTAGAATTATTTCCTTACATAATTTTCAGTTAGTTACTTTGTTGTTTTAAAATCTAAGATACAAAACATTTCTTAATGGATTCTCTCATGTAAAATTTTTTGAAAAAGCTATTGAAAGGAATCAGATGTCTTCAATTTAGTAGCTTTTAGCATTTTTTCCCATACTAGTATACCTCAGAAAGATTATAAAACCAACATTAATATCGGTGCCATGAAGTAATGGTTCTTTAATAGGGCTGGGGATGGGGGCCATGTGGAAATTCTAGGAGCAATGAAGAGTTTGTAAAGTTATTTATATGAGTTTAATATAATATCCTTTTTGGAGGTGGGATGCTTGTTCTTTTACTCCAAGTGAACATCACCGAAGTGAAAAAAAACCAGTATATACACACTTAAAGCTATGATCTAGTATTGTATTAAAGGGAAAAATAAAGGATCTTATGGGCAGTGTACTGAGACTCATAGAATTATAGAAATTCATTAAAAAAGATGATATCAATAAAATGGAGTTCATGGAAAGTGTAGACATGAGCTAGGCCTTGGAAGAAGAGGTGGGATTTAATCAGGTAGAGATATAGGCAATATCGACGAGAATATTTAAGGATGGAGAAGGCTCTGGTCTGGATAGAGTAGACTGTGCATATGAAAGGGATAAGCTAGCTCTGAATAAACATTGAATTTATTTAAAACCTAAATGTTTTAAAAGAGACTTTGGATGTCAATTATTGCTCTGCCCCTTCTAGTTCAGAGTGGAGAGGCGCTAATAATGGAAATTCAATAGGTCAGGAAGAAGAGTGTGATGATTATATTAACTACTAATATGAACTGTTTACTATCTGTTGGACAGAATTCAGAATATTGGAATAACTGCAACAATTCATTATAAAAACTTTATGACTTAAGAACTATAATCCTCACATATAGATGAGAAAACTGTGGCACATAGAGTTTAAGTAGCAAGTTCCATATAATTCATCAAGTGATGGAGCCTGGATTTTAAAGTTATCCTATAGGCCATAGAAAGCTACTAGTCCTATATCAGCAAGGTGATGAACATAACACATAGGTGGTGAATGTGACATTTATGGACATTCAAATTTAATGGCAGTACTCTAAAGGTTTAAATGCAAACAGATCAATGGTACTTGGCAGTTGATGGAAAGGTAGAAACATTAGAATTATCATTTCTTTTATGAGACTTTCTTTAATTCTAAGTGAAGTTGATTATTCCGTTGCCAGCACTGCTCTGTCTTCACATTTATTACACTAGATTTTAATGACCATATTATTCACATTTATTTTCCCCAAAAGTCTATCAGGACATGAACTTTCTCATAAATTTTTTTAAATTCATCATTTAACTGAAGCACAGTGCTGAGTACACAAAATGTGCAGAATATAAAGTTTAATATAGAGTTAAATGTCGAAACAAGTGAAAGATTAAACGAATGAATGAGCGAATGTGGAGGAGAAAACCCCTAATTTACTGACATTTAAAGGATAAAGGAAATGTTCAAGTTGAAGGTTACTTGGGCATTGCAAATGTCTTTTATTTAATCTTTAGTCATATTTCTTTGGTCACTGTCCCTCCCAAATGTTTATTACAACTTTATTTACTTTGTATACAAATACTAAATATCTCTGTAGGTATTCCACTCTAGACTGAGATTAGCACCGCCACTAGATGGCCTCAGTATATCTTTGTTTGCATGTGTGTGTGTTTTTGTGTGCGTGTGTGCGTGTGTGCATGGCTATCGTAAACTGAATTTATAAAAGATTTCAATAAAATTATATAATTTAAGTGAAAGAAACAGTATCAGATATCATCTAAAGCCATTAGAGTGTACGGGTTCTGGAGGTGAGCGTTTAGGTTTGAATCCTGGCTGTGCAAAGTTCCAGCTGTGGGATTGCAAGTAGGAGACTTAACCGCTTTGTGTCTGCTTCCTTATCTGTAAAGTGAAAATAATAACAGCACCTACCTTAGAAACTTGATCTAAGTATTAAAATCTTTAACTTAGATGAAATTCTTAAAATATTTCTGGTGCGTATAGGCAGTCATAAATGTCTGTTTTCTTTCCAAAAACTTAAATAATTTTCTGCAGATCAAAAATGGCTAATACTAGATTATCTCTCTATCTCTCTTTTCTCTTTATCCCTCTCTTTCCAACTCAGAAGTGGAAAAGTTTATCTATTAAATTGTATTTCTCACAACTTTTACACTATCCAATTGTCAGTAAATTCTATTGCCTTTAACTTACAAATACATCTAGAAGCTAATGTTTTCTTACCACTTCGATTGCTACATCCCTGGTCCATGCCACCACCATCACTCTCCTACATTAATGGAATAGCCTTCACATGAGGCTCCCTTTTGTCCTTCACCCTACAGTCTCCCCTCAACATGTCTGACAGTCTGATTCTGTAAAATACAAAACAAGTTAGTCATTCCTCTACTTGAAATGCCATGTCCCACTCTGAACTCCACGATAGATGACAATGACTTTTGTGTAGTTGCTCTGAGGATAAAGCAAATGTCCAAGTCCTTAACTAGTTCTCAAGATACGTGACATGTTCTGGGTCACTCCTCTGCCCTCATCTCCTGCTCCTCTTCTGGCTCCTGGTTTCTCTGCTCCACCTACACTGGGCTTCTTGCTGATTCTGGACTAGCAGACCTGCTCCCACCTCAGGGTTTTTCTTCTGCCCTTTCCTCTTCCTTGAATGTGCTTTCCCCAGATATTCAGATGGCTCGCCCCTCCCTGCCTTCTTCATGAAGCCCTGCCTTTGTCACACTGTTTAAAATTACAGCTGGTCCCCCAACTCCTCCTACATTTCTCACCACACTTCTTTTTTTCCACAGCATTTATTACCTTCTAACCTGACACATTTTACTAATTTTTATCTGTCTCACCGCAGTAGAATGTAAGCTCCATTAAGGCAGGGCTTTTGGCCTGTTCTATTCGTGGCTCCTTCACTGACCCATAGAACTGTGACTGCTGCAGAGTAAGCACAAAATCGGCATAAAATAAAGGAACGAATGAGGATCACTTGTAATTCAATGATTGTTGATTTGGAGTCACTCTTGGTTGTTCAGAGATAAACCAGTGACCGTCCCTATCCTTAAGCAGTTTTATTTAGCAGAGGAGGCAGAAACACAGGAATTACAATTTCCTTGCAATGCACAAAGTGCTAAGTGCCATAGCGGTGGAAATAATATATTATCAGGACATCTAACAGGAGATGTTCCTTTCAGTTGGGAAGATAAATATTGAATTGTATGTTTAAAGAGCTAAACGTTACTAGTTCAATGAGGAGCCTTTAAAATAAGTTCTCTAATCGGAGTCTGAAGTTCTCACTTGGAGTTATATAAATAGCTTTGCAGAGGCAACCTTTGGAGTGTGACTTTCCCCAGCCTGACCGCCTCTGCTTTCTTGTTTGCCAAAGACTTGCCTTAAAGGGACTCTGTGGGGATCACAGCTTGGCCCTGCATTAAACTAATGAGTCCTTGCTTTTTAAATTGAGCTGTTCTGTGCTGCTGCCTAAACTGCAGATTCCCCATGCTGCAGCTCTTCTGACCACTCCATTTAAACTGAAATTAAAATGGCAGTTTCTTCCTTGTTCCTCTTTCTTTTATCTAATTATGTGTAATCAGGGGCAAGGAATAAAAATAGGACTAACATTTTGCATATCTGGATATGCTCAGGGGAACAGTTTTATATGCTTTTTAACTTACATGCCTTTGCCTATTATCATAAAATTAATACTTGCTGTTGAAATACTCAATGATGTAGGCCCATATAAAGAATAACTCAGAATTTGTCTTAGTTCTACTCAGCGAAACATTTATTATATAACTGCTTGCACAATTTTATAACGTATTATAGAAACATTTGTGCAAGTTGCTTTCTCACTTGGCAGTGATAAGTTAATATTCTTTTGAACAGCTTCACTTTACAGATGTTTTCACCATTTATGAATGATTCACATTTAAATGGAAATTTGAATGATTACTTTTCATCTGATAATAACGATAATATTTTGGTCTTCTGGAGAATCAGTGTATTAAAGCTGAAACTCTCCCCTCCAAAACAACAATAAAATATAACAAAAGTTCATATACATCGAAAGTACACTTGGTCTCAGAAGAAAGAGAAATCCCTATGTGTCAAAACAAGGAGATTAATGAACACCAGAGGATGAGCAAACGAGCTGACCTTAGCAATGACCTTGCAGGTGACTGGGGAGAGTAGGGGTTGATTTGAGATCTGTTTGTTGTGGGTTTTAGTGCTTGATGTGAGACATTACATGAGTACAGAAGAACATTTACGGGGCCAATGTAGCACAGAGAACTAAGTCTGAAACCTATATGAGGTTGGCACCCTCGAAGGATTATACTCTCAGTAAAAGTGTGGGCTAGGAAAAAAAATACAACTGATCCTTGAACAGGCTGAGGGCTTAGGGGCAGGGCTCATTGTACAGTGGCGAGTCCATATATAACTTAAGTCAGCCCTCCCTGTACATAGATTCCCATCTGCAGATGGACATGTGTACCGTTCAGCACTGGGAGATGGGCAGAAAGCTCACTTCTCATTACCTGGATTTTGAATTGAATGTTTTCCATGAGAATTCAAAATAATAAACCTGTGTCTCCCTTGGGCTTGAATTTTCATATGAACTGAGACCTCCATGAAGAGAAATCATGAAAGTTGATCGTGAGCTAGTGATTCTCTTGGATACCAGGAAGATGCCAATGAAAAATAAATCTAGAGAAATTCTCCGACTCTCCAGGAAAAAAAAAAAAAATGATTCTCACTGAAGAAAATTAGCCCCACTTTATGAAGTCTCATAATGAGAATATTAAGATATACACTTAGAATCAGTTGTCCAGAGGGATAGATGGTGGACTCTACAAATAGTAGAATTCGAACTCCGTGAATTGAGACAATAACAGTCTGAACACTATGAAAAAAAAATAAGACTTCAAAATGAAGCAAATAAAATTCTGTAAATTAAAAACTAACTAGAATTATTAAAATGCAACATATTTTAAAGAGTAACTAATAAGCAAGTAAATATGGAATTAGTAAATTACAAAAAAAATGTGAAAAAAATGACAAGAAATTCCACAGATACAGACATGAAATAGATTATATGAACATAAGGTTACGAGACTAAGAAGACTGAATGACAAGAACAAACTTTTGTCAAATAGGATTTATAGCAGGAGAGAATGTAGACACTGCCAAGGAGATGCTATTTCTAATACCATGTAATATGGGAATTCTTAGCTATTTAGGGAAAAGTACACCAACATGGTTAAACTGCAGAATACCAAAGATAATGTAAAGATCTTAAAAGCAACCAGAGAATAACAAGTAACCTACAAAGGATATTCTTAATGAGAGAAGTTAAAGCATCTAAAGAGATCAGGGGGAAAAAAATTAAAATTATATCTGCAGAGACCTAAGGAAAAATAACTAGAATGAAGCCTAGAATTCTATAACCATCTCAACTAATATTCAGCAATGAAAAAAATGAACATATTTTTAAGGAAGAGACTGAAATAACAACAATTATTTTTTGTTTCCGGGAAAAAAAACACAAGGGACTGTCCTTTTGGAAAAAAATGACATTGACCTCAGAAATATGGAGTGGGATATTAGAAGAAAAATAACAAAGTTGAAAGTTATGAGTAAAACTAAGGGAGCATTCTAAAACAGCAAACTAATGATTATTTTGGGGAGTATGAAACAAGGTAGAATAACAATATTCAATAACAATAATATGCTGCCTGGAAAATTCCCCTAGCCTTTATCTTAATGCCAGGTAAAAACTGAAGAGGTATCATCATGAAGATGGGGCAGCGAATGCTACAGAATCCATTTCAAAGACAAATTTATTAAAACTTAAATATGAGCCCACTCCAAATCAGTCAAAAGGTGCTAACCCCCAGGCTGTGGCGAGAAAGAAACATGACTCTGCCACTGAATCAAGAGTGTACAAAGCTGAGACTTATGGTGTTGGCAGTGATGAACTTGCTACCTGATATAGGACTTTTGTAGCCCCAAAACATCAAAGTTTATTTTACTGAGGTGCGTACAGCTGAAACACAGAAAACATATTTTGCTTATTGATGCTAATGTTCTATCCCCCGTCATGTTTTTCCCTCCCTTCTACCTTCACCTCTGCTGCTTTTAGGAGTGAAATAATAGGGATGAGACAAAGGTCACTCTGTCCCATTGTGGACAAAGGACATTCACAATTTTCTGACTTGCTAAAGGACACTGGGGGTAGGAGGTCTCAAGTTTTTAAGAATTTGTTGGACATAGCTGCCAAGTCACCACTTTTGGGGGGCCTATTGGTTGAATTTTGGGAAACTCAAATTCAAATAATGGATGTGGGCAAGGTTTGCAGTGGGAGAAGGGAAGCTAAAGGAACTTGAGATTGGTGCTCTTTGGGGCTGATTGATGCTACTATTATACTAACTTCTATTATTGAATATAGTTAGTGTTTATGTTTTATTCGTTTCTACTGTGAAGGCTTATAAGTACCAAAAGGGATGCTTGTGATAGGAAAAGAGCTACATATAGGGAAGTGCTTCTACCTTAGCCACATATAGGGAAGGCCCCATTATCCCA
The DNA here is from genome assembly GCF_902729225.1 of Pteropus medius. NCBI lineage: Eukaryota > Metazoa > Chordata > Mammalia > Chiroptera > Pteropodidae > Pteropus > Pteropus medius. Next base: position 28,364,890 of record NW_024346667.1, on the reverse strand, counting down.
GTGGTCACATTCTGCTCAAGTCTCTGTGGCATGTGCTTTGCTGAGCAGAACTTGCGGTGAGAGGTGGCAGCCTCCCAGAAGTGTCTCTTGGTGTCTTAAACTCATTGTCTTTCTCATACAACTTCCAGGGACATCACTTTTGAAAAGCAGCTTGCTATTTGCTCTTGGCTTGCTACTGAACTCTTGTTAAAACTCAATGTCTGATCTGTGGAGACTTGTGACTCTTGTGCTTGATAGTGCCATTGTTGTGGGGAAACTGGACTCAGTGACTAACAAGTAGGGGAGAAATCAACAAGTCTCACTTTTCCAATGGAAATAGCACACTGAAGAAAACAACTGGCCCAACCACAGGAGCATCTGTCTTTACGTGAAAAATGGCAGCTATTTCTTTTCAAAGACTTTAACCCCAACTCTGCAAGTTGAAAAATCTGCTAAGTCACTGGAGTCTTCAGTCAGTTGCCCTAAACACCTTGACCTGTTGCACTGATGGTTCAGACACACAGAAACCATATAGTGTCCTCCGGGCTGTTGTGGCTGTTCAACTCAGCAATAGCCACGTAGAACCGACCGAGCATGGACAACTTTTGTTGTGTGTGCAGAAAGCAAGGCTGTTCTCATAGTTCTAGCCAGTACTCACTACCTTTGATAACCTTTTTATCTTTTGACTGACTTTGGGTTGTTAGACTTATCCCTTTGATTTAACACTTTGAAACTACAGATCATATATGAAAAGGGGGATTTCTTTGGGATTGTAACCGGTGGAAACAAACTGTGGCTGCCGGTAGGAACTTTGTGTCGTTCTTGTAGATCTCTACAGTAAGGGCTTGTTGCCTGAGGAGACCAACTGTCATCCAGCTGCTGATCAAGCCTGCGTGTCCAGATAACATCCTTGTTACCTAGATCCATCATCATACTGGACAGCACAACACATAAACCATCATACTCTGGCTATGTATAAAGCATTTTATGTGTCCGACCCAAGGTTACCACTGCCTGCCAGATTTGCAAGCCCATCAGAAGTTGCCTTGCCTTATTCATGGTAAAGAAAGTCACAGTTCGTAGGGCATTGCTCCTGCACAGCCCTGGAAGATGGTCTTAGAAATTATCTGTGGCATGTGTTTGGCTCTCCAGACTACTCACAGTCTGACCATGTACAGTTTTTATTACAAAGCTACTCAACAGTAGATTGATAGTTAAGGTATTTGATGCTCCCCACCATTCATAGGCTTCTGGTACTGGTAATAATTGATAAACTCAATAAGATTTCTGACTCTGACTCCTTCGCCTCCTTCTGATGTACACAGCTTAGTAAGGCAGCTTGGTCACTGGATGCAGTTGTCCCTCCTGGATAATGACCATGAGGAGGGGAGAAAGTTGCTGTGACATGATAAAAACATATATTTGGTCTTCAGATACGAGGGAGAGGAGCATCTATTGTTATTCATAATTAGCCCCTACCAACCAGACCTAAATTTATGCTAATGAGATCATCTTGGAGGAAGGGGCCGGTTGCCAGAGGAACCATCACTGTATGGTTATAGGTTGGAACCCTCAGCCCTGTCCCTGATCTGTAGGGATGAGAGAGGAGGTGGAGACAGACTTACTCACCAATGACCAAGGAGTTAAAGCTCTGTAATGAAGCCTCCTAAGAACTGCAACTAAAGAGGTTTGGGGTGCTTCCAGGTTGGTGAACACAGCAAGGTGCCAGAAAGGTGACCTGACAGGGGAAGGCACAAAAGCTCTGCACCCTTCCCCATATACCTTGCCCTATACAACTCTTTCCTTTAGTTCTTCCTGAGTGGTATCCTCTATAAGAAACCAATAATTTTAAGGACAACACTTTCTTGAGTTCTGTGAGCCATTCTAGCACATTATCGAATGCAAGGAGAGGGTTGCAAAACCCCTGATTTATAGCCAGTCAGTGGAAGGACGGATGACAATCTGGGACTTGCAGTTGGCATCTGAAGTGAGAGGCATCATGAGAGACTGTGCCCTTAACCTGTGGTGTCTGTGGTAACTTTGGGTTGTTAGTATGAGAATTGTTTAATTTGAGAAAAAGAATTCCACACATTTGGTGTCGGAAGTGAAGAGTTGGATTGTGTACATGTAGACAGAAACAGGCCTTTTTTTTAGTTATGTAGGTATATTTTGAAGATTTGGGATTCTACCCTGACCATTCCTGGGCATGGTGATTCTTTCTCCTAACATTGTCAGGCTCAGGGTTCACTGGTTGGATTACTCTGTGGCTGGCAGCCACCCAAAAGTGGGCATTGGACTTTAGGCCATTCTGGTTCCTCCACCCAAGTTATCATGCACTCTCATAGTTGTAGGTCATAAGAACAATGAATAGTTGAGTACACTGCTTGTGTGTGGGATATGATGACTTTCTTGAAGTTTTATTTAGATGCCATTGTCCGTTCTGCACCTGACCCTTCCAAAAGAATGTTCTGGATGTAAGTTGGAAATAGTAGGAAAAATGGTGAAGCTACAGCTATTAGAATAATTGAAATTTTCTAGTGGTGGAGCAAGAGCAATATTGTTGGCTCCTGGGGAGGGAATGTCCAATCACACCACTGTCTGGCCCTACAAGGTGTCCAGGACAGCCTCCATTCACTGGCCAAGACTGTTGTGGATTTAGCCTTGACTCTGTCCTCGTGGGGCGAGGTGAAGTCTATGCCATCACTAATACATCCTAGAGTACCTAGATGAAAATGTCAATCAAATGGAAAGGTCATTACTAAAACATAAAGGGAAAGCCACTTGGTTTTTTCAGATAGACTCTGGTGATTTATGGGATTTGTTTAGCTGATTGGTTGCAGGCCCCTGAGGGGGCACGGTTGGGATCAATACTATCAAGTGGCCTCCTCCCGCTGCTTGGAGTCCCTTTGATAATTAAATATTGTCTGATTCAAATTGATGGATTTTGTCTCAGCTTTTGTTGGTCAGAATAATAGAAGTGGCTTAGGGATTGGTGTGCTTGTAGAAAAAAAGAGTCAATAGTGAAAGTGGCATAGAAATGAGGGGCGATATTGCTGGGGAGACATTTTAAGAAGGTCTCATGTTTCTGAATGACATGCAGAGTGAGCACCGACAGCCCTTTGCTCTGGACTACCTTTCCAAGGTGTTTACATAGTGAATAGCTTCAAAAGAAAGAGATAATGTCTCCCTATGCATTCTGCCCATTATAAGTGATTCAGATTTCTAATTTCCTGGGTTTTCTTCTGTGGTGCAGCCCACTGCACGTGCAGGTGTTATCTGGTCATCTTTGCACTGACCTGTGGCATTGAGGCTTGTGGAACTAGTGCAGAAAATCTCACTCTGGCTACAACCATTACTGTGAGTGATAAGCTGTCTTCTGTCTTTGACCCAGGAGTCTCCTACCAATATTTTGGTTTTCTACTGATATCTATGTCATCTTGGCTGGTTAACTTGCTATCTTGTAAATACCTTAAAGTCTCATACCCTTCACAGTTCTTGACACAGGATTGTACAACGCAGTGTGAAATTAAACCACATATTTAGAGCTAATATTTTAAGTCTACACACACACAGGACTAATGTCCAAATTATATAAGTAACTACAAATTAATAAATAAATGAGAAACTACTGAAAGAAAAATACACCGGACATAAAGAGTTAAATCAACAGCAGTATAAATCAGATTGTAAAAGAAAACTTTCTAAAGGTGCTCAGAATTACATGTTATTAGGGTAAATGCAAGTTAAAACCACAATGAGATTCCATTTACATCTATAAGATTGGTCAAAACCTAAGAAGTTTTATGAGAATTTAAGGGAAATGGGATCCATTACATATTGCATGTGGGAGTGTAAATTTATAGAAATGCTTTAAAGAGTGTTTTGAAGCCTAACGAGGCCTGGTTTAGCAGCATCAAATTTTCTTTTTCCCTCCTTCTTCCCTCGCTTCTTACCTTCCTCCCACTAACTCTTCCTCCCTCCGTCCCTGTCAGAGATGATATATGTTATGTCAAAGAGAAATAATTGTTCAGGTTGTAACAAACGTACATAGGGGTTTATATGATTCTATAAAATTTTGATTGGTTCTATAGAAATTCTTTTTGAAATAAATAATTTATTTTGTAGTTAAGTTCCCAGTTTCACCAAGAGGAGTATATTTAACCCATTATATATTTGAAAGATAAGGTAGTTGTATCATTTCAAATTATTTAATTCATGCTTATAAAATTGATCCATGTTAAACTGTATAATAAGATTCAGCTTTTGAGGCTAAAACTACATCTACCCTGTGACTTCTAAACTGAAGTGAAGATAGAGCAAAAGACACAATTCCTTTCCTGGTGCTACATGACGATTCTTCTGCTAAAGTAGATAAGTAAATTGTATAGCTCGCACTTTCTAGGTGTGTTGATATTTCAAGATCAGTATTTTCAACCATGGAGCTGAGAGGTGATGGGGATGAGGACAAGATGCATCTGAAGAGTGAAACTGAACTCTACATACTTCACAGCTCTTTACTGATCACCAACTCTAGTCGTCTACTGGAGCTGCCATAACAATGCCACAGACTGGGTGGTTTAAAGGACAGAAATTTATTTCTCACAGTCTGTAGTCTAGAAGTCCAAGATGAAGGAACCAGCAAGGCTGGTTTCTACTGAAGCCTCTCATCCTAGCATACGGTTGGCTGTCTTCTTGTGTCCTTACCTGGCCTTTCCTCTGTTCATGTACCCCTGGTACCTCTCTCTTCCTCTTCTTATAAGGACACCTGTATTATTGGATTAGGGCCCCACCCTTATGACTTAATTAACCTGATGCATCTCTTTAAGCACCGTATCTCCAAACAGTCACATTGGAGGTTAGGGCATCTACATATAAGTTTTGAGGGGACACAGTTCAGCCACTAGGTAACAACAGTTATGTGCCTGCACCTCTTCTAAGTGCTGGGGTGACATAAGTGAACAAAACAAAGATTTCTCCCTTTCTGAGGGTTCTGTTTTAGAGGGAGGTGGCAAACTAAATATTAATCATAATATGTAACTATGTGATATGTTAGAAGGTAGTAAGAGTTATGGAGAAAAACACAAGAGCAGGTGAGAGATGTGACACGCTAACACAGGCTTTGGGGCACGTGATGTTTTAAATAGAGCAGTCAGCTCAGGTGCTCTTGAGTAGCTGACACTGAGTAAAGCCTTGAAGGATGTGAGGGAATTAGCAGTACAGACATTTGCCCTTGTTAAATCTGGCGTTTATTCAGTTGAGAACAACAAGCATTACAGAGAAGCTTCAGAAGACTTGATTAAGAGTCAGATAACCTTGGTTCACATTGCGTACATGTCAGCCTCTACACTAATTATATAACCAACACCATGGGGTGAGTGAAGTCCAGAGGCCAGGTGTTTCAGAGTGGATCACCCCGTTTTTAAATGAAAACTTGGAAAACAAATTGCTTCAATGCTGAATTTGAACTCCTTCAGGAATCATTGATCACCACACTTAATCAGGTATGGACGGTCCCTCTCCCTAGCCTCAGAGGCATTTCATTGTTCCCTTGCTTCCATTACACAGTCAACAGAATAGACTTTCTTTGGTGTGGAAGATCTGGGGTGACCTCATTGATTATATTGATGGGCACGTCAATCAAAGGCATTCCAGAGGGCTTCTTGTTTGAGTCTAGGGATTAGTTTCTGCTTTGGATGAGGCAAAGTTGTGGATGGAATTCAGCAACTCCTCACTAATGTTAAATATCAAGTAATAAGTATGGAGCAGGCCTAGAATTGCACTTTACTCAGCAGCTAAGAAAACAATTCTGTCAAGTCTTGATTATCCATGTTAACAAAAATTAAAAATATCACAGACAGGGAAAGTAGCAGAAGGTACACCTGGTGAAACAGAAGTAATTCTGAAAGTGAGCAGCAGGGGAGGGCAGATACCCCTGCCTGAGGGTCAGGCAGACTCACCTGGGAGCCACTGGAGCAGGAAATGAGAGAAAAGGGAAATTTAAACAATTTATAAAAACTCACTTTATAAAGTGGATAATAAAAAAGATGTCCCCCTTTTTTAAAGAAAAAAGTAAATGGAGAATATAATTCCTGAGATTCCCTTATTCTATAAGTAAAGTGCTCTTCTGTGTCAGACCCTGGGCTGAGCTCTGGAGGGATAGCAGCAAATAACCCAGTCCCTGATTTTCTAGATGACAGTCCAGTCAGCAAGAGATAACAGAAAACCAACACAGCCCCGTGGGATAGCATCATGCATAAGAAGCTCTAGGAGCCCAGCAAGAAGCAGCTAGCCCAGAGCAGGTGTGACATGTGGGAAAGGTTACCAGGAGCAGCCCAGAACTGACTGCTCGTAGGAGAAGTTGCTGTTAGCTGTGCCTTCACATTGTTATTCAACAAACATTAGTTAGGGAATCTCGGTTTACGAGACAGACATCTGTGCTAAACTCCAGGGATGAACAAGATGCATTCTAGCTTTCTAGGATTTAGGGTCTGGTACAGGGAAACTGATGTAGAAAGCTCACTAATGTGTCATCAGGTACCGCGTTATGTAAGGGATGCGGTAGCAGCACAAGTCAGTTCCACTCTGCTCAGGGAGTAGTGGCATGGGAAAAAGGATCGAGTTCTCGGAAGCTGAGTGGGTGTGCGGCACGTGGAGTGGAGAATTGGGCTGTTGATGGTAGATGAAACACTATGACTAAAGTGAGGGAGTGCGAATGGGTTCATTTGTAGGACTCGAAGTCGTTGAGGGTGTGTGAAGAGGGAGGTGAGCAGAAACAGGGCAAGCAAGGCTTGTATGCCCTTGGCAGGCATTTGGATATATTCCACTGACATGGATATTTGTGAGCAAGAAGTAGGATAAACATGCAGGGATTAAAGTGGGAAAGTGGACATTTAGTTTGGAGTCATTTGGGCTACAGCGTGGCCAGAACAGGGTGAGAAGTGACTGGGAGTAGCAGGGTTTCCCTGTCAGTCTGGGCCCCGAACGGTGAAGTCCTGAGTCCAGACTGTGAGTAGCAAGGTTTCCCTGTCAGTCCGGTCCCCAAACAATGAAGGCCTGAGTCCAGACTGTGCAAGGGAGGGAAAAAGAAATTTGAGAGGAAAAATAATTTGCAAGACTTGATGACTGACTATATGACAACATGTTTCAGAAGAAAGGCGCCCGCATGACGCCCTCTCCTCCAGTTGGGGCAGTTTAGTGTAGGAGCCACGCTTTCGCACATGGTGTGGATTACCTGGCAAAGTCAGAGTTTAGCAAACACTGAGATCTTATGTACATAGTGGAAGGTGCTTCACCAGAGTATAAATTGTTTAATGGATTTTACATTCCTTGAGTGTAAGTACCGCACTCTTAATTCTTAATTGTTTTAATCTGTTTTAATATAATGTAAAAATTGATAAAATAATGTTTTAACCTAGATTAACCTAATGTATAGAAAGCAAAGATGTTTATAAGCCTTTTGGTTAAAAAAATACTGAAAAATGATCTCTCTTATAGCAGTATGCATATTAAAACAATATTAGATTACTGATGCTATAACTTTTATAGTTTTTATATTCTCTTTCAAAAGAAAACTAGCACTGATGTTATAGGAACATAAGCGAACAGTTTCACCTTGATAAAAAAAAAAAGCATAACTGGTTTCTTTTTATAGCCTAATTCCACTAATTTTACTAGTAGTTGGGGCTTTTGGATGATTAATTAATTCAAAAACAGAAAGCTATGCTTTATTTTATATATTATAATTGTTCAAAGATTGAGGCTTAGAAATGGAGTAAGTTTATATGGACTAACTGAACGGAGAAGAGTTCCATGATAGCGTTTCATTGACAATGCTCAGTGGACAAAGTAATTGCTATCTCAGGCCCTTTCGGCCTGAAAAGTTTTTGTTCTGAATCTGTGGTTTAAATGCATAATAAAAGAAAGGAATTTTTAATGATACTTGCTTGAAATTAGAAGGCAGTTACTTTAAAACATTAAGGATAATTTTGTTGCCTTAAACTTTTTAACTGCCATTCGTTTTTAATGGTCTCTGTAACTGCATGCTGTGAAAAGAAGAGCTGGTAGAGAATTCGCTTTGGTTGAGAGCGGCGTGAGGACCGGTGGAGAGTTACAGGACAAGGTCTTACTTTTTGACCCAGTGATCACTAGTTCTTTCTGCGCCTTCCCTAAAGCTTGTTACAGGGGATATTTCTGGTGTCGCGTTTTCAGCCTAATTGGACCAACCAGCAGTGTAAGGCTAGCAGATCTTTTATTTTATGAGGCCAAGTGATTTTTGAGAAAGATTGGTGGAGTCACTGTGAGCCTGAACATACTTCACACGTAGATACCTTTGATGATATATCTTTCTTATATTCCTTGAAGCATGTTACTGACATAGGAACCTACCATGATGTCTGAAATCTTTGTAATCTGTGAGACTAAAAAGAATAACAGTACTTATTCTCTGAGAGTGTTGTCATTTCTCAGGAATTTGCCCTGGAAATACAGAGGTCAAGGCAGAGAGACCTTACCCGGCTGTACATGCTCTGGTATGCCTCCGCAATCACCAGCCTTTGTGCATTACAGCGTTGAGTTAGAATGCTGATCAGCATGTCTTTGTCACAGCCTGGAAAAGAATAATAATTGAAGATCATTAAAGTTACTGCTCTGCAGTTAGGAAGAATCCATTAGCTAAAGTTCACAATCAGTGTGCAAGCTTTGTCCCTGACAGAGCTTTAAAGCAGTGAACACTTCAACAAGACGGAACATCACAGAGTAACGCTTGATGAAGCCTGCATTCTTCCTATCTCTAATTTTGGTGCTATCGCTACAGATTTTCTTTTTAAAAGATCCAATAAAAAAATGCAGGAGAGTAAAAAGTAATCTTTCTTCGATCATCTCTCCCACCAGAAAAGGCTTCCCTGAACTTCAAGCTGATTAGTGTTTAAATGGGCACAATATCTTTTTCATTTTGTGGTTGGAGATATGATTTACAGTGAACATGCCTAAAGACAAAGGTAACTGCTGTAGTTCAGAACTTCCGAAAGAAGAAAGAGAAGGAAACTATGAAAGTACAGGGATGTGCATCCTGCTGAGGGATGCTGTGAACCTCCCTTCATTTGTGTAGAACATGGTCTCTCTCTATCTCTCTCATAACAGAGGCTGTTTCTGTGCTGTGAGGCTTCTACTCCCTCATATACCAACTCACTGAACTGATGTAACATCTGAATGCACAACTAATTTAGATGAATTTAGCTGAAATTATAGTCACAGAGTGTTCACGAAGGCCTTAACATTTCCCTCAGCTTAACTCAAATTTAGACATTTCCTTGATTTTCATTTTCTGAGAGCATTTACTTTGGAAAAATGTATAATTGTAAATTTTTCTTGACTCATTTGAGGCATAAATCTTCTCTCTCAACCACTTGCCAGTTTTACAGCCGAAGGACTTGGAGCCATCCTTTAAAATATAATCATAGAGTCCTTTTCTCCCAGTCTTTGTTGGAGGGAGAAACCTAACTTCCACAAGTGCCAGTTAGCAGATACCTATGGCTAATCACAGCGATCGTGCCCCCGAATGCCAGCGTCCTCCAATACTTTTCCACCAGCACACCCCAATGCTTAAAAACTCTCCCACCTTTTGTTTCAGAGAAATAGAGTTCAGTCTCTCTCCTCTATTGCAAAAATCTTGATCCTTATTTGCAATAATACTGAATAAATTCTTCCTTGCTTGTTTAATATTTTGTGGTGCAAATTTTCTTTGACAAAAGGAAATATTTAATGGAAATGAGTTGAAAATGAAGCTGATCTTTTTTGCGGGGAAAGGTGGTGGTGGAATGAAAGCCTTAGGGCCACAGAAAAGCCTGGATGGAATCCGGTCCTCATTCCAGTGATTGAGGGCAAGTGGCTAGGATTTACATAGATGACTTTGCTAACGAAGAAACAAAAGGAAGAGCAGAGTGTTTTATGTAGGTGAGAAATGGTGTGAAAGCTGTAAAATGGAGAGAGGGAGAAATAGAATCAGCTCCAAAGACTGAACTTTATGGTTTGTGAGAAAAAGGCAGCCTCCAGTAATAGGCACAGAGTAACATGATACCATGGGGCTAGTCTAGCCTGGTTAAGGCCTTGGACTCAAAGGACATTAAGGAGTTCCAGGGAGTCGGTTAGCTGTGTAATGGGCATTCCAAAACTAACATATTTTAATAATACATAGACGAGTTTTCAATTCTATCCATTGTTATTTTTACTATCATCACATTTGTGTAATTGTTAGTCTTCGTTTTTTTTTGTCGTCATTCTATTGAGATTATCCACAACCCACCTCTCTGAATTACTGTTTTTCAAAGTGTTCATAGCAATTCTTGCTCATTTATCCTTCCAGAGATATTTCAGAATAATTTTATATGAATCTCAAAATTAAAAAATTTTAAATTGTAATCACTATAATCTTAGGAATCAATTTAGAAGAGTTGTCTTTCTGTCGCTAACATGATATATTTGCTGAATTAGTCACGGTTTCTTTCCCTAAAAGATAGTAAAGATTTATAGAATTTTTGCAAATGACAGGAAACTTTATTTTGTTATTTATATTTGCCTTTCTGTTCATTTTAAAATTTTGTTTCTTAACACATAATTGCTTAAATAACTGATATTGAATTTTACATTTACCATATATTCAGAAAAATGATTGAACCTCATAATTTTAAATAACTTTTTAGTTGATTAGCTTAGATATTTAGATATATAATTATATTCTCTGTAAATAATAAATATTTTTATTTCTTCTTTAGAATCATTGCATGTTTTTCTCTTTCCCTATTGCATTAGGACAGAAATTTCTAGATAATTCTTAATTTTTAGTATAATGAACCATATATATTTTATAGTCTTTTATGATGTACTGTTGATTCCTGTTATTCATGGTAGTTTTCTGTAAAGCCACCATGAGCATTGAATTAGTAAATACTGCACTATTGCTCTTGGGGAAAATATAGGGTTAGGTTTCTTTGACCTTCTGGTCACAACATTTTTGTCAACAGAAATGCCATTTACATTATACATGTTTGTCAGTGTCTTTGTAAAACAAGCCAGTCTCATCAGCTTTGAAAATCCTCTCTTCTACATTTGCTGTATAAAACTTAGGAGGTATTTTTAAAGAATACCTTAACGAAGTATTCTTCTGTAGCCCCCTGATCTGCAGGACTTGCCTCACCTGAAAGTTTAACAGTTTTTATGCTGTATCATCTTTTGAAACATGCAAGCCAGCCAGCACTACTTTCAAAAGAAAGCTGACCACTACATTCTTTTTCACGATTACTATCAGTTATCTCATGAATCACAGATTTATCTGCTCTTCTATAGCTTCGTAATATAGAATAGGTGTTGCTTTAGCATTTTCTAGACAGCTTCATGAATAAATCAATGAATTTTCTTTCTTTTTTTCCCCCCACTATTTCAATAATTAACAAAAATGAAAAAAGTAATCTACAGAAAGGGAGAAAATATTTACAAACCATACATTTGATAAAGAGTTAATATCTAAAATAGATAAGTATCTCATACAACTCAATAACAAAAAACACAAATAATTAGAAAGTGGACAGAAGACCTGAATAGACATTTTTTTCAAAGAAGACAAAAATGGCCAACAAATACATGAAAAGTACTCAACATCAGTAATTATCAGAAATGAAAATCAAAAGCACAATGAAAAATCACTTCACCAGCTAGAATGGCTGTTATCAAAAAGATAAGAGATGTGGAGAAAGGGAATTCTTGTGCACTGTTGGTGGGAATGTAAACTGGTATGGCCATTGTGGAAAATATTATAAAAGTTCCTTTAAAAATTAAAAAATAGAACTATCATATGATATAGCAATCCTACTTCTGGATATTTATCTCAATGAAATGAAATCACTGTCTTGTAGAGATACTGTACTCCACATTCAACAATATTCACATTAGCCAAGATATACAAATCACTTAGGTATCTATCAACAAATAAATGGATAAAGAAAATGTAAGATACACACGCAGTGGAATATTAGTCATAAAAAGGAAGGAAATCTGCTGTTTGTGACAACATGGATGAATCATAAAAGCATTAGCTAAATGAAATGAATCAGAGAAAGAGAAATGCTCTATGATTGTACTTATATTGTACTAAAAAAGCTGAACTCATAGAAACCACCAAGGGCTGGGGAGTAGAGGAAATAGGGAGACGTTGGTCAAAGGGTACAAACTGCCAGGTATAAGAGTAATAAGTTCTAGGGACCGAAAGTACAGCATGGTGACTATAGTTAACAGTACTGTATTGTATACTTGAAAATTGTTAAGAGCAAATCTAAATGTCTCACCATAACTACAACAACAAAAATGGTAATTATGTGAGGTGAAGGATGAGTTAACTGAACTTTATGGTGTTAGTTATTTTGCAATATATACATATATCAAATCATCACATTATACACCTTGAACTTACACAGTGTTATATGTCAATTATATGTCAGTAAAACTGGAAAAAAATAGTTGTCAAGGAAAATATAAGCAGTTGTCTTTTTCAGTTGCATTTACCAGGGTCATCATGATGGATAGACTTTTGAAGATTTTGAGCTGCTTTTTTGCTCTGACATGCTAAAGTGGACACTGCAATAAAACAAAAACCTCCTAAATTTCCTCAGCCTAAAAAACTGCCAGAAAATAACGGTGGTCAAAATGAAAACATATTCTGTCCCTAAAATTACAATGACAGAAAAATTGAAACTGGAGCAAATTTTTTCAGTGACTAGATTGCTCTGATCTATAGTTTAAAAGCAAAAATGACTCCTGAAGAAAAAGTTAATCCTTTTTGTTACCTTATCTCTATAACTTTTTGTTACCTTATCTCTGTATATTTTACTAGTGATCATTGATATTTTAAAAGGCATGAAAGCTTTGCAAACTCTTAAAGTTGACTTTAGAGAGCATATTTAAAGTCCATTATTGTTTTCCTATGGGATTCTACTAGTGTATAAAACACAAAGTGAATAAATGTGTGTATGCACAGGCGCACACACACACACACAGAGTAGTTCTCATAAAGGCGACCTTGTCTTTAAAGTTAAGAGCTTCCTTTCTTATGAAAGGCTTTGCGTGTTTTATACAAACGTGTCCTTTATGTTGTCAGTGTTTACCTTCATACTCACCAGGAGTCATTTCTTTTAAATTTATTTCAATTAGTTTCAAGTATACAGTACATTGGTTAGACATCTATATAGTTCATAAAACGATCTCTCCAATTGCTCCCTCCCTCCTCTGGCCCTCCAACTAGCCATCATATTAATGAAAACTGCATTGCCTGTGCTGTGCTCCCCATCCCAGTGACCAACTATTAACTACTAATTTGTACTTCTTTAACCCTTCACCCCATTTTCCCAGCTTCCCAAACCCCCTCACCTCTGTCCATCACCAAATTGTGCACAATATTTGTGAGTCAGTCTTTTCAAACAGCTTTTACATAACAAAAATATAGAGATGTTTAATAGCACCATATCATATCATAAAGATTAAATTTTTTAAAAAAGAATCCAAAGTTTTCCTCCCTTCTCTATATATCCCTTTTCTAATCTCTAGTTTAATTCATTGAACATCCATTCATTAAACAGCCACATGCCAGACTCCATGCTCTGGGAGCTCACAGAGCAGTGAGCAAGTGAGATAAAAAAGAACAAGCACCGTGAGAATGAGGTTATAGACACATGGATGTAGAAGCAGGGTGCCGAGGAGGTGGCATAGCTGGTTGAGTTTGGAGTGCCCAAAGAAGGATTTAAAGAGGAAGGCTCATTTAAAGAGATTCTTGAAGGAAGAGAATTTGAATGCAAAGTAGACAGGAGAAGAAAATAGCCTTTCTGCCAGGGGGATTATTGGGCCAGTTTCCAGAGATGTCGAAAAGCAGATCCATTTGGGGGAATATCAGGAGGTTTGAGTTAGCCGGAAGTGTAAGTAGCAAAAGAAACAGTCTGAAAAAACAAGGGCAAAGAAGGATATTTTATCCTAAATCAAGGATTTTTGGTTTGGGATTTTATTTAGTAGCAAGAGTTTAAGGATTTAAGGAAAAAACATCAAGATCAAATTTATACTTGAGAGACACAAATCTGTTTACCATTACTGTTTTTGTTTTGTTTTGTTTTTTTCTTCTACTTCTTTGCCCAGCTTTAAAAAATCTGTCTTCTGTTAGACATGAAATATTTACACCCATATGACAATCTTAAAAGAAGGTAAAGTGAAAAATTTACAGTAAAAGATCATAGAAATTATCATGTTCACCGAATCCTTGGAGTGCTCCTCCTAGCATTTGGGCATCCATTATGGGTCAAAGTGGGAGCCCGGATGATGGTTCCTTACACCTGGTGGGACGAGTCCATGAGAAAAAGATTTCAGGAATTTGCACAAAATATTTCAACTTTTTTTTCCAGATAAAGTATATTCTATATGTTTAAATTACTCCGAGATATACACGTAAGTCTATTAAACGTGTTAATTTTACATTAATTGCAGAAAGTGAATTTGGTTGATTTTTAAAAATCCATTGTCCTCTACTATACTGGCATCTGTTATTCATCTAAAGAAATTAGATACTAGAATCAATATTAGAAAAGTGTGGGAATCAAATGAATATATATCTTCTTTATAAACAATAAGAATTTTCTTAGGAATTGGAGAGTATTTTATGGAAAGTAAAAAGAGAACTATATTGGGGAAATTCATGTTGTTTATGTGAATTAAAAGTGGTATTTTCCCCCACAGCTCTTTTCTATATCAGGGGCCCCCAAAAATTGAAATATGAATTTGGATTATGAGATTCATAATAATCTAGATGATATAGAAAAGGTAGATGATTTTTAGCTGAAGCTTGCAGCTGCAGAGGAAAACATAAAAACCTGACTGAAATTCCATTTACATTCTCTCTCTTTCCAATAATAAGATGGCAGAACATTGAACTAGGCTTTGAATCCACATGATCTATTATTTCAGACAGAGCCAGTCACACTAGGCACCATACGACCATACTCAGCACAAGAGAACTGCCAATCAAAATGTATTGAGAAGAGGAGGTCTCCCCCTGTTTGTTGTTATCAGTGTGCCCAGAAACATTGGGAAAAAATGCCTTTTCATAGCAGACAGATGTGCCAGGCCTTGAGCACTCTGGCATTCAACTGTGCCCTTCTGCTGAAGCTGAAACTTTCTAGTGCCTGTTGTCTATGGTAGAAAATCAATTAATTAATGAGAAGACTGGATCATAATTTCTAGTCTAAGAAGTAAACATATACCAATACCAAAATAATTATGAAAAGTTTTTTGGAGGATTAAGAACAATGTTCACTTGAGTTTAATAATTAAATTCAGTTTGAATTCCATTTGACTGAT
This sequence comes from Pteropus medius, assembly GCF_902729225.1. Lineage (NCBI taxonomy): Eukaryota > Metazoa > Chordata > Mammalia > Chiroptera > Pteropodidae > Pteropus > Pteropus medius. Next base: position 28,349,527 of record NW_024346667.1, on the reverse strand, counting down.
ATTAATAAACATGAAGTGATCTAGTAGAAGTAGACCGGAAACCATATATAATAATTGTGATATGGCCATATCATGTGAGTGAAACTTTTTTCTTAAATGCCTATATGGACAGACATGTCATTAAAATAACATAATCTGCATTTTATATTGCTGAAATTCATGAATTTACAAATGAAAGTCCAATTTGCTTCTGATATCTCAAGTTTGTTGTTCTCTTGAGCCATGCCTCAATTCTAGAAGCTATTTCCTAGGTGAAAACATGAGTTTTATCTCCTTTATTCACTGTCCTATTGGCTGAGACTCTTAAGAAAACACACTTAAATTCTCCTTTTACTTACTACATTTGGGTAGCAGATTCTAATGTAAATGCGGAGGCTGAGTTCTCCTTACCTCAAGTGTTTTCCTTTGCATCTTACAGTCCTGGAGAAATTTAAGATTTAAACTTTTGAAGGAACAGCCATACCATTACATGTGATATTTTTTTTCTTTTCTGCTATTTGTCACTGCCTTCTACTAAATCTTTTTTGTCTATGTAGTTCTTTCTTAGTTTTTGTTTGTTGGGAAAATTAAATTTTTTTTGAGACATGGACAAGAAATCTTTTATTTCCCCTATTTAAGGAGTTAAAAGACTTGTTTTGACAAATTTTGAGTGGACAGTACAATTGGTTGCCTCGGTCACCAAATCTTTCTCAATGCTGTCAGCCAAAGGGCTGTTTTAAAATACAGAGAAAATGTATTTGAAAACAATAAGACATATTGTTAAATATGTGTAAGTTATGTAGGCAATTTTAAGCACAAATATTCACCACAAAACATTTAATTTCTGGCCAGACTAGGGTCCCCCTCATTTTCTCCCAGAGTAAGTGCTATAAGATAAAACTATACCTTTGTATATTAAAAAAGCTCTGAAAGTTATAGAAAAGGAAAGTTAGAAATGTCTACAGTGATTTATCAGACACAATCTATAGGTGAAAGAAGAGAGTCCACAGTTTTTCTCATAGTTTTGTTTTTTTTGTACAGATAATTGGTACAGTTTATTTTTATAGTATAATGTAAAAATTACTTTTTTCTTTCTTTATAGTTCTCATCTCTTTGCCATTTCAAATTTTGCCTCCTTGTTATTTGTCCCTAAAATAATACACTAAAAGGTTTTGGAAATGAATTCAACACTAAAAGTAAAAAATAAAAATTGTACATGTTTAGTAATTCATGAAACAATTTTTTTAGTAAGTGTTTGCCATTCATTCTATTTCTATAGCATATTAAATCATTCTATTCATTTTATGCCAATGATTATGCTTTAATTAAGCTCCAGTCAGTGACATTATTTTATATAAGGCACATACTCAATATTCTTTTTACTTATTTTGTCATTGGCATGCTGAATCTTCTAACGATCATATTTTTCCAGCTTTATTGAGATATAATTGATATGTAACATTATGTAAGTTTAAAGTCTACATCGTGATGATTTAATACATGTTTAAATTGTGAACGATTGCCATAATAAGGTTAGTTAACACAGCCATTACCTCACAAAGTTTCCTTTTTTTTTCTGATGAGAATATTTAAAATCTACTCTCTTAGCAACTTTCAAGTACACTATACAATACAGTATTGTTAACCATAATCACCATGTTGTACATTAGATCCCAGAACTTACTCATATTATAACTGGTACGCTTTAGTCACCATCTCCCAGTTGTCACCCCCCAGCCCCTGGCAACTACCAACCTTTTAATGATCATGTTGGCTGAACTGATCTGTGAAGTCTATGGAAACAGTCAGTTACTAGTTTTAATTCTGTCTCTTGAATTAAATAATTGTTTGAAAAAAATAATTATTTTTTTATGATATACCTATAAATATATAGTCATCTACCTTAATTTGACCGTTCTTTTCAATTATTTTTTCAAAATTTATGCTCATCCATATTCTATTTATTCCTCTATGCCCCATACCAGTCTCTCTGATAGAGTTAGTCTAAACTGAGCATTTATTTCTCTCTCTAATTCCTTAGAACTCACCGCATTTTTATTTATAATTAGTACCTTTATGTTCTCCGATTCTCTCCCTGTTCTTAAAGTTGGGAATTTGACTATGTCATATACACTATTGTTTTATAATATATTGCTGTACCAAATAGTTGTTCTATGCTCCACTTCTTATCTTTCTAATTATATTTTATGTCCCTATTCTAAGAAAGGTATATTCAATCTATACCATGATTGTCTATGTAGTTTGAATTCCTTTTAAAATGTTTTCATTTCCTGATGATGTCACTTAACTAAAATGATTTCTTTTAAAAAAAAATTTAAGTGAGATTTTTGGCTGAATGACTGGGCTTTATATATGATTAACATGAATAAAAACCTTTTATTATTATTTTTTTTACAAATATCGAACATCCATGAACTAATCAGATTCTTTTAATCATTATAAAAATTTATTATATTTATTGTTTTGTATTAAGAAAACTGAATAGAGACAAATAAATCAGAGAGACAAATAAGAATTAGCCAGAAGAGAGTGTAGTGGGGGAGATGTTCCTAGTTGACAGGGGAAATTTCCCCGGTGATACATGTGAGCACATAAGTAAGAAATGGGAGAGCAGCATTGCTTGAAATTTGATTTATTTGAGAAGCAAAAGATGAAAGTGAGGAGTGGCACGGATATGATTCCTAAGGGACAACTAAAGGTTTTTAAGCAAGAGAGTGAAGCTCTCTTATCTGAGATCCAGTAGTTATACGTGATACAACATAAAGGGTGAAAAAGGAAGAAGTGATAGAGGTTGCGAGGTGGCTAATTTAGAAACTTAGTTGAGATACAAAACATATTTGAACTGAGGCAAATGGCATGTTCTTAATAAATGCAGATTGTTTGTTAAACTGAATGTAATTTAACTTACTCATTTTTGAGATATATTTTAAGTTAAGTAACTGTAGTTTAACCTTTTGAGAGTCAGAGACTGCCATTTCAGGTGTTTTTCAGCATATATGCCTTTTAGAGCAATGTCCTTTCTTATATACATGTTCCTATTTTTCTTTTCTTAGAGCAAATTGGAAATTTTGAAAAAGCGGATGCTTTCTGATTTGACATAAAATATAATGCATATATGATTAAAGTATTTTATTTTTCTTGATTTGGAAATGAGATGTATTTAGCCATAATATCACTGTCTAAGGCAAAATAAATTATAATGCCTGTCATTTCAATTTGAATTCTTACCACAAGGTAATCAAAGTATAATCTGTGCTTCTAGTCTTTTGTGAATTTAGATTTTGACAGAGGAATAAAAAAATACTCCCTTTTTAAAAGACAAACTGCTTCAGAAACTCGCTATGGAGAAGAAGGTGTGTAATTCGTAGATTCAAAGTTGATTCTAGAATCTATCCCCTGAGTAAATAAAGGTTTTCTTTAACAGACAGAAAACTTTCAAAAGTATTATATGGAACTGAATCCAGACTAAAAAAAAATCATACAATTTTGCTCATGATGTTGATAAAATTATTTTCATTATCTCATCACTAAGTATATCAACAAATGTATCATATTTCATTTATTTATAGCTAATTCAGCACATGGGTCCAGAAACCCATATCTTCCAAATTTAACTCTTGTAGGCTACACTCATTTTAGTCTTTTTTCTCAGGTGGCTTTTGAGTCACAGTCATATTGACAACTTGTGTTTCTCAAGAGTTTTAGACTTTGAAATCTTAGCTATGCGAGCTAGTAGTTTGACTGACAGGCTGCCTGTTTAATGAACAATTCAGTGCCATTGAAATACCTTAGTTTTAGTGTAGTTGAAGATTATTAAATCTCTAGTTAATTTAATATTTTTAGAGGTCTGGAAGGAAATTCTACAGAAATCTTGGAATACCCTTGAGCCAGGCATTTACCTTTGGGGCATTGGTCCTTGGATCTCCGTTGGCTCAGGTCCAAATGCCCTAAACTCTCATGAAGATATTTAGCCACTCTAATCTCCTCTGGTTCTGATCTGATCAGAGTTTTAAAGTGTTTTCTGTGGCTTTAAACACAACTAACAGTCACCGATGGGTTAACAAGCATATTGTTCCTCTCTCTTACCCTTCCACAACTAAAGTGTCCTTCTGCGCAATACTGTCCTGTCCTATCCTCAAAATAGCTTTCATGTGATTCCCCTTCTTTTAATTTCTGTTACTACTACCTTAATTCAGGCTTTTACCACTTTTTCTTAGGTTCTATCCGATAAGCTGCATAGTAGGCCCAATTTGTTTTCACTGCCAGAATGGTCCTTCTAAAAGATAAACTCATCATTAGTTTTGCATGCCTGAAATCCTTAATGCTCAAAGTAGTACTTCTCTATATTTGTTTTCTACTCTGGCCCACAGTGGGGATGATTTTCACATGAAAGACACATCCCTGGAACATCAAGGTATATGAACATATCGCCGTATGTCAGCTTTGATGACATTCCAGAAGTTCTTGCCTACTCGGCAGAGTATATGATGATAAAACTGAGTGAAATATTATACTTTATTTGTGAATTGTACAGAATAGAAAAAGACATTCCAACTTTGGCTCATTACTATTAATGGCAATGTTTTCGGTGCATACTGCAACTCATTTCCACGACTGAGACTAGGAATTGTGAGTCAGGCCAAATATTTTAAACGAGTAAATAGTGGGCTTCATGACCTGGTGCTTTCTGATCCGTGTGGGTTCACATGGTATTTCCTTTCTCCTGAACCTCTCTCTCCCGCACCATGGTGCACACAGCCATGAACTCCAGCCTAAAGGCACTTTTACAGCGCTGCTCACTTGGTTCCAGCTTTTTGGAGTATTTTCCTCCTCCCCGCCCACTCCACACTCTCACTTTTTGCTTCCATCTGATGATAATGCGGAGCATCTATTCGAGATGTCAATTTCAAGCTTTAGCTCTGGTGTTGTCTTTTACAAGGAATCCTGTCCGATGCCTCTGGTAGAATTGTCTGCTCCCTTTGTAGTGCTTCCAACGATGGGCCAGACTGCAGTGCATCTTACTAGAGCACCAGTAGCACGTCAACAGAAAATATTAATTTCCCATACCAGGTATCTAGGAATAATGAGTACTATAAACTGGGCTCTTTTTTTTTGTAGAGAATGAATGTTGATGTGAATGGTTGTGTAAATTTGGAGGTTGAACTGTTCTCCTTAATAAAGTAAGACTATTTGGATTCCCAGGAAACAATTTGGGAAGAGATATGACAAGTAACAAGAGTGAATAGTCAGGTAGACTTACTCTTTATGTTTCTCCCTGGTATTCATAATTTTTCATTGATATTTGTTAAAAGGTGTTGTATGGGGAATTTTTTTGTGTAAAAACTAGAAAAATTATGAGTTATTTGGATTGAGTCTAGGTGAAAAAAGAAACAACTTACGTGGCTTTAGAGGTTCATACAGTGTAAAGATTACAACCATATAAGATGCTAAGATTTTGAAGTGTGAGGAAGGCTTTGGACTTCATGTCACATAATCAGGGTGTGTGAGGCAATTTTATGTGTGCGTCTCCCACACAGATTCTGGCTTATGTTTCTTCCTGCTGCTTTGTGACTCTGAAGTCCTCAGGGCTTCACCTGATGCATTCCATTCTGTTGAAGGTTCACATCCATCCCATAAAATGGCTAAGTATTTTTAACCTCATTTTATAGATGACTGAAGAGAGTAATAGCCCACAGACATTTGATTAAGAATTTGAAGTCCAAAGTTTGGCTCTTTATTCTCACATTATACCACTTCTCTGGAAGGTCCAGCATGACTCAGAAGATCTGAACTCTCATCACAGTACAATGCTGCTACCATTGGCTTTATATCCATCTTGTTCTGCCCTCACAGGAAGAAACATAAACATGGATTGAATGGTGTTATTTTATTAGAGGTGCCTCATATAATTTGAAATCATTGCTGATTTAGTCTTTTCAAAGTTTTCAATAGATGATTGGAATTTTGATTACACATATTTTTTCACCAAATTAACTAGAAATTTGGATACATATATCAGTATCAGTTCTAGATATTTCTCAGTATTTAAAATTCATACAACCAGAATTTAGTTCTACACTAAATAATATTATGACTGGGCTTAAAATTTATGTGCAGATTCCCAGTTAAATTACTTACTAGACAATCCAAATCTCAGACACACGCTCCCTCCTCTTATTACCCTCATATTACTAATTAGCTAGGATTGTTGAAAATGATGTCAAGATGTCACTGATCCAAAAAACTGCAATTGAATGGATTTTAGAGAATGGGCTTATTAGTGGAAGGCGAAAACGGAGAATGAAAAAGCTGAGCAACTAAGAGAGAATGCATCTGTGTGAAAAGAACACATTCAAGGGGAAAATTTGAGATTATATGGGAAATAAAAGTATTTTTAGTGTGGACACGAGAATATAAGAAAATGATCTTTAATATCCTAAAGATTTAAACTTGAAATTTAGTTCAGTAGCACAAGAAATTTTCTCAGTTTTGAACTCTAAGTATTTAATACAGTGGTCATGTATTTTTGGTCAAATTTTAGAATTGACTGATATTATCATAAGAAAGAATGAGATTAGCTTGAAAAAAATATGTGTATGTTGGTATAATTGTAGGTCATCCTTACTGTAGTTTTATAGAATTTAAATATTCTAGGTCTTATATTGAATAATTAGGTAAGTTATTTCATGTTCATAGGTAAAATAATTTCATATTTTATGCAGGTTTTTACCACATAATTTAAGGTACTTTAAATATTAATTGGATTTAGCTTTACATGTAGTAGCTTATCATAGTTAATAATTTATTCAGTTATTCTTGGAAGAAAGTAAATATAAACAATAATTATAATAAATTATGCTATATACTATTGTTGGTTTTACCATACATATACACAAGTAATTCAAGGCAGGAGTGATAAATTATAAAAGTCAAAATACCATAAAATTTGGAGGAAAGAGAATCTTTAAGTGAAAGACAAAAGAATTTAAAGAAGCTTTCTTGAAGAGGTTTTATTCGAGGCAAATATTTCATGTTTGATTAGATTTCAACAAGCGGAATTGCATTGTTTGGAAATATCATTTCTTCATGAGATTCTACCTCATTTCCCAAGACAGTTTTACAGGCTGGCATTATTAGTTCCTTTTTCATGACATTGTATTATTTCTCATTAGAAATCTAAATAGTTCTAAATGCTTGGAACTAAGAGAACAAAAGACCTATGAGATACAATCTTAGACATCATGGAAAAATATACATATCTTACTCTATATTGTCATATTTATAAGGTTACATATAGCATCATATATGTCATATATAATGTTTCTAAGAAAATATTAGATAAAAATAAGCTATTTATAATTAAATATTAAATATAAAAGCAAGCATTATAGATACTAAATATTTTTAACTAGCAGAGTTTCTTTAATTTTTTATTGTTTGCACAAATATTCTGTATTAGCTGGATCGTTTAGAATTAATGGTATAAAATATAGAAAAATATGGAAAACCAATTAAATAATAGATTATACATAAAGATGTCATTACACATTTCAACATTATTTTCAGAATTGTTTCCTTCTCACTTAAAAAAATGTGTGTGCGTATTTGTATACATATATACATTTTTAAAAGCAAATCTCTAAAAATCTTCTTTCCCATCATGAGGAAGCAATGCTCTATAGCACAGAATACATTCTAAAAGGCTTAACGTCTTTCTCTGAGTGAAACACCAGCTGGGTTCTGAATAATTTAGGCAACAACTCCCCATTCATTAGCATGACTCATTAGAAAAGACAGCACTGGTGCCATCACGCACTCCCTCCTGCTCTGAGAGAACAATCACATTACAATCATTTAGACTGGTCTAAAGGTGATTTTTCAGGAGCTGAGAGCACAGCAGAAATCAAAGTGAATGAAAACCTGCAGGGGGAGTTATAATAGCGTCCTCTTTAAAATAGAACCACGTGGCTGCGACTACTACGTGACTGATCACCAGATGATACTCTGCTACAGGCTCATTTCAGCTGAAAGAGAGGAACTTGTCATTTTATTTAACTTGTTTGAAAGCTCAGTTGTTTAATATTCCATACTTCCCTTCCTTTTTCTTTATAGCTTTACAACAGTCCCTGGCCCTTGCACAATAGCAGAACTACAAACAGGTGAGTCAGTTCCTGTTCACAAGGCGCTTAGTATTTGGCTGGCAAGACGGAGTGTGATAAGGAATGATGGGACAATGTGATTTATTCCTGCTAAAAATTGGAAGATTGCAACGTACATTTGTATATTAAATAGTCTAGTGAATTTTTAAAAGAAGTTATTTTGGAGGTCACACTATATTACTATAATCATTCAAATATTTTAAAGACTTTTCAGAATTGCTTTTAGAGCTATTTGAATATTTATTACTAAGTGATGAATTTGATATTTCTAATTAGTCAAAGCGCAGTAATAGCTGGATAACCCTCTTTATTTGGTGGAAAATACACTGTGAAATTAGTGAAACTGGAGGCAATTTCTAAAATTAAAAAATAAAATTTTCTTATTAAAATACATAGTGTTTCTTTACCCTATGGCTTTAATAAACCAAACTTCGCTTGGCTGATAGGTCACAAATATGCATGGATTAAAAAAATGTGGATGGATTTGGCTTAAAATTATTTTAACTTCTGGATAACTTTTACGTCACTGAAGCCCTAGTTAGTAGTCGTCCTATATGAAGAATGGCATCAGTTTCTAATGTCACCATTACACCACAATGAAAGTTTTCTTAGTTATTACACGATTCTATAGTTGCAAATCAATAAAATTTCCTCTACAATAATAACAAATGAAATATAATATTTGAAAATAGTGCTATTTGTTCAAATTAATGTAACTCTCAGACATATCCTATTCAGTAGCTCAGTCATAGAGATTTGCAGTTTTTCTTTTTTGGTGGGGGTGGGGGGTGAATCTGGAGATACTAATTATTTTGTTTTTTTTCCTATTCTGATGATAAAAAAAAAAGTAGAAGTAAACATCACATCTTTACCTTTTGTTAGAGTAAATGTTCACTGACCTTTTACCATGTGCAGTATAACTAGCTTGGAGGGATCCTAGAAATGTAGTTTGTACTCAGAGGGATGGATGTAAGGAAAGAAAGCTGGCTTCAGTGATTTTGTGCAAAATCTCCAAGATGGTGAAGCCTCTAGTCTCAGTCTTTTGGTTTTGTTCATACTTATCAATAGACTTTTTAATGGTGACATGTTTTTTAGACAGATTCAAATAACAAAATATTTTCTCTCTCCACTTGTTCCATCCACATAGATTATATCCTACCCAAACTCCAGACTCAGTCCCAATTTCACATGTTATGTGGTTTTTTAAGATTTTATCAAGTATTATTTATTATTTCTTTGCATCTGTATTATGCATACCTTGCCCCCCCACTTTTTTTTTTTGCATTTGTCTTTTCCTCTAAAGTTTAAACTTCTAGAAGGCAGGTACATTTCTTTTCTTGCTTTTTGAAGCATTTAGGTCAGTGCTCTAAGTATAATGTGGGCTCTAAGAATGTTTTTAAAATATAAAAAGTAAAAATAGATGCACCGCAGTGACATCTTTAGTATACCCAGTAGCTTTAAAAATTCACTATTTATTTAAGCAGTCTATGCCCTTTGCATTTTTACCTGCATTTCCGTGGTAATCACCTCAGCAGTCTTGTGAAACTAGTAATATTAATCTTATTTCACAGATGAGGAGACTGTTAGGCTAAGTTATTTAAAGCCACACAGGTAGTGTGTCATGAAGCCAACACTCAAATCCAAATTAAACTTCATGATTAGTGTCCTTTCCATATAGTTGTAATTGATTAAAATAATATGTGCTATTGGGAACTTTTTTCAAGTTGGCAAGAAAAAATAATTTCTATTTGCAAAGGATCTTGCAGGTATAAACACAACTCTAAAAGCATAAGCTCTCATTCTCAAGTCATAAGAGAAAAAAGAAAGCTGTATGTGTTTGTGTATATGAAGGAGGGATTGAGGAGAGAATAATAGACAACTAAAGAGAGATTCTTATTGGCTGGATCATCAAAATACATTTAAGAACAGAATGTTTAATATTTAATTTCAAGGTACTTGCAGAATCCCAATATAAAGCATGCTTTTATCCCCCAATGAACCCCCAATAAAGGTTGGTTGGGTTGGCTTTTTGTTGGTGGTATTTTGAAGGAGCGAAGGAATTAGGATTATGCTCATGATCGGCTTACCAACCATTGAGAACAGATTGCATACATGGGCTGGCTAGGTGTTTTCTAAACTAATTGAAAGAAATAGAAACATACTTAGAATGAGTGAGGGAAAATTTATCTTTTATTCTGTGTTCCTCTCGCCTCAGACAAAAAGTTTTAGGAAGACAGACAGTGGAATAGGAGTTTTGGGAACTTAATTCGAATCTTAAAAAAAATTATATCTGCATTATATCGTACTACTCTGTATGAAATATATTAAAGACCATTCTGCTGTTTTCTTATCGTCGAAGATAAAAAGAATATCATGGAGCAGATCTGCAAATTCTACTCAATTTTCCTTATGAATGGTCTGATTAATAATAAGGCATCATAGCACTCTTTTTGTTTTCATCAATAATATATTATTTAGAGACATTTAAATCTAATATCCATATCTCAAATAAAATAATGTATAAATGCATTTTACAAACCATGATGTCTTAGAGGTGAAAAAGGCACTACGTTTCTTATTGTTTGTCTAGCTACTTTGCAATTAAACTGCACCTTTTTATTCTTTATTTAATTTGAAGTTATCAGCAAGTCTGTACCAGGCAAGGTAGGTGTTCTTATTTCTAAATTACATGTCAAAATGATGGCTCAATATTTATATGAAGCCACTGGCTTAATAATCGGCAGCCCAGAATAATAGTGTCTGACTTCGAACCCAGTGCTTTTCCGGTATATCTTCTCTCTCAATCCTCTTCTGTTTAATTCTGTTATTATTCTAATTTTTCAAAAACTCAATGCTACTTTCATATTTGTTTATGTCTCATAAAGTGGTTTAAAAAATCCTAATGCACATAATGTAATCCAGAGGGGATAAAACATAATAATAACATTTTTAAAGGTTAAATAGAAGCATATTCAATATGGGATCTAAGTGATTGCTCATACTCAAGGAATACATGCAGTCCTAAATTTTGCACTTCAGATAGAGATTATGCTGACATTTAAGGTGTGAAAAATTTCATTTCATGGATTTATTAGAACAATTTTTTTAAAGTGATATTGTAACTCTTAGACGGTGATCCTAAAATCTCAGCAACTTTCCTTTAACTTGATATATTTAGGGAGGTTAGTAACCAGTACTCTCAAAGCACAGTAATCTGTATCATAAATAGAAATATCATTCTTGGTGATTAAAAATTCTTTAGCTTTTAATAACAGAAATCAATGATAATGTTATCTAGTGAACTGTATGTTTTTGAGATGTTAATGAGAAAAAGAATGGTCTTCTCTGGCTACCATTATAATTCCTTTTAGGTATTAAATGATTACGATGGAAATATCACATGCTCCATTCCCAACAGATTTTACCTTTATAATAATGCTTGGTTCTAGCTGGTTTTACATTTTTGCTTTCTCTGAGTTAATATTAACTAAAGCAAGAGAATATTATTTTAAAGAAAAGCCAGTTTGCAGCTCAGTAAAGCCTCGGCTGGGTAATCCACAAATAAATTACTTAGCTGTACAACAAAGAAATTTTTTATTTCTATATTAAAGGAAGTTTAACCCAAACAAAAGTTTTAGAATTTTGGAATTAATCTTGAAAGACATATGACTAACATATATTACAGAGTTAAAGCAATGGCCAGTTTGTTTAGGGTAATTTTTGCCTTGAACTGTTTTAAATAAATGTCCTGTATATCAATTCTATGCTGTGCAGTCAGTGAAAATTGTATAAATCTCCAAAAAAAAAAATTATACTGAAGAAAAAATATATTATAAGAGAGGTGGGAGGCATTCATTATTAGAAGTTGTCTTTATTGTCTTTTGTTGTATATCAGGCCATGATTTGCCCTGGGGATAAAGGAGACCAAAGGAACATATAATGTCTTGATTGGTTTTATATCAATTTTTTCAAAGCTTTCTACTTCTTTGATGAAATACACTGATGGCATTATCACAAGGAATTTAAGTAATTAAGATATTATAGTTAACCTTACAAATAGCTGAAATTCTTTTAAAATGTTTGAAGGTAATTTTTAAATCTCTTGAGGGTACCTGGTTTGTGAGGACATTGGATTTAATATTGTTCTGCTTTTACTTGTTAAAGTTGATCAATGTTCTGATAAATAGCAATTGATTAGTGATCTCATTGTATAGCATATATCTCAGAAGTCAACAATGGCTTAGGAAGAAAAAAATAATTCAGAAAATATTGATGCTCACCATATTATATGGTATCTTCTTTAAAAAAAAAAAAATCTTCAAAGTAATTTGTAGCCATTTGCTAAATCTCACAATAATACCAGCATAGTTACCCACCCAAAGGGGGAATCTAGTTTTGTTATTTTATTTTTTTTAATAATACTCAATTTGTTATTTTCACACTTCGAAGCATTGATAATGCACCTAAAATTTTCCTAATATATATTCAAATACAGTTCCATTATTCACTCTAAATTGCATTTGGAATGTTTTATAATACTTTTCTTCATTTAAAAAATGTAATAGCTATAGAGATGGATAGAATAAGAGTTAAAGGCAGTACTAGTATTTACATAATTTAGAAAAATTGAGAACATATACCAAAGGAACTAAAATCTATCAACATTCACGTGGTTTCTTACATTAAAGGGAAAGTATCTGCCAGATAAATGTTATATTGGATAGAAATCAGTTATGGATTGATGCAGTCTCCTTTCTGGAAATTGAGAGTTGGTAGAAATGTTCATTTGATAGACAAGCAATAGAGAAGGATAAAAATGTTAGTCTTCCTCCGCTTATTAATGAAGATTTTTTACCTGAAGCTGGCCGGAGCAAGTTAGAGAGAGAATCTTTAATGAAGAAATGTTCAAAATTTTTACCTTGCACAAATGTAGGCATTTTTAGTTTCTACTTACTTTTGTCAGTGGAAGTGATTTATGAATGTTTAATTGGCTGAGATTAATAGACTTGTCATGAAATCTCTTATTGCCTGAATGTTTATGTCCCCACAAATTCATATAATGAAGCCTAGCCCTCAGTGTGGTGGTATTTAGAGGTGGAGGCTTTGGGAGGTAATTAAATTTAGGTGACGTCATGAGGGTGGGCCCCATGACAAGATTATTATCCTTATAAAAAGACTAAGACCAGAGCTGGGTCTCTCTCTGCTACCTGAACACACAGTGAGAAGGAAGTCTTCTGCCATTTTGTTTTGAATTTATTTTCTATTAAACAGAATTATTCCATGTTTGATTTATAATCAAGTAAATCTGTACATTCTCTTTTTAATTGGTCTGCTTCTACCATTGCCAATGACGTTTGTGTGAAAGGAATATTGATATGGTGATGATTTCATGGTATATTTTGGTCTTTTGCGGACCTCTCAGTGAAAAGCTAAGAGGTCCCCCACCTAATGTGGAGTGGTAACTGTTCCAAGGTCACTGTGGAGGTGCTGATGCTTTGTGGCACTGACTTAAACCCCTTTCTCTATATCTAATGCATCTTTCTTCTCTACGGTTTACCATGTTCCTGATTAGAGGAAGGGCATGAAAAGAAATATAGATCAAGTAAGTGAGAATTTGGAGCAAACGTAATGTTGCATGTAACCAGGAAATACCTGATAATCTCCTTCTCTGTACATTGTAAAAGAGAAAGTATAGTAAGTAAAATTTAGGATCTCTGCATTTCCCATGTTGATGAATGTGTATGTCTCACTATAATAATGCTGGCTTAGTTTCAAGTCATCTTTGTTCCTTGCTGGACACTGTAGCAAGTTACTTAAACTCTCCTGATTTACAGTTTATGGTTACAGTCATAGATAATTTGTATACTTTAGTTATGGCAACTAGTGAGACATATATTTCAGTGTAGAGTAGCTATAATTAATCTGATTTCTCCTCTTCCTCTTTCGCATTATCATCATTCACTTTACCTTATATATAATCATGCCTAGGTTTTGACTGTTCTGAGTTCCATGGGTCAGTATTATTTTCAAGAATACTTGATATAAAATTAGAAGTGCTAATTCAATTGAATTGTAAAATTAAAACTTTAAGCCTTTTAGGATCCACAAATATATTTATAATATTTTCTCTTTTTTATGTACTATGTCTTAGAAATTCATAATAAATGCTTTAAAATGTTATTGATCTAAAATTGTTTATACTCTGAAATGTTATGAAGTTGGTCACTGATCCTAAGAGCATTTAAGATCATATGGACTTTTTTTCTGATCAAAACCATATAGGAGAAACAAAATCAACATTTATATTCAGCAAGTTTGGTGTTTACAGTACTCAGTTTCTTTCAATGCTTTAAAAAAAAATTTAAAGTGCTAAATGCATATGTTAGATCAAAAGAAAGTTCTCAAATCAAAAATTTAAGGTTTCCTCATAACAAATTAGAAAAACAATAGAAAATTACTCTTTAATCAAGCAGGAAGTGGGAAGTAATATAAGAGTAGAAATCAATAAAATTCAAAAGAAAAATTACATAAAATCATAAGCTTATCTTTTGAACAACAATAAATCTGATAAAACTCTAGCCAGACTGACAAAGAAGACAGAGGAGATACAAACTATAAATATGAAAATAGATGAGGACATCACTACCAAAAGAAATGCTATGAACAATTTTATGCCCTTGAACATGACAATTTAAATTCCTTGACAGGCAAGAATTATCAAAACTTACTTGAAAGACAAATAACATGACTATCCTAATATTTATTGAAAAATTGAATCAATAGCTAGAAATATGTCGATAAAGAGAAATTCAGTTATATAGTTTTACTGGAGATTTCTACCAACTATTCAAGGAAAAAATAATAACCAATTTATAGAATCTCTTATAGAAAACAGAGTTCACCTTTTAACTCATTTTATGGAACCAGAATTAAAGTAATACCAAAACAATACCAACATTACAAGAAAAGAAAATTACAGAACTGTAATCTCTATGAAAATAGATACGACAATGCCACCTAATATCAGAAATTGTAATGCAGCAATATATAAAAATGATAATATAGCATGACCAAGTAAGGTTTATCTTAAGAATGCAAGGCCAACTTGACGTTTAAAAACCATCAATTTATTTCATCCTATTGATAAAAAGAAAACTCACGTTCATCAAAATATGATGCAGGAAAAGCACTTGACAAGTATAACATCCATTCATGCTAAAAAGTCTCAGCAAAGCTGAAAAAGAAGGCCATTTCTAAAATCTGATTAAAGACATCTACAAAAACTTTGTAACTAGAGTGAATTATACAACATTATACTTAACGGTAAAATATTGAATGCTTCTCCACCCCACTGCCCCAACACTGCCCACCTCATACTGGAAACACAGCAAAGATGTCTTTTCTCTTCACTTTGTCAACATCGTACTGAAAATCATTGTGCAATAAGAAAATCAAAAGAAATGAAACACATATATATTGGAATAGAAGGAAACAGTGCTGACAATAATTAAAGAAGACCTAAATAGAAATATATACTATTTTCATTGCTGGAAAACAGGATTTTGTGTAACTTTGAACAATTTGATTCCAAAATACGTGTGGAAATGCAAAGAACTCAGAAAGCTGAAATTTGAAAAAAACAAAATTGGAGGAATAATGCTAATTGATTTTAAGGATTATTATGAAGCCACAGTAGTAATGAGTGTGAAGTCGCCTGATGTTCTAGAGAAAGAAACCAATGGAAAAGAATAAAGAATCTAGCAATAGATACGTATAAATACAGACAAATAATTTTTTCAAAATTGTGAAAGCAATTCAATGGAGAAAGAATAGTTTTTCCAAGAAATGGTGCTATAAAGACCAGACATCCATATAAAGAAAAATTAATGTTTACCTTTATCTAACCTTTACTTTATACAAAAATTAATCCCAAATTGATCATAGACCTTAGTAGAAACATAATTGTATAAAATATCTGGAAGAAAATGTAGGAGAAACTCTGCATGACTTTGGGTTAGTGGAAGAATTTTTAGATGGCATTAAAAATATGATCTATAAAGAAAACATAGATAAATTGGACTTTGTCAAAATTGAAAAGGTTTGCTCTGTGAAAAAGCTGTTAAAAGAAGTCACAGAATGGAGAAAAGATATTTGTAAATCACATTTCTCATGAAGACCTTTTATCTAAAATATATAAAGGACAATAAAAATAAACAAAAAACACCTTATTAAAATAGACAAATTTCCAATGAAACTATGGGAAATAAGCATATGAAAAAATACCAATATCATTATAAATAAAGAAATGCAAAATAAAACTACAATGAGATACTGCTGTAACACATTTTTGGTTGGAATGCAAAATTATACAGCCACTTTGAAAATGTTTGTCAGCTTCTAACAAAGTTAAACCGACTCATTCTATTGTACCTGGCAATCCTACTCTTAGATATTTATACAAAAGAAATGGATACCTATCTTCACTCAGAAGCCTTAACTTGAGTGTTTGTAGAGGTTCACTTGTATTTACTAAAAGTTAGAGACAACCCACATATGCTTCAAACTGAATGAACCAATAGACTGTTACATCCATACAAAAGACTACTATTTAGCAATAAAAAAATAGAAGTATTGAATCATTCCACAACTAGGATAAATATTAAATGCATTCTACTAAGTGAAAGGAGCCATAGGTTTCATAGTCTGCGATTTCATTTATATGACCATTTGTAAAAGGTTGAACTATAGGAATGGATCAATATTTGCAAGGCTTTGAAGGTTGGGGTTGTGGTTGACTGTAAACAGGAAGTATGGAAAAGTTTTTCATTGATGGAAATCTTCTATAAGGCAATGTGGTTTTAGATACAACACTCAAAACTCATGCAAAGGTATAGCACAAAGAGCATATTTGCCTCTTGTAATTTTAAATTAATGAAATCAACTATGATGTAGGGAGACCCCAACAGGGAATGTGGAGTATAGCAAAGAAATTTGTCTGTTTTACAAATGAATCTTGTAAACACAGTAACGTGGGTTGGGAGAAGAGACGTGCCCTAAGTAACTTTGGAAAATAGTGTTTGACTAGATACTGTCAAGCTAAAAGAGGAAAAGAGCTTTAACAACTTTTTTCGTGTTGGTAATTTGTTTCTCACAGGGCTTCGGCTTAGCATATTTTAAATGTATGCTAGGGTTGAACAAATAAGCACATATACTTTAGATCTTGATAGTCATGGTTTTTACAGTGTGAGAAAGAAGTTATACATAGTGGAGAGGCCTAAAATTTTGGTACTGGATTAGATCGAAGGTATCAATATAAAGAGAGATGGGAGTGGGGAGAAAAAAAGAGGGAGAGAGAGAATGGTAGGTAGGTAGGTAGGTAGACAGACAGATAGACACACACACACATACATACATACATACAGAAATATTGAAGAGAAGTGTGCATATATATGGGTCAGTACACATTTCTTTGCCATCTGAAAGAGCGTATAAGCAGTTATTCCCCTGTAACAATAAGCACAGTAAGAATCTAGATCTTAGTTTTTAAAAATCGTTTTAAGTTAAGAGAATCAGGGCTCCTTGGAGAAGTAGTTTATTTTAGGGCTGAGACAGGGGAAAATACAATAGACCATTAAGCACACTACAGAGTACACTACATCTATACTAAAATTAGTACTTACATCAAATCCTAGACTTCATGAATTTCTTTTTGAATACTTTTTAGATAGGCAAACATAATTAAGAAAGAAAATTAAGGAAAGCTAGATTATAAAACTGCTCTCTTGCATCTTTTCGGAAAGGAAATGAAGCATAATATTTGAGAGGGAGGCTGACCCATCTGTTTCTTTATTGTTATTGGCAGACAAGTTATATGTGATCCTGTAATTCTAAGAAGAGGTATTATTTAATACTTATTTCTCTCTGATAAATAACATCATTTCCATGTCTGAAGCATTCATATTCTATGAATCTGTATCATACATAAGAAAAAGATCAAGTCCACTAAGTCACAAAATTACAGTTCACTGACTATCCCAAAGGGAGATGCAGTGTGTCCATTACAGTCATCCTACTATTTACAGTATGTGGGATGAAATGAAATGGGAACTGTAGGGGAGTGAGAGCTGGAAGAGGTTCTGTTGGCCATTAAGTTGTTATAGGTTCAGCTGTGACCCTGATTACACGCAAAAAATCCAATTTCAAAACCAATAATTTACCTATCACTGAGGGATCATAAATCTGGCCTTTTTTTTTTCTTTGAAGAGACTACTGTACTCACTGCGAATATTTACCTTTTTTATATTAGAGCTACACGTTTGATTAAATACATAGCAGACAGTATAACAGATGATGAAATGTATACAGAAGATATGTGTGCCCCCAGGTACCAACACCTCTATCTTTTAGCACCTTTGTCTGTTTTCCTATTTAACATTTAAAACAATGACATTTTGAGACCAGCAAATGAAAGCCTAGAAGAATGTGTACATATATCCAATATTTCTAAACAATTGAATAATAATTCAAGAAGATTACTGTTGTAGTGGTGGCAACCATACAAGAATCATCATCTATAAAATATAATATGATTCTTACATTTTTAAAAAACCATTACTTAGAAAAATGTGTCTGCTGGGATTAATGTGCTTTTTTATAATTAAAAAAATGTTTTTATAATGCTTTCAATTGTGGCATATTTAAAAATAAAATTGCACAATGTTGCAATTAAGAGATAGAATGATAAAATACAGACATCCTGTTGCTTTATTACAAATTGCCACAAAATACAGATGAAAAGCCAATCCAGAGTAGATTTTGAATGAAGTTGATTCCAGTTTATCCATAATAGGAGTTCATAAAACACATAATTATATTTATCATAATTATATTTAACATAGTCTTTGGTTCCTTCTAGCATAATTATCAAAATGTCTGAAGGACATAAATAAAAGCGTAATTGAGAAAGAATATATTCATAGTTAACTGTTGTGATAAGATGGGATGCTGATAAAAAAAAAAAAATGGGTCTTAAGAAGTAGTCTTTTCTATGTCTTGACTGAGAAAGGAGAGTCCACGAGCTATAATCAGAGTTTCAGGGGTCCTTGGAGGCAATTCCAAAGAGGCTGAGGCAGAGAGATGGACAGAATGAACTCTGAAGTACTTAAAAAAATTCCTGTCATCTTTTCCTTTTGGTGAATTGGGCTGAGCTATTCCGGATTACAGGAGTTTCTGCTAACAAAAGAAATCTATGGCAGACAGAAGACTGAGTGTCGGTCTAGGAGGTTACAAAGTGGAAAAATCACTAAGCAATACCCTCTAAATGGTGTTTTTCTCTCTGCTTTCTACACTCCGTGTAATGCTAGAAATACATGACTCATTGAAGTAACCATGAGTCTTATTACTCAAACATAATTTGTTAAAACTTTAATCTTGTGATTTAAGAAAAAAATGTAGTTTTTAAAAGATGTGATTTGTGATAATCTGATGACTTTCTTCCTCTACTGTTTGTTAAATGGGTTAATTAATTAGAAATAAAATTAAAATATAATTAACCATATTTTTTGTTACTTGGGTTTTACAACTCCCAATGTTATTTAAATTTAAAGAGGTATATAGGTTTAACCTAATGTTTATATATATGAACATCATGTATTAATGTTAATAGTAGAAGTATAATGTCAAAGAAACGCTTCAGATAATTTTATAATCATCTGATAACATCTGTCATTTAAGAAAAGCCAACGTATCTAGAGGAGTATGTCAGAGAGAGATGTCTTATCTTCCACAGGCCCTCTGATCAGTATACTATAAGCACTTTCGAAAATAGAAATGATTCTACAGATTGAAGCTTTATTATTATTCTTGCTATTATGATAAGTACTCTGAGAGCTTGTAAACAAGGACCAAAAGTTTTCTCACATTCTCCTCTTCAGTGTTTTTATACTTTAGTCCATGACTGTCTAATTCCAGGATAATGATGGTCCTGTACATCAATGGAATGCATGTTTCAAGAGTGCAGAGCTTTTGCAGTCATGCTCACAGTTGTCTCCCTAGTACATAGACGTGAGAGCAAAGGTGGAAGCAAAGAGACCAAGTAGGAGGCTATTGAATAAAGTTGGCAAGTGATGATGATGGAGCTTGGACTAGAATACTCATAGTGGAAGTGATGAGACGAAGTCAGATAATGAGTGTACTGTGTAGAGACAAAAGTTTTTTTTTTTAATGAATTGTTTGTAAGGTATGGGAGAAAGAGAGAAATTGGAAACAAATTCAATTTTATTTATTTTTACTTTTTGTATGTGTGTGTGCCTGAGCTAGTGAGGATGGAGTTTTTACTCACTGAGTAGACACCTGGTTATATGGATCTGGGATTCAGGTGTACATGCTGGGTTGAAATATAAATTCAAAGAGGACTCTATATACATTGTAACTAAAACCATTATATTGAATGCAATGACCACAGGAGTGACTATAAATATGAAAGAGAAAAGTGTCAAGAATTAAGCCCTGGGACATTCATGGCAAAGGAGACTGTCATACAACACTCATATATTTAGTAAGATGATAAGAATTTGGCACAGAATTCAGGCACGTGGAGGTCACTGTTTACCTTCATTAGGTAGAGTGGTTTGGGGTGAAAACTCAGAGTAGATTCAGAGACAATCAAAGGAGAGGAATTGGGTACAATTAATACAATACACTTTTGAGGGTTTTTACCATGAAAAAGAGAATTTGGCAGTAACTGGTGAGAGAAGTGGCATTATGAAACTTTTTAGCAGGGTAGAGCTATTTACAAATAAAGATTATGCTGAGTTTAAGAGAATATATTTATATTTCTACTTTTGAAGCTTTCAATGTTACTTAAGTTCAGTCATAAATTTTATGAATATACATATATGTATATATTCATATATGTATATATTCATATATGTATATATTCATATATGTATATATTCATATATGTATATATTCATATATATACATATATGTATAAACAAATTTGGCCTTAGTAGTAGATATAAACAACCTCATCTGTCCAAGCAGTTCCAGGGGCTTTTGAGTGAGAGTTGGATTCAAGCTCTGGCACTACTACTTAAAACTCTTAATAATAGCTCATCGTTTTGGGGTGCTATTTATGCTCCAGGTTTTCTTAGCGCTTTACCTGCCACTTAATTCTCAAGAGACTCAGGATAAATGTGGAACAAAAAGAAATTAGTAAATATCCTCAGTTATATGAATCCTATGGGATAAAGCTAGCTCTGACTGTATGTGTAACTACTATTCTACCATCCTGTTTGCCCAGCCCTTACATTCAAAGCAATCTGGCCTTCCTTTCAACTGGAACCTCCATCTTCCAGGAATTCGCCAAAGTGACCAAAACAAAGAGAAAGAGGAGAGGCACCCACTATAGGTTCTCCAGGCCTTTTAGAAAACATGGAGTTGTTCCTTGGGCCACATACATGTGAATCTACAAGAAAGGTGATATCGTTGACATCAAGAGAATGGGCACTATTCAAAAAGGATGCCCCACAAATGCTACCATGGCAAAACTGGAAGAGTTTAAGGTGTCACCCAGCATGCGGTTGGCATTGCTGTAAACAAACAAGTTAAAGGCAAGATTCTTGCCAAGAGAATTAATGTATGTATTGAGCATATTAAGCACTCTATGAGCTGAGATAGCTTCCTGAATCGTGTGAAGAAAACGGATCCAAAAAAGAAGAAACCCAAAGAGAAAGGTACCTGTTTCCACTGAAACTCCAGCCTGCTCTACCCAGAGAAGCTCACTTTGTAAGAATGAATAGAAGGGAACCCAAGCTGTGGGAGGCCATTCCCTATGAATTCATGGCATGATAGGTTTATAAAAATAAAATAAAAGACCTCTAAAACATAATAATAAAATAAAATCAATCTGTAGGTGATATAAGGGGGTTTAAAAATATTTAACAACAAGCTCATAAATAATTTCAAGGAAGAAGTTACTACATTTAATTTTCCCAGTTTAATACATATTAGCTCAAAAGAGGCTTCAGTAAAAGTTGAAGCTATAACCAGCATGATTCATAACTTTTGTTCAATCAAAGTGTGTAAAGTTCAGACAATGCAGTCTTGTGACAGTAAAAAGCAATCTAGAGTATGAGTAACCTTTTATTAATATTTGTTCAGTAAGTCATACTGCAAATAAACAAAGTCAGATTTCTCAGATGGAAGTTTTTCCTCCAAGAATACTTTCAATCTGGAAAGCCTGCTTTAAAAAATAATCTTGCCTAATCAACAGCCTCTGTTCTCATGGGAGGTCTTCGCAGCCTGCAATCACTCCTGGATAGAATGCTCTGAATTTGTTTCTGATTTTCTGAGTGCTCTTCCTTCATTACATGTAATTCACTGCTAAACACCGAAGCATTTATTCCTAACTAAAAGGCAGAATGTCTTGTTGCCCACAACTAGCCACAGCCGAGTTGCTGTTATCTGACTTTGGTACTCCTGAGCCATTCTGATGGTAAATTTATGAGTAAGAGCATCTTTGTAAAGATATTACTGCTAATTTTATATCTCTTAATTTGATTCACAAAAAGAATTTATTCTTTGCTTTATAATATGAAGTCAGGAAATATGTAGGATAATCATACTTGGCACTTTGACCTCTTTTTTTTTTTTTCTGGTGGTAGAAATGGTTTTGGAGTTAAGCAGGATCCTATTTCACCATTTCCTGACTTTTCACGCTTGGGAAAAGTATTTAACTTAGAGAAATTAAGTCTCAGTGTAGTCATGTGGAAAATGGGGATGATATTGCTTTCCTTGAAGGTTGTGAAGATTAAAAATAATATATGTAAAATCACTGAGCAGAATATCTGGTGCCTTCAAGAAGAATTTCAAAACCTTTGCATGCTAAGTGGTATTCTTGTGAAAAGGTTTGCTTTGACGATTAAATTAGACAAGATATGCAAAGCTCCTGATGTAGAAACTCAAGATATTTTAATAATAGTTGCTTCTCTATTTTAAGTATAATACATATTGTTAACTTAGGTATACATTTTCCTATAGGTCAATAAATATGGTAGAAATAGGAGAGTTGTCAAAGGATAGGAAAAGGAATAGGATTAAAGTTCACTTAGAGGCAAAAAGAAAGGGTATAATGAAAATAATGCATCAATAGTAAATACAACGCCACTATACAAAAACGGAGAGATCAGTTAATGACAAATAGGACAAATTTCACTAGAAGAATCAGGGCAATATATTTGAAAGAGGCAATATATTTCAGTGATAAGAGCTTGAGCTTTAATCGCGTAAAGATGCCTGAGTTTGGATTCTGGCTTGGGGAAGTATGTTTGCTTTGTTTGTTTGTTTGTTAACAATCTGTAGTGCAATTCCTTCCCTTCTAAGAGAGATTATAATAACATTTTCCTGAAAGGTGATTTATATCTGCATAATTAATAAAACATTTCCAGGCTTGCCATAATCATTTAATGAAATCTAGCTTTCAATAGATGGTCTTACAATCAAGCACATGAATAAAAAATACTTATGCATCAAAGGTAAATTTACCTTCTTAATGTAACTAACCCACTTGAACTACTTTAATCATCGAGGGCCATCTAACTCCATAATTCTAGAGAGTAATTTTAAAGCATTACATTTGCTTTTATTTCTTACAGAAATATAACTACTTTTGTATGATTCTTGAGTCTTGCTTGACTTATATTTAAATTTTCTGGGTTTTTTTCTCCTGTCTTTATTGAAATATAATAGACAATTAGTTGCCCGCATTTACATTGTACAATTCAATGATTTTTTTTTTCAATTGTAGTTGGCTTACAATAATATACCAGTTTCAGTTGTATAGCATTGTGCTCAGATTCCACATAACTCGTAAAGTGATCACCCCACTAAATGTAGTACCCCTCTTCCTCCTTACATATTTATTACAAATTATAAACAATCTTTTCCATGCTACAACCTACAACTTCATGTCTATTCTGCAACTATCCATTTGTACCTTTTAATCCTTTTGCTTTTTTTTGTCCCCCCAACCCCACTCCCATCTAGTATCCTTATAAATATTCTCTATATCTCTGAGTTTATTTCCGCTTTTGTTGTTGTTGATTTTGTTCTTTAGACTCCACATGTATGTGAAATCATGCGATATTTGTCTTTCTCTTTCTGACCCTTTTCATTCAGCGCAGTACCCTCTAGGTCTTTCAAGGTAAAATCTTTTCCTATCCTCTTCCTTTTAGTCTGTGTGTGTCTTTTAATCTGAAGTGAGTCTCTTGTAGGCAGCGTATGTAGGGGTCTTGTTTACTTATCCACTCTATCTTTTGGTTGGAGCACTTATTCCTTTTCCATTTGAGGTATTTGTTGATAGGAATGTAGTTTTTACATTCTTTATTCTTGTTTCTGATACATGTTTTTCTTCTTAAAGAAGTCCCTTCAACATTTCCTGTAATACTGGCTTAGTGTTGATAAATTCCTTTAGCTTATTTTCTCTCAGAAGTTCTTCATCTGTCCTTCAACTCTAAATGATTGCTTTGCTGGATAAAGCATTCTTGGTTGTAGATCCTGGATCTTTAATACGTCGAATATTTTGTGGCAAACCCTTCTGTCCTGCATAGTTTCTTTTGAGAAATCAGCTGCCAGTCTTATGGGTGCTCCCTTGTAGGTAACTAACACCTTTCTCCTGCTTCTTTTAAGATTCTTTGTATTTAACCTTTGGCATTTTAATTATGTTGTGTCTTGGTGTGGCCTCTGGGTTCCTGGTTTTGGAGACTCTCTGAGCTTTCTGGGGTTTTATGTCTGTTTCCTACACCAGGTTAGGAAAGTTTTCCAACTTTATGTATGTATGTATGTATGTATGTATGTATGTATGTATTATTTATTTGTTTATTTATTTTCCTGGTACCTTTATGACATAATATTTTTACATTTAATACTGTCCCATAGGCTCCTTAAATTATTATTATAGTCTTGGCTTCTTTTTTCTTGCCATTCTGATTGTCCTTGGCTTCTCCATCCTCTATATAGGTCATTTGATCCTCTTCTTTATTCACTTTGTTTATTCCATTTAATATACTTCTCATCTCAGATAATGCGTTCTTCATTTCTTACTGATTCCCTTTTATAGTTTCCATTTCCATTTTAATGTTTTTTATCTCTTTGTTAAAGTTTTCACTGAATTCATCTATATTTCCCATAAGTTCATTGAGCATCTTTATAACCAGTGTTTTGAACTCTACATCTGTTAGATTGCTTGACTCCATGATTTCTGGATCTCTGTCCTGTTCTCTCATATGGTTTCTGCTTCTTTACTTTCCCATTTTGTCTTTCTATGTCTGTTTCTATGTACTAAGCAAAGGTCTTGAGTCTCCCGGTCTTATCAGTGCGGCTTTGTGTGGTAGATGTCCCAAAGCACGGTCCTGAGAGGGGTTCAGGTGCAGGCCAAACTTAGTCCAAGCCTCTAACCCTCCAGGGCCACTTGTTAAGATTCAGCAAGCAATCCACAGATGCTGTGCTTATAGTTGCCTCAAAAGGCCACACCAGAAACCGAGGCCAGCTGCCACCAGTGTGAGTCTGTGTGCTGCTCAGCAAGGGGCACCTGACTAAGTGAGGACATATCAGATGTGGCTTTGGTGGGACTGTGAGTTGGAGGAGGCAGATTTTCAGGGATCTTCTGGGTGGAGTGACCTCTGTTATGCAGTGTGATGATGTCTCCTCAATGGCGGTTCTGTGCCCCCACCCTAGGAATGGGTATGGCTCAATGTTCTCAGAGGAACAACGGATACCACCAGCACTCTGTACAGAGAGAGTCTCTCCTCAGCCCTCACTCCGACAACTCAGTGTTCCCCTGTAAGTCCCCGGTGCCCCCTGCGCAGCCAAACCGGCACTGGTGCTCAGAGAGAGCAGGTCCATCACTATGAGATTCCGCTTGCAGACACGGCCCCTTTAAGAGGCGTCTGCAGCAGCCGGTTGCTACTACTATGGCTTGTGTCCCACTCAGCTGCTCAGACAGGCAGCCTCACATCCTTGCTCTGTCCTGCCTCCTGCCATAGCAGGATGATTTCTTAGATCTCTCCATAGTTGTATGACTTGTTCATCTAGATCCTGGGTGATTTTCCTTGCTGTTTGCTCCTTGTTTCTGTCACAACTTTGATTTGGTCGCCAGGAATAATCAGAACTTCTATCATTTATGCTATTTATTTCCTGTTTCTAAATATTCTATGTTTTGCAACTGACACTAATGAATTACTTTGGTGGCTCTCAAAAATGGTCACATTTGTATCAAATGTGTAAGTTCAGATGTCCTATCGAATCAGAATAACTTAGCAGACAGCCTAAGAATCTTTTAACAAGCAACTCAGTCAATAATTATCCAAATAATTATCCACATAAGAAAGCCTGTGCTTTCCTTACCTTTGGAAGAGTTTGTTTTTTGCTTAAGGACACCAGATTCAAAATAGAGTTTAAAGAAATGAACTTGACCTCAAATATCAGTTTCCTTAATACTAAATTCTAACCACTCAGGCCATATATCTTAAGAAAATAACTGCTTTAAAATATGATGACATTTTTTATGTAAAACCATTTTATCATCACAACTTGCTGAAATAATACATACAACTTAACATTTATCTCTGATATAGCTGACTAAAAATCCTTAAAATTAATTTTTAGGTATGTTCAAATCCAGCTCTTTAATCTCTGATATTTTTTATCTGCTCCAGAAGAGTAGGAAATTGCTTCAAAATCTTATCATCGTAACTTTTAATGTTCTCTGAAATAACATTTGAGTATTCTCTACATGTTTCTTTTGATAAATTAGCATATAAATGTTAACATAAGACTATACACATCATGCAGAATATAATATTATTTCCAAATAATTGTACTTGAATAGGGAGAAAACTATAGCTTTTAAAAAATTAAATAATTTATAATAGTGGCCTAAATTACCTAATGATTTTATTCCTCTGTAGTGAAATATAACTACCTCACAATTAATAAAACAGTAATGATAAGATTACCTGCAAATAGGGTCATGAAATTTCAAGATGAAATTAAGATTCTTAGGCCAACGATGATGGAAAGTAGCCACATTTTAGACTTTCATTCAATATTTAATTTGAAAAATAAGTAAATAAATTTATAAGACTTAATACATTATAAATAAGTAAATAATATTATTTTTGTGCTAAAGTTTGCCCAAATACTTTTTATACTGTTTGCTTAAAAATAAAAAGCTTCTTGAAAATATTTTTTATAATTTAGATTTCTTTAAAAATTATCAACACACAACACATATATATAATTTATAAGACCATGTAAATTGGCTATATTTTCAAGTAATGTGTATTTAGATAACTCGGAATCTATGTTGGCTCTTCAAACTTTGTGGACTATTAGAGCTGTTAGATCAAAGTGATTCAGACAAGGAAAAAAAAGTTAAATGACTGAGTTATACAATGCTTAAATTCAACAGATAGTTATTCAAAAATAAACTGTATTTTCTGAAGACATTGGATTTAAAATATTAGCAATTGAATTTTAGTTTCTTATAGAAAGAAATATGAGAAAAAATAACATATAATAACTTATAAAAGTATAGGTAACTAAATTGCCTCTATAGAATAATATATTATTTCAAAATTAGCATGAACTTGAGGTTTAATAATATGAATTTTATTTAATAGTTACATTGAACACCTAATTAAAAATTTAATAAGAAAATTGAAACACCAATTATTTCCTGTTGAAAATGTCAGCTACCACAAATGAATTTTTATAGATAAGGTTCAAATCTTAAAAGTCTGGAAAGTTTTGCAGAAATAGCTATTATACTTATTACAGTCTCCACATAACATTTTGATGACAGTGGTTGACTTCAGAGTAGACTAAAAGATTTTTAGTAAGTGATTAATTGTACAAACTTGTTTCAACATATAGCTTGAAAGCACTGAAATTCACTGGTCAATCAAGTTTAAATTTGTCTACTGTTTACCTCAGTTTCACAAGCAAGAAAATGTAGGGTCGATTCTGGATACAGCATGTCTCAAAAGACAGTATTTATACTGAGCTAACTGTCACAGGTGAGTAGGCAGAATTATTGCACAAAATAAATAGAACCAGTAACCTAACCCCTGGTCCTGTGTTGATTTAAGAAACATAAATTAGCCAATCAATGAAAGAAATGTAATCTTTTGAAAAAAGCTGATGACTTATGGAAGGGTCAGTCATTTAACCATACAATTAATGATTTCTTTTCTGCTTTATTGTTTTTAACATCCAGACTCTTTCTGGTACCCAAGCCCTAAGCGTCATTTTTCAAATCGATAGGTTTCATGTGTGTGTATACCATTCTTTTAGTATTATATATCTGGTATTATGTTAAAATCTAATGTATTTAGAACAGAATTGATTAGCCAGCAATAAAAGTTCCTAGAGAAATGATATATTCATCATGATTTCCATACTTTCTATATATTTTATTTTAATATTTAGCTTTATTATCTTTTAAAGAGAGAAATTTCTAAAATATCTTCAAAGTCCAATATATTGTTAGGAAATATCTATTCCCATAAGTTTTATACATTATTACAAAAATAAATGTGTATTATATAATTTTACTGCTACTTACCATTTAGTGAATGATACAGTATTCATTTATTTAGTCTATAAAAACTTTTATATATTTTTAAGACAAATTAGGGATAAATAATTTTTGGTTGAAAAAACAGAAAGTTACAGTAGTAAATCGTCACTGATCAACATGCCTAACTCTAGGACTACTTTCCCCTAAATAAATCTGATGTTAAAACATGAATAAAAATTATTAAGCAAGATGTCTTAATATTATATATATATTACGAGCATAAAAATATATGGTTTCTGCAGCATTTAGTTCATAAGAGAATCTGATTGACTTAATAATATACTTGGTACTATAAAAGATGTAAAGAAACACACATACAAATGTGAACACATACATAGATGACTTACTAGATTAGAACTTTTAACATACAAATGTGCACAACTTCTTTAAAAGTTCTAATCTAGTAAGTCATCCATGTATGTGTGCACATTTGTATGTGTGTTTCTGTATCTATGTCTGAATTTGAGCCTTGTATTTTTTCTGTGTATATTTAAACAGCATATGGTAATTACTAAATAATAGTTATATGTATAGACTTCAGAATGAAAAACAAAGTAAAATGAGGTTTCCAACTAAAATTATTTTCTTTTTTATAATTTTTTCAAAGGTGTGATTTATGGCTTTAATTATACACTAAACATGTCAATGTGAAATGAAAATTGTCAAAATATTTGAGGCAAACCTATTTTCCCTAATATTATCAGATAACTGAGAGAAAAGAAATTTGATAATATTCCTAATTTCCGTCCAGACAATGATTATTTAGTGTTGATTTTTATTCATCATTGTTTTATTGTTCAGATTTTTTTTAAAAAAATGTACTGAATTGAAACTGTGATGTCTGGAATTTGCTTTGTAATAGTTTATTAAAAATAGTGTGAGAGATATTAATTCAGTATGACAGAATCTCGAACTGTCATACTGAATTAATATCTCTTAGTTCATTTCTATTTTTGTACGTATTCAAAATGGGAGAAAAGAGCCTTTCAGGTAGAGAAACCAAGAACCTAGCATTCTCAGAGATAAGAGTGTGGAGTTCGGAGGTCATGAATTGTATATTATATTGGTACTAATTCTAAGTTTGACTTTGAATAGTTAGTTCTGTGTGGCCTGTAACAAAATGCATATTTTTTCTGCTTCATTTATTTGAGTTAAAATTCAGTCTGATAGGTACAAAGGAGAAATGTTAGCTCATCCATTATCTTGGAATTAAAATCATTCCCTGCTCATGTATCAGCACATACTGGATCAAAGAGGAGATATGCCAAATCAGTCTAAAAAGAGAGAGAATGACTTCTAGGAAAGTAGGACATGACTATATCCTATAAAGTTACTAATTTATTTTTTAAAAATAAGGTGGATAAGTCCAAAGGCAGGTGAATCAGTTAGTAAAGCATAGAAAAATGGAGCAATTATTGGTAGTGCCCAGCTGATAACTGCACAAGTTAGAGGGTATGTTGGCCTGAATACCAGGTAGATCGGGTCTTTTGCTAAGGTAGATTGTATTCCTGTTCACAATTATCCATTCTCTTCATTTCTGTTATGTGGTATATATTTTTATGCACCTTTCATTTGGGGTTGGTCGTGTGACTTGCTTCAACCAAAGAAGTATGAGCAGGTAGTGATATGGAACATCTAACACAAACTTTTAGACATATTGTGATTTTCTGCCACTCTTTTCTGCTGCTTCTGCTCTCTGGCAAAAATAGCGCGTGACTAAATGGAAGAAGCTTAAATGAGAAACCTTGGAAGCAGGCTGTAAGAAATGCCTCTGAGATTTGCATTAGCTAACTAATGCAATCCCAATTTTATCAATATTCATCATACTATTCTGGCTGGGAGCCCTTCAACATTAACCTTATGATTTTTTTAAATAACTATTCACCATGAAATTTTCTAAGTAAAATTTGAATTCCTGTGCAGTGTGCCATACCAAACAAGCATTTAATTCTCCTGAGGGTCAAATTTCATATCATTCATTCAATTTATTAGCAAGTATTTATTAGGCAACTAACATGTGCCTGGGAGAAGTGTCTGAGGTATTTTATTGAACAAGACAAAGATTCCTGCCTTGCGGTGCTTATATTTATTAACTATTTGAATTTTTTATTTCAGACATGATCCAAAATGTATAATTAATGTAAGTTGTTTAATATAAGTTTATATACTTGTATATAGTAAACATTGTCTCCATGACACTATGCACTGCCTAAAACAATAGTCAAAAGAAGGAAGCTCTAAAAAGAACAAAATTTTTTCCAATTAGAGAGTGGTCTTCAAACTGATTTGCATCAATATTCCCTAAGAAATTTTGAAAAACTCTTTTTTATTCTTTTCTAAAGGTTTCATATAAATATTATCTTTCAAGATTAGTCACAACTTATTTTTTTATTTTTCTAAAAGCATCCAATGAAATCCAAGTACCATAGTAATTCATACTACAATCGTTCGCCTAAAAAATACTGTAAGCTTTTGCTTTACATTTGAATATTTTACACTATTCCTCTACTTTTCTGAATTTCTATTTCCATTTTACTATCCTTATTTTTGAATATCTTTTGGGGAGTCATCTTATCATATATTTATAAATATGTGTATATACTTTTTCTCTAATCTTGCCTATAAAGACTTCCATTTAAATCTGGAAATAACTGGCTATTTTCCAGTTATCTGTGTTATTTTCATAAACAACTTTAAATTGTCTACAATGAACGGCATCTTTTTAAAGTGTATTATTCAGTAGGGTTTGAAGGTATATACATCTGTGAAACTAAAATCACAATCAAGATCCAGAGCATTTCCACTGCCCATACTCTAAGGTTTTCCCATACCTGTTTGTAGTTTCTCCCTCCATCCACTTCTTCTCCCAGGTAACCACTGGTCTGTTTTCTGCAACTGTAGATTAGTTCGCCTTATCTAGAATTTCATTTAAATGAAATCATATATATATTCTAATTAGTCTGGATTTTTTCAGCATAATATTTTTATGATTCATTCATGTTGTATGTATCGAGTTCCTTTCTTTTCATTGCTGAGTAGTATTCCATTGTATGGATATACTGCATATTATTTATCCATTTTTCTGTTGATCATCTGGCTGTTATAAGGATGCTTTAATGCCATCACTCGACATTATGACCTTTTAAAACTGTTGTCATCTAATTTTGTAGTTGTATCACATCGCACTTCTATTTGGCAGTCCCCTTATAAATCCCTAACGTATGAATCCCAATTATATATTTTGTCCCAGAGCTCCAAAATATTTATTCGGTACCTTTGTTTGGATGTCCAAAAATGTATTTAAAAACTATACATTTTTCCTTCACACTAGCACAAACCTGCCCTTCCATGTCAATCAGTGCCACCACCAACCCCTGAGTTGTATAAGTAAAAAATCGAGGTCTCATCTTTAACTGCCTCTGTCTGTTTTGGATCATCAAGTTCTGTTGACTCTATTTTCATAATGTATCCAGAAATGATCACTTTTCACCCATTCCACCCAAGCCACCTTAATTCAAGCTGAGACAACAGCAAATTCCTTCTCAGAGCGATTTTTGACAACTTTCTCTACTATATAGGCTTCCATTCTCCACACAGGAACCCGAGTAGATTAGATATGTCACTCATTTTTTAAAATTCATTTAGTGTCTTCTGAGAACAATTCAAATAGAACCCGAACTTCTTCCCAAGTCATACAGGACTTTACATGGTCTCGCCCTGACTACCTTTCTGTCCTTTTCTGTAGCCTCTCTTCCCATGGCTCATTCTACTCCAGACTAAATGTCATCTGCTGGGTGTCTTACAGACACTATGCTTGCCTCTTGACATTTTAACTTGATCCTCATTAATGTAGACCCTTATCTCCACGTTTTAGCAAGGGTGGCTCTTCTTATCTACATCTCTTTAAAAAAATGCTTCTTTAATATGACCACTCTATTTTTAATAGTCCCTTCTATTTGCATCAGTGTCTCTATCTGTATTCTGTTTTCTTTTATTCATCACTTCAGTAAGAAAATTATATTTTTCCTTATTTTTTAAAGTGTGTTTCTATCACTAGAATAAGCTTTATGAAGATAGAAACTTTCTTGGTCTTGTTCACTACCATAATCACAATATATAAGATAGTATATAAAATTCAAAAGCATCCAAGAAATGTTTTTTCAATAAATGAACTTGATTTTCTAAGAATCTGGAGTTGAGGCAAGACAATAATGTTGGTGGGACCATGAGACTTCTTTGGTGACCATCCTCTGTGGCAATTCTCTTAACCTCTAATGTACATACAGATTATCTGTTAGCTTAAGGGCCAAAGTTTTTTGTCACGCAGGTCCATGTACTTTTTTTTTGCCCAGAACTTTAAAAAAATTTATTGTTAGTCATCCTAGCTAGCAATCTCTGTAACCTCACTCTTTGTATACTTCAAGATTTTTCTAAAACAAAACAGCAAAAATGATCTTTCCTGAATTATATGGCTTATTGCTTATTACAATAAATTGTTATTATACATACCACAATTATTCTATTCAAATTGCCACAGTTAATTTTTATAGACTGACAAACAGAGTTGATGTTAAAATTGAAGGCAATTTTTCAAGTAAATTCACATACAATACACTATAGATGTCTGTGTCATGGGTAAATGAACAAAATATGATTTTAATAATTATCTTTTTCTGTGCATTTTGGACACATTTTGATATTCTGAAGTCTACCTAAGATTCACTTTAATTGGTAGTTTGTACTGACCCTTTCCATTTTGTAGCAATAAAATTCATGAATGAAAATAACCATTTTTAATTTTTTTCAAATCAGTACTGGAAAACCTTATAGAAGAAATTTGATTAAAAGTCAAAGAAAAATGTAACATACTATGAAATTATTTTTACCACTTTGAATATTATATTCTAGCATATTAGTAATATATATTAATTTGAAACAGTATTGAAATTTCTGGTAAATATTTTTCATGTATTTCATAGAGATTAGAAATCAGAGAATCATTTTCATTAAAGAAGAAATATTTATGCTACCAAATTGATCTCATTTGAGTTTAATATTAAAAGCAAAGTATATTAAAGAGCAATATCAAATGTTTTAAAATCATTTACTTTTTGGTTTATAAATACTTTTTTGTTTCTGTTGAAATAAACTGCATGTCATGCATCTATTCACCTTTGATGTGTTTAACTTGGTAGTAGGGAGGAGTATGTTTTCTTATGGAGCAAATGTGGCCAAAGAGAGCTTTATATTGATTAAACTTTTCTTGAAATCGGTAAATAGAGCTTATATCATAATACAAAAATATTCTTTTTTCTACACACACACACACACACACACACACACACACACTCTCTAATCTTGTCTAATGAAATAAGAAATACGTTTTTGGTAAAGTAAGAGATTTTGTCATGTGAGACTATGAAATAATTTTTTAAAATAGTAGAATTGATTTATTCAAGTATGTATGTTTCTTTATTTTGGAAATTAGACATTTACAATGGTAACAACACCATGGCTCCAGTGTTAAAAGAGAATTTTTTAAGTACTAATGTGCCAGCTTTGTTCTAAACTCTTTAAATGATTTAATTATTTCTCAAAACAACCTTATAAAATAGGCATTGTTATTATTCCATAATATAGATTGGGCTTGAATAGATTGAAAATTAAATTTAGATAATTGAAAGGACTCACACAACTCCATAGAGTATCCTTGTATAAGTTCGAATAAAGGTAAAGACACAGTATGGCAGGAGAAATATTTCAGGAAAAAATTATGGGCCTGCTTATCCACATCCTTCTCACTTGCCAGGATGTGATTCATCTCCAGACCGAACTGTCATTTGTGCAATGTATCTTGTTTTGGGAGAGCTTGCTAAAAGTTTCTGGCGGGATCTTTTATGTTCCTCTGTTTATGTGGCCAAACCAGGTTGACACCAGTAATAGCAGTTATCAAGGTTATTTTGGGAGTTATTTGTGAGTGAATTGGGAAATGCTTTATTTTGATACCCACCTTTATTCCATGACAGATTTTATCATACAGCACTCCACATGGAGATTTTTTTTCTAGTAATTTCAGGCCCATTTCCTGGACCATATTTGGAGCTGGGACAAGACAATAATGTTGGTTTGACCATGAGACTTTCCTTGGTGACCATCCTCTGTGGCAATTCTCTTAACCTCTAATGTAAACACAGATTATCTGTTAGCTTAAGGGCCAAAGTTTTATGTCACTTAGGTCCATGCAGAAATACAGCTAGAGAAGCAAAAGTCACTTTTGCTATTATGTAGTTCCTCTGATGCCTCAAGGAACACAATTCAATTCTGCCCATTGAGGAGATTTATTTTTTTGCCTCTCTAGTCAATTTAACACCATTAACATTTAAACAGTGCAGTTGCTTGTTAAACTGTGATTTGGGCTGATCTCCTTACCTCAAGGATCATCTACAAATCATGCTTCTTGTTTGACACCCTTTGATAACATGTCATAGGGAGGGGCCCATTCCATTACATCCTTATATAACTGCACAGGAAGGAAGTTATAGGGCCCAGTGGGATGGCAGCCTTTGTTCATATATATGATCAGTACTTCTAGTGGTCTCCCCCTGTTGTGTCCTCTTGAATATAGGAGGAAATTCTCCCCATTTCCCTCTGTGTAGGATGATGATATGACATAACCCAAGAAGACGGGTATCTCATGTCTTAAAATAAATTTATGTCCTTCTGTAATAGAAACAATTTCAATGAAAGCCTCCAATAACAATAACAAGCAAAGAATTGTTTTCAAATGATGTACCTTGCAGTTAGGTCGGGTTAGTTTCTAGTCTGAAATACCAGCAGTTATAGCTGGGTGGCAGTAATGGGCTTTTGCCAAATGCTCTGATCAGTTTTTGAGGGACCTTTCCCAAGTTATTTGATTATGGGAGTCTTAGGAGCCTGGTTTAGCCTGGGTCTGAAAGGGCCGGATAGAGCTATAGTTGTTTGAGAGTCTAAAAAAAAACTGCTTTTGCCCAAAGTCCTAATCAAATTTAGGAGTTTGTTTGTTTGTTTGTTTTGCTTTTTGGTAAATTTAAAAGTAGAGGCTAACAAACTTCTCAGAGTTTTGTATGTGATTTCTATAGAAACAAACAACCTAATCCATTTTATACTGCTTTGATTTTGGAATTGGCAGGAATAATAACTTATTTTTCACTGTCTGAGGGACATACTAGTGAACCTCATCCAGGAAAGGTCTCATCAGTTTACTGTTCTTGCTGAGGCCTCTACTGTAGTTAGGTTAATCACCAATCCTCTAAAGTCATTTGACTAACATGTACTTATAATTAAATTTTAGCTTAGGGTTTAAATTGAGATATAAACATTATATCATTAATATAATAGATAACTATACTTTTCAATTAATTGTCTTATTTTTCTCTAATATTCAAAATGTATAAAGAATTCATACAAATCAATAGCAAAATCAATCTAATTAAATTGGCAGAGGAACAGAATAGATATTTTTACAAAGAAGGCTTATTATACATCAGAAGATGCTCAACATCACTAATCATCAGGAAATGCAAATCAAAACTGCAATGAGATGTCTCCTCACATCTGTTGGAAAGGCTATGCAGAAAAGCCAAGGCGTAGCAAGTGATGGAGAGGCTATGGAGAAAAGGAAATTCTTTTTCAGTGTTGGTGAGATTATAAATTGGTGCAGCCATTATGGAAAACAGTATGGAGTTTCCTCAAAAAATTTTTTTAAAAAACTACCTTATGATCCAGCAATTCTACTTTTGAGTATATATCTAAAGGAAATTAAAGCAGTATATCAAAGAGATATCTATAATTCCATACTTATACAGCATTGTTCACAATATCCAAGATATGGAAATAATCTAAGTGTTGTTCAAAATATGAATGGACAAAGAAAATGTGGAATTTGTATATATAATGGGATATTATTCAGCCATGGAAAAGAAGGAAATTCTCCCATTTGTGACATGGATGAATCTTGAGGACATAATGCTAAGTCAGAGAAAGACAATATTGTGTGATATCACTTACATGTGGAATCTAAAAAAGCCGAACTCACAGAAACAGAGAGTAGAATGATCGTTATCAGGGATAGAGGGCAGGGGAAATGAGAGAGATATTGGACAAAGGATATGAATTTCCAGTTACAACATGAAAGTTCTGGAGGTCTAATGTCCCGGGAAAAATATCTGTTTATCTCATTAGGTATGGTCATAGCAGGAGATTTTAAATATCTTTGTGAAAATGCAGTAAAAGTATATTTTTCCGTACATCTCAAATGAACGCAAATTGGTTTGGAATTTCTTCATGAGTAGAAATGGAAAACATTAGCCAAATTGGTCACAAAATTATCTCCCTTAGCTTGTTGCACAGTTTGAATAGTTAATATCATTTTGTGCACTAGTTGTGGCATGGGGTTATTATTTATTAAGACTTCTGTAACCTACAGTGAATCTCCAGGATTCATCAGCCTCTTACACAGGTCATTAATCAAGAAATATGTGGGTCATGATATACCTGCATCTAAAAGATCTTTAATTAAAATCAAAATTTCTTTGCGCACCTCAGGTATCCAACCCCAGTGTATCTTAATTGTTTTGAATTAGCCACTTGAGTGGGCTTAGATAATTTTAAAAGTCTCATTTACTGTGCTCCATAAAAAGAACAGATTTGCAGGACCTTTTCCCCAATAAATTGGGTAAGAGTCTTTTATTGGAACAATACATCTATTCCGATAATACATTCTGACAGGTTGAGACAACCATACAAAAGCTTTGTTAATAAGTTCCTACTTTTTAAGCCATGCGTTTACCTGTATCCTCTGTAGTTGCTCACCATAACTCTTCAATTTAAGTCTATTGCATGTTAACTTTTCATTATGAGGCTTTAGAATGGCATTCTATTGGGTACCAGTATCCAGCAATCTAAAGTTTCTTTACCACCCTTGGGCCGTTTTACCCACATCGGTGTAAAAAAGCCTAGATTATTGGAGATTGAGCCAAATGACCTTGGCCTACCTGTCATCCAGAGTCATAATCTTCTCTGTTCCACACAATTTTTATTTGGCATTAACTCAGGGGACTATAAATTCCTTTTTGTATGATAGATTTTTAGAAGTTCATTAATGCTAGGGAAAATGGAGCAAAACTGTCACACAGTTTGAAGAATTGGTGTGCAGTAGATCACTTAATCTTTATATAGCGATTCATTAAAATTTTAGTAGTTATACCATCTATCATCTCATTTTTAATATTTTAATCAACCTTCAACAACCTTACTTAACAGTCAAATTTTTCTGTTTTTTTTTTTTTTTAAATTTTATTTTATCCCTTTATTCTTTATTTGCTTTCTTTTGAAGATTCCTAATCCTTTCTCCTCACTAGCCCTATTTGCATTAACTGTCAAGGAGTCCACACATATTTTCCTTACCTCACCTTGTCCCTTTACCAATAGGGTCATACATATAAGGAGTCCAAGCAGCTGGAGCCTCTTAAATCATATGAACAACATATCTTAACAGAAAGTATAGAATTTGGATGCATGTTAGATTTATTGTAACTAATAAAATTTACTTTTTTCTCAATATTTCAGTGGCCTCAGAAGTGTTCAATTTAATATCTAAGGGTATTTTCAGGACTTGTATTATTTACCTTTGCCTTTGTAGAGTTTAACAGGTTGGAAGTTTGCCTCTCTAGCCGTATTTCTGTAAAGGCTGCAGTAGTGAGGTTCCTGAGTTAAGTACTAACATGTTTGCCTATTTGACAGTTTCTGATGCAAGGGAAATAGCTCTTTGATTTCCTGTGAATACCAATTGATTTCACTAAAGATTTCGAAGTGAGTTTGTGATAATCTACAAAGTGGCTTAAGTATTTAACTGACTATTCTCAAAAAGTGGTCCTTGATCCAGAATGGAAATTTCCACCTGGGAAATTGTTAAAAAGGCAAAAATTTCCAGTCCTTCCCCAGACCTGCTGATTCACAAGTTCCGAAGAAGGAACCTCATGATTTTTGTTTTAACTAGCTCTCCAAATGATTCTGATACATAGTAAAGGTTGAGAACAACAGCTTTAAAGGATTATTGTTCTTTCCACAAATAATTGTCCAGAAGTAGTTACTTGTAATTCAAGAGAGTCTGCTCTTTTTTTCTATTTTCTACTAATCTTCAAATGTTAAATCTCTTCTCATAGTCTTCTCATCTTGAACTTGGTCATAGCAAGGTGATAGATACATAGTTGTTTTATGGGTCTGAGAACTAAAGATTGGGCCAAGGACAAATTTGTTTTGGGATGAGTGAGGAGTGGGTGAATTATAATAAACTAAGACTGAGGGCTCGAATTATAATAAACTAAGACTGAGACTGTTTCACAAAGTTGCTTTAGCTCTCAAACCAAGGCCTATAAAAATGGGGCAAATGGAGCCCAGATGTTTAAGTGTATATTACTCATACTACTTGCAGCTTTATCTGGACATGCTGGCCATTCCATGAAGGGCTTCTATGTGATAAATGGCAAGCCTGTTATCCAACGAAGGCTGTGTGATTCTACAGTCACTTACTGATTGCATAGTTTTGTCTAAATATTATAACATCCTTAAATTTAGTTATCAATTTTTTTTTATGATGTACTGTTGTACACCCATTTAGCTGATTTATTGTGGGCTCTTAGTTTTATTTCAACAATCATATAACTTTATCTATCATAAATCGTGGAGTCTTTTTAAAATATAAAGCTCCCCCATTTTAATAGTTTTTATATATGATTTAAATGAAAGTGATATGGATGTACGAAACCTTTTTAATTTTCAATAAAGGAGAATTTGAAAAGAATTATCACAATATTGGAAAGCATATGTTTTCAACTAGCAATATGAGAATGTTTCAGGATATAAATACTCTGTAATTATTTGCTTTAAAAACTAGACAAGGAGGAAATCAAACATAATTAATAGTGTTGCAGTATAACTCATCGTAATGTGTAAATGCCAAAGGAAGGATATCTGACTTCGGCATTGTAATCTCATAGATGTTTGACTTTATACTCTATGTTCCTATCTAGGAAGCAGATTGCCCAAGTCAAAGGAGCAAAATACCCACCTTTTAGTATTCAGCTGTTACCTTGACAACTGGAATTGGTACTAACTGCTGTTTCGTTTGTAAAGTGGACTGATATTTTAGCAGGCATTTTTATTAACAACAGTTAGTTTAAATATATAATTGTGGGCAGTTCTATGCAATTAGCATCGTACATGCAGATAGCTGAAAATGTCACTGTAATTGCTTTTGATGATAACAATATCCATTCATCAAGCAAATGTGTGAGGGTTAGGGGTATGGAAATAATTCTATTTCTTATTTGTCATACCTCCAGTTTAATTATACAAACACACACACACGTTTGTACTTGGCTTTTCAATTTTTTTAAAACTGTATGTCGGCCTCTTGATCTTTGAAGGTATGTAGTTGATGAATTTATATATTTAAATAATCTATTCCTATATCTTGATACCAAAATTGGATAATATGGTCCATCCCAATAAAGGTTTAAAGAAAGTCATTGACATTTAATAGCAAAAATAAATGAACAAGGACAATGATTTTAAAGTCATTTAAACTAAACTTCAGGTATACAGGAACAAATGTTTTTTTTTTCCCCATGTGCACCCTCTGATAAGAAGAATTCTGTTGCTATAAGTGTGTGTGTGCGTGTGTGTGTGTGTGTGTGTGTTGTTTGTGTTGTTTGTGTACGTGTGTTGTGTGGGGGGAATTATGTGTTGTTTGTGTGTGTGGCAGGCTCAGAGGGGTGATGAGTAGAGAGGACATGAGGATAGAATTGGAGGGAAAAAAATCCAGTACATATTTTTTCTAGCAGATTTGTCTAAAATGTCTTGAATAGAATTTACTATTTTTCTCAACTCCTGCTCGTGTGAGAAGCATTAACTCATCAGCGGTAAAAATACACTCAGAAAATCTGCGGAGAGAATCATTATACAGAAACCTTGAAAATACTTCTATGATTTTTCCTTGATCATTATTACTAAGGCAGAAGTAGGAAGGTTATTTT
The DNA here is from genome assembly GCF_902729225.1 of Pteropus medius. Classification (NCBI taxonomy): domain Eukaryota; kingdom Metazoa; phylum Chordata; class Mammalia; order Chiroptera; family Pteropodidae; genus Pteropus; species Pteropus medius. Next base: position 28,308,653 of record NW_024346667.1, on the reverse strand, counting down.
ATTACTTATTTTTTCTTTTGGCAGAAATTCATCAGCTGTAATAAAGTTGTAGGTAGTGGCCAGATCAGCAAATAACTAATTGAATACTTAGAGATTTTATTGTTACATTTTTTCAGTTCCCTATAAAGGGCATTTCCTTTACTTCAAATATGATTTTTTTCTTTTAAATTTGATAGTGTAGTGATTTTTACTCTTAACATTATAACATTATATTGTTTGTCATATAAAGAGAAAAGGCTGAATGTACATATATAATTTAATTAAATTGAAATCAATGGTGAAATATTATAAATACTTTTTAAAATTACACGAATGTTTCATTTTTGTGAAATTCTGGTGCAATGCTGCATGTAGTGATTTTTATTATTTTTATTTTTAACAGTGAAGTTCATTACCATCTGTTTTCCAATGATAACATTCAGCAGATAGGCTTAGAATTAAAGTACTTTCAAATGCAGAGGGTGCTTTTGCCTGGATGAATTCCAAAACTGTCTACTTTAGAGCGGTTGCTAAAAACAGTTTTTAACTGTGACATAAAAGGAAATGTAAACCATTACATATAAAGCAATATAGTCTTAAATCTTTTGATTTGATTCTTCTCATCCCTCCCCACCCATATTGTGCTTTATAGTGAATTCATAAAATAGTACATTTATCTTTGAAGTTTTAATCTCTTAAGTTTCTGTATTCATGAGATATTACAAGTTATTTGTTCACACATATGACAGTTATAACTTTTTTATTTCTGTTAAGTGTATATTAGCATTTTTATTACGATACTTATGTTTTTATTGTTTAGATAATCAATATAAAAGGTTTTTAGATTTTGCTGTAATGTACATAGATATATAATATATATTATTGAGATTAGAACATTTAACATGAGATCTTTCTTAACACATTTTTAACTGTACAATATGGCATTAACTGTAGGCCTGATATAGTACAACAGATCTCTAGAAATTATTCATCTTGCATAAGTTGGTATTATCTTTTAATTATGTTTAATAAAAGTTAAAGTTTTTGCAAATAAAATAAAGTTTCTGTACTGCTGACCATATTTTTAGAGCATTAAATAGTCTGTGAATTTTGATTTCACAGGTTTGCAAGGGCCAGTATAATAGTAGTTTCCAAGAAACTCCTTATTTTATAGCAAATCATTTAGACCAAAATCATTTTATAAACAAAAAATAGTGAACAGAAAATTTATTTTATCTTTCTCATGCATTTGACCAACATATGGAACACATATCTGTTTTTCAACAAAAACATAAGATTTTCAATGTGATTACCTGTGTTCTACTCTTAAAAGTTAATTTAAGGTTACTTCAGGTTTATAAAATAATATTTTATAAATGTAATATTTAAATCAATGAAAGAGAATTGCTAGGAATCTGCATGCTGATTGATTTATGATCTAACAATGAGGTTTTAGAATCTTAATTAAACGCACACATATACACCACACGCAACTTATGGCTTATGGATTTTTCTAGGGAAAATGATCTATAAGAAAGCATATATTGAACATTGGAATCTGCATTGTGTGAATGTGATACAAACTATTTAATTTCTGGAAATAATAGGATAGTAGTTGTCAATTTAATTTGAAATTCTTGTGTTTATAATTTTAGTCTAAATTTATTTTTATTATCCTAGTAAAATACATGGTTGAAAATAAAAAGAAATATAGAGGAATTTTTGACTTTCTATATTTTAAAAATAATTGGGATATAACATCTAGCCTTTTTTTTTTGGTCAAAGTGTATCAAATAAATAAAACTTTTACATATGTATAACTAAAATCGCACTGTAAAATTTAAATTTAACCACCTAAGAATACTACAAAAATACTTAAGCATGAGTTTTGTGTTTAAATTCCATTTTAAGTATTATTTGCTCAAGAGCTCTAAAATTATATGAGAAGGAAAACAATGAAAGGTAAGTGATTTTTTTTAAGTAGTGTGATACATTTCCCAACCTCCATCTAAACTGTAGACTTTATATTGCCCCAACTAAGAGAATAAGATTTCAATCACATTACTAAAACCATAGTGCTTTCTAGTAAGATAATATTTCGTGGTGACTGACTGATTGTGGCAAAGAAATCTCAATGTAACCTAAACCAATAGGACAGATTTTATACAGGAACTGTTTGCCATGAAAATATTGCAGTTGGCCAATCCACGTTGTAATCTTGACCTGAGCTAAAATCTCAATTGATTCCCTGACATTACTGTTTTAATAAAGGAATTTCCTCCTGGTCCTGGAGCATGTGCAAAGCTCCCCCGTATTTGGAATTGCTGACTATACGGCATAATCCGTGAGTTGTGAAAGTCTATAAATAACAAACAGTCAAGGCCCAGGAAAAGAAAACAGACCAACTGCATCGGGGGAATAACCCAGAATTAACAGAAAAACAGCCTGGTGGTAAAGAAATTTTTGACCTTAATGATCTGTGACCCAGCTCTACCTTTTGAACTTAAGCAATGGTGAAACTCAACTGATGCTTCCAGCCTGACCAGGGGCCCTAGGCTGTTTTGTGTTCAGCAGTTCTGGACCAGCTCTTTTTCTAAAGCCCTAGTCTCAGAGCTTAGCTTACCTGTGTTTTTGATAAGACTTACCTTCCATTGCCAGTAATTACATTCTGTAAAACCCTCACTATATTCTACCTCAAGTTGTTATTTTCTTTTCATTTGATAACTTTTAAAAACTCCAAACTAAAACCAGCTTTTGTGAAAGATCATCTTTTGGTATTCCCTTATCAACGTTCTCTCTTAATGTTTAACTGGCTTCCTGAATTGACTAGGCGTAGTCTTTGAGTAAATTACCGTTTAGTCAGCTTTGATGCCAGTCAGAACCTGGCATGATGGGGTCACAGAAACAATCAGTAAGAGTTTATAAGATAATCCATTATTAAAATACTTACTTTTGCTGAAAACTCATTTTTGAACATGTGTAAATGGATTTGAAAAATAAACCTTTATTTCTCATGTCTAATTATCCAGATTGAGATTGTTCTGCTTTCAATGAATGCATAGATGATAACTTCTAACACATATATGATAATTTTGTAATGGGCACAAAATTGTTCAAGTACACTGTTATAGTGTTCTGATAATTAGATTTCATTTCCATTTTAAGCTCCATGTTTCCATAAATGGTAAAAATTAATCTCAGTGTACTTGGGTTTATCTTATTTTATCTTGTGAAACTGTGTCTAAATTTTGGACATCAGAAAAGGCTTTCTAAGGGCAAGGACATTGGGATGCTACATCTTGTCCTTGGAGTCATCGTCCATTGATACCAGTGTCTGCTGATTGATTCTTGTACTTGGTTGAACTTGGTGCATCCTTGTCCTCAGTGGTTGACCCAAACAGGTGACAGTGAAACTCTTCTTTGTTTCCAAACACAAGCTGGGCTTTTGCCGTGTTGCTCTCAATTTCTTAGCTTGGGATATTCTCTGTGTGGTTTTTGGCACCTCGGTATGGATACAGAAGAAATTTTTTTTTTCCCCTACAGCATTATGGTTATAGAATAGGCCTGGATCTTACCAGCTCACTGGCCTTTTTCAAAGGACTAATGCCGTCTACTCTTTTATTCCTAGATCTGACTTGGGATTCTCTGATCCTCATCCTCATCCATACTCCCAGACTTGATATGAGGGTATTACTTCACTTATCAGGGATCTGCCAGTATCTAAAGTTTTTCTCTCATACTCGTTTTCCTAATACTCAGAACATCTCTATCTCATTAGGGCCCAGAGACCAATCCTACATGATGGCATACATCATATATTTTTCCAAACCGTTGTTTATATGTAAGAAATACAAAAGTTAAGAATTAATCAGATTTGACTTCTGCATTCTTTGTTTCCTCACTCCTGAAGCAAATAAGTATTCTACCTGTTTGGGTTGGGATAGTGGCCATGGGGTTTAGGAACTGCATGGAAAAATAACCTAGATTAATGTTTCACAGTACGCTGCCACAATTACAACTGCTGTAAGTATTGATAGTTAAAAACAAAAAAATGTCAGCAGGACATTTTTGGCTGGATGTTTCTGTCAAGGTATAACTGTCATATACAACAAGCACTGTGTTGACCACTGAACTGGCATTTTGACAAGATAGATACTCTACTCTTATAAAACTTAGCTTTTTATGGAACATTATCTAGCTTGAGCCAAGACTGATTCAAAGACCTAAAAACTGACTTACAGATTTAGCCACTCTGGTAAAATTGACACAACCTAATTAAATTCACTGAAGATAGAAAGCCAGAAAGCCAATGGAATAATGCACAAAGATTCAACTCTTGATAGTCATTCTCATAATGTATGTCTTCGTGTTGAGAACTTTTGGTGAGACAGTGACGTTAGGGCATGGTTTGGAGCAGTAATTAGAATGAGGTGATTCAGATGGTCTTGGAGTATATTTTATTAAATTTGACTTAGTGAAATCTGGGATATTTTTGTCTACACAGTAACCGTGGGTGCTTTAGTTCAGGAGTCCCCAACTCCGAGGCCATGGACCTGTACCAATCCGTGGCTTGTTAGGAACCATGCTGCACAGCAGGTGGTGAGCAGTGGGCAAGCAAGTGAAGGTTCATCTGTATCTGCAGCTGCTCCCCAGCACTAGCATCACTGCCTAGCTCCACGTCAGATCATCAGACATTAAATTCTCATAGGAGCACCGGTCCCTAGTGCCGAAATGGTTGGGGACAGCTGCTTAGATCATAGCATGCTTTCTCTTGCACTTTGTTGCATTATACAGCTACAAATGATCAGTCTTCAGCTTTCCTTAAACAAACAAACAAAATAAACAAATTTACTACAGATATACTCATACCATTTCAGGCAGTTTGCATTACAATCAAATCGACATTATTTTCTTTTAACCATGATAATTTGTTTTTTCTTGTATATGTTCTCTGCTTACAACTCACAGTTGTATTTTTCTCAAGTTATCATCAGCGTATGCACAAATAATTTCTTCGGGTAAGTAAATTTCATAAAGTATTAAGATTATCCATAAGACTGTTAACTCTATGAAGGCAGCGTTTTCTTTCTTTTCACTCTTGTTTACTGCTTTATCCATGGTTTTTAGTGTAGTGCATGGTTTGTTGTAGGGGCTCAATGGATATTTGTTAGAGAATGAACAATTCTGAGCATGTTGACTTGTGCTATTTTCAGAGAGTAACTTTGTACTCCAAATTCTGGGAGCGGCTTGCTGTGTAACTGCTCGTGGTAGTCCCCCTGGCTCCATAGCATCTTATGTAGCATTTCAGGTAGCTTCACAGATACAGAGTCCTCGAAACTAAGTCAGAAACGCAGCAGTTTGTTTGTCTTTGCTTATTCGGACTATGCACTTCACTGAGCAGGCCCAGTTTTCCTGCTTTGGCTTCTGGCACAAGAGGTTTGAAGACGGCTGTATTGCCAAGTATCTGCTGCACTTAGGGACCAGTTAACCGCACACACTCCAGACTGCACGGTTCACACATGTTGCTAGCTTTTCTATTTACCTGATCTCCAAAACTAGAAAACAAAATGTCCAACAAGTCACCCAAAACTAAAGATTCTTTCCTCTTTATTAGTGTCATGTAGTTTATGGCCTCAGTTGCTCAATCTATTTAAAAAAACCTCCTAATTTATTTTATTACTAAATTCTTTTTTTTGACAATACAGTTCCTCTATTTTCCTATGACTGTCAGAGTATCTTATCAAAGATATTTTTCCAAAAAATTAATTTTAAAAATAACTAACGTTTTTCTTGCCTCTAGGAGAAAATGTAAATTTCTTATCTTGATTTTGTAAAGTCATTTACAGTCTAACACTGACCCATCACCCCAGTCTTGTCTCTAGCCACAGACCAAACTTCTCTCCTTCCTCCCACTTTAAGTCTTGTGCTGCATTGAGTCATTCTCTAAATATGCCAGGTCCTTCAGCACTCTATTCCTAAAATAATATTTCTCTCTCTTTTTAGTTTTAGTTTGTAAGTACCTGCTCATTCTTCAAGGCTTAGCTCATGTGTTTCTTCCTGTGGGAGTAGATTGAACATTAACAAGGAAAATTTTGAAAATAGATAAATTTCACCTATCACTGAAAACTAAGAAACAAAATTTATATTGTTATTAAAAGTATTTGAGACTACAAAATTTATTATTATGCATAATATCCGTAAAAAGAATATAATAATTTCAAAATTCTAATGAAAGTCATCATTATTAAATAAAACATTAAGTATACTATCTGGCTAATATGAATTTTATATCTCTGTCTTCACTGATATTCTTTGTATTGGTGGTACATTATCACGATATTCATTTTTAATAAGATTATACTAACTAATATGGTTGTCTTATGTAGAAGTATATCATGAAATTCATATTTCATAATTTTTTATTTCTTTTGATATCTTTTATTTCTGAATGATACAATATTAGCAATTTTCAATACTTGACTATCAGCTTAGCATGGTATTTCAAAGAGATTAGATAATTGAGTAAAGTTAACTGCTAGAACATAAATTATTAGAGAAGGAGCATTTAAAAAAAGAAAACCTGTGTAATGACATATAATTTGTGAACAAGAATTTTATACTCTCGCAGTATATAAATGAGCACAAATAATATTTTGGTAACATGATTGTATTTGTAATATAGAAAAGTTTCTTTTAGTCATTTAAGGATTCATGTAGAATATTTCTAAGAATAGGTACATCTTTCATTTTATACCTTAGTTTAATACATTGTATTATATGTACATATATGTATAATTTATTTGTTTGTTTGTTATTTCTGAGTCATTGATCTTTTTTGACCATTAAACTTGGGCTGAAACATAAGCTCTTGGGTCTCAAACTGCCAGCTTTCAGACTGGAATTTACACCATCACCTTTCCTGGTTATGAGGCTTTCGGTCTTCGATAGGAACTGTGTGTTAGCTCGCCTGAGTCTCCAGCAGGCCAACAGCATATTTTAAGAGTTCTCAGTCTCCATAATTATACAAGCCGTTACTTATAAAATCTCAGTCTCTCTCTCTCCTTGTATACACACATATACACTTCCTGTTGGTTCTGTTTCTTTGGAGGGCCCTGACTAATTCAGTGGGATAGGAGTGTATGTAATTCTTGATAACATGTAGTAGGAAATAGACAGATTGGGGTGTATTCTGAAGAAACCCACTAGTATGAAAAAAAGTCTTCAAATCATTTCAGAAATTAATCAAATGAATGATTTAGCCTGGAGGGAAGTAGACCAAGAGGAGAAATATGGAAAGTGTTGTGATAAAGAAAAGGACACCTGTTACTTGATCTGATTGAATTGTGAAGTTGAAAGAAAGAATGTAATTGTTCTGAGTTGAGCCAACATGAGATATAATAGTACAGCTTTCATGGAGGCAGGAATTCATTTTTAGCTGTTGAACTCATATTGTTTTGTTATAAAGATATAAGTTCTTTGCTGTTACGAGCCCTTAAAAGTAGAACAAATGGGAATACTTCAAAAACTTCTAAAAATTAAAATGTTTCTTTACAACTTTTCCACCTACATAATTTAGTGAATCTCCTCAAACTGTTTAGATGATATAGTGATTTATATATTTAGCTTTGTTTTCTCTTTCAGATTATCCTCAAGGATAAATGAACTTTTAATTTTTTTTCTAGATTTATTGGTATTTGTTTCCTGGATGAAAATAAATTCATGATCATATATTATTGTGATTTTTTTAAAAATGTGGACTAATGTAGAAAATAAACTATATCTGCCAATTTTTTTATTTTTATTTTAATGACAAATAGAGCATACGAAAGTAATTTCATCTGCTAACAAACGTAGGTTAGATTAAAGGAATGGTGAGGGCTATAAATTATTTATGACCTCAATTACTGTTGTAAGTTCTAGACTTAGATAAGCACTTGTAAATATACATAAAATAAAATGATAAAAAATATAACATTTTGTGGTTATATGTAATATTAGCTGTAACTAGAAAGAACTTTAAATTTTCTATTGAAAGAAAAAATTTGAAATTATTTTTTTATCTCTTTAAGACAGACTACGGGCCCTTCCACTGCTTCTGTCATTTCTTTCTTCATTTAAAAATGTAATTTAATTTTTAGATTTAGAAAGAAACCTAAAAATTACCAAGACTTGACGAACTCTCTTCATATGTGAGAAAAGTGGAAATTTCTGACTTGCAAGAGTTTACACAATTATTCCTCCAGTGGTGTTAAAACTAGAATTAATGAGCAGTCTGTTTTCTCTTTACTACTCTGTTCTGACTCTGCAAAGTGAAATACGCTGAACTACATGTGCATCCCGTGGACTGCCTCATACACCAGTTACTCCTCATCAATCTTTCCTCTTACTTAGGTCCACATCTTTGGATTCTTGTTTATGCACCAGCATATAAAACAATCATTTCCCGGTTGAGAACCAAATAACTGACAGAGTTAGAAGTAATTGTTTAAACTGAATTCTAATTTGAGTTGAATTAAATCGTTTATTTTGTAAATTGGCTGAAGTCCATTTAACTTCAGATTTCAAGAAGCCTTGTGTATAATACACCCCGATTTTTTGTTTTCATTAATATTACAAAGCTTACTCTTATGAATCAGGATTTTTACTTGATTCAAAGCTAACTCTCTTCTAACCCTGTCTACCTTAAGAGCTAATATATTACTAATCTGGAGGTAAGATGTACTCAAAATGTTTGTGTTAGAAATATTTTCATTTTATAGTACTGACTTTTTCTTTCTCTCTGTCTGTTTTGAATGTTGTAAGTTATATTTGAGTTTCTTTTCTTAACATTAGCACAGATTATGTTCTTGAACACATATTTTAGCTGTTAAAAGTAAAAAAAGATCAGTTTTTGTGTTTAAATGCAAAACTGACAATCTTAGATGTTTAGTGAAACCATTGCCAGGCTGTGAATCCTTATGGAAATATATAAATGAAGACAAAATGTTCCAACATTTGTCATAAACGTTTGCTAATGAAGACAGCCTTTAAAATGTGACTTGTTTCAACTCCCTCTCATTCTTTAAAGAAAAACACAGTAGTTTTCCTATTCCTATATTTTTTTGAATAGTATATGCATGGAAAACTACCAACGTTGCCAACATTAAGAAAATGTTCCTTCTGATGTATTCTGCAATCCTTCTGTTTGCCACAAATTAGGTTGAACAAATTCAAAACTTCCTGTTTAAATTTGTTCCTCAAAGCAGATAAAAGCTTTTAGCGGTAGAATTAGAACTGTCATGACTATGTGCTCTTGGTGTAGTAATGCCCAGTATGAAGATTTGTCTTTCAAGGGTTCTCTTTAATAATTACCACAACTGCAATTTTTATCTCTAATAGAGAACATTTTCCATCCTATGATGGCTCTCATAAATTCATATGAAACTAATTGTTGAAATGTTTTTAAATGCATTTTCAGATCTCTGTGGTATGTTATTTGCAAATTCTTTTTGATATTAGGTTTTGTGGCAATAGCTAGGATCTGAATGATTTATTATATAGTTTTATAGAGAATATATTACTTCTTATGACATAATTTCACAGAGAATTTCATCTAATTTTTAAAGATTCTATACCACTGTCTTTCTCACTATTATCGTCATTCTTAAAGATTTCTTATATTAACAGAAAAGAATGTTACACTTGACATATCTTAAGGTTTTTTTGTTCATAAATCGATGAGATTAAAGGTATTATGCTTATTTGAAAAACCCTAGGAATGAAGTTTGCATAGTTGTGGATTCAGTAATGAATTTCAACTATCAACCAAATTTAATTCAGGAAGAACATGACTGAAGTAATGAGATGAATTTGCTGGGTACTTATTCAGCAGAATTAAGAAGTTTAGAAACCAGAGAGATAATGTGTGTTCGTCCGTTGCTATAGATACAACTACCAGCTGTCATAGGAATGCTGCCTCACAGCATCAGTGGAGGAAGAGGCTATTAACATAAATGTTTACATTTGATGGGGACATAGGAGTAGTGGCCAGCTAAAATTTGTCATTAAAATATAATATTTTCATTTGTCATTAAAATATAATATTTTCTTTCGATTTGTTACTAGGTTAAGTTTCTTCGAATATAGTTGTTATTGTTGTTTTAAAAAATACAACACTTAACTTCTCTGTCCATGAAAATTCCTGGTGCAGAACTTACTGTTTGAAATAAAAGTGGTATAAAATATATGAAACATCTGTTTTCAGGAATTGGTACAACAGGAAACACACCTCTGCAAACCTTGAGAGAAGGGGACTAAATTAGATGAAACCTAAAATTTCACTGGGCTTCTTCATTAGATATTGTTTTAAGACTACAGTGCAAGAAGGGAGAATACAAGCAGAGAGCTAGGCAATCTCTCAAGACGAGGAGATGAAGATAGGAGTTGTGGGGTCTAAGGCAGCTCCAATTTGCAGAGCAGAATACCATAGTGGAAGTAACTGAAGTAAAAAGAACTCAAGAAATGAACAGAAAACCGCTATTGAGTCTTTGGCTAGCTAAGTATTCCTCCCCACATTTTCTCCTAACATTGTTTTACTTTTCACATTATATCTTAATGCATGTTTTAAATGGAGCCCACTTTTAATTATGGCGTAAGAAAAGACTTCAGTTTTAATGTTCTCCATGAAGTGAGGCATCTAAAAATAGAATGTCCCTTCATCATTTACTTTTGGTGCCATATTTGCCCTATATGAACTATCTATATGTACCTTAGACTCTCCCTAAGGGTTGTATTTTTTTGTTGTTATCAATCTGTTTTCCTGTTCTTGCCATAGTTCCTTATTGTTTTTATAAAGACTTTATAATATGTCTAAGCCACTGGTGGGAAATTCCCATACAGTTTGATGAAATTCTCTCAAATTTGAGGAAGATGCCTCAAATTTGTTGATGTTAAATAAGATAATGTTATGCTATGGTAGTAAGCAACTATCTAATATCAGCGCCTTAAAACAAGCAACATTTGGAAGTTACATGCTATCTACTATAAATCATTCTTAAAAGGCATCATAGTATTGTGATTAAAAGCATGGTTTTTGGAACTAGGCTGGTGGGTTCTAGTGCTGACTCTATCATTCATTTATTGTGAGATCTCTGTAGATCTATTAATTTTTTCCTACTTCAGTGTCAGTATCTCAAAGATGAAATAACAGTAGTAATACTTTCCTCACTGGAATGTGCAAGATAAGAAATGATACAGAACATCACTGCTCTTTTAAAGTACCAACCATGGTAACACCATGAGTTTGCATTTCTGAGCTCCAGAACTGTGGGGCTATAAATTTCTGTTGTTTCAAGCCACCCAGTTTATAGTACTTATTATAGCAGCCATAGCAAGCTAATACACCAGATAAATATTTATTAAATTAAATACATTCACATAGTTTGGTTTAATAATATTTAATTATATAATGTAAGCTGATGCTGAGTTTCTGATATAAAACTCTTTATGAAATAAAAATTCTGAAATCTAAATCATATGGTGGCTTAGCCTCCCAATTTATGAATACAAAAATCATCTCCAATTCCAATGATCAAAAACATTAGGAACTACAAAGATACATAAATCGATGGATATTTAAGCCACATGTAACATGTTGTAAGGTGACTTCAAGCTTATTTACAATCACAGTTAAATGCCTAGAGCAAATTTCAAGAGCAGTCATGTCTTCCAATGAAAGAACAAACTCTATCTAAAATGTATAAAAGAAAATTTATTCTCAACAGGACCATTATAAAGAATCAACTGCAAGTTAATGAGTGCGAATGACATAATTCTACTGTAAGACTACTTAAAGGGATACAATGTAATAAAAAATGTATGCTTATTCATTGATGTGCACCTATATTCCAAAAGAGGACTATTAACTATGAGCCTTTATAGGATGGAAATGGTAAAGTATTTTAATTAATTCAGATTACAAATAAATATCTCTAAAAGAACATTATACGTTTACAATAATATGATTACTGCAAGTATAATGAGAGTAGATTAATTAAAAAGATCTGAAAACTTATGTCAAATTGGTATCAGTCACACATTTGAATGATACATTATCATTAAGTAATTAGAAAATATTGAAGTACATATGACACACACTTTTACCAATTTATCTAATCAGGATCAGCACTACTTGGGTAGACAATTAATAATGAATATTGAATATTTTAATGTTTAACACAAACATCATAATTTTTATGATATTTTCAGATTTCAGAGGAGGGAATTTTTATCAGTCCAGTGAAATATTAATTTAACCGGTGTGTAACTAAACATTATGTGAGATAATCAACTGAAGAGTGAATATCAATTTCCTAATTCAGTCTAACATTTCTAATTATTTTTCCTAAATTTGAATTAAGTTATATCTTAGGGAACCATAAGCAATTTAAAAACATACTCTAATATATATGCGCTAAGCAATAAAATTATTGCATATGTGATTTTGACTGGGAGAAGGATCTGAAGGGACGCATAAAATGAAAAGGACTACATGTGCCAAAGTAAAAATACTATTTTACATAGATTTTTTCCACTTTCAACTGGTTGTTTGTACATTGCAATCTGTAAAGTAGCCACCAGGCTTGATTCAGCTTTCAGATTCTGTCCCCTTTAAGAAGGTCATACCACCAGAATAAATCTTACATTTGTGAAAAATAAAAAGAATAATGATAACTGCTAATTTTTATGAGAAGTTACTATTTTTATTCTAAATACCCAGAGTTGCATAGTCGGATGGCACTGACAGAACTGGACGTGAATCCAGATAGACTGGTTCCAGAGTCTCTGTTTTTCATCTAGAAGCAAAATGGGACTTTATATGAAATGCTAAGAGACATAACAATTCTTGCCTCTCTTTCTTCAAGAAAATTTAATTTATTGCCTCATTAATAAGGAGGGCAGATTGCCTTTTCTTCATCAGAAAACAGAAATCCCAGAGACAGTAAATGGTTCTCACATCTGCAAATTATCTGAATAATGATTGTATAGCCAAATTCATGGCCATAGAATGTAACACTACAGTAAACATGGAGAACTGTGAGATCTCACATTTCTAAAGTAGACACTTGACCCCTGGAACATGAATACATACTGCATATTTTGCGAGGAAAAAGATAAGTAAAATGAAAATTTTTGAAAACAGTTTTTGAAATGTATGATATGCTTAGATTTCAAGGGATCAATAAATGCCTTTGGGAAGCTGATAAATTATAAGAAAAAGTTATGATATATTGAAGGTTTTGCTAAATTACATCATGATATTACTGCCTCTGCATCCACATTGGGTAGTTTAGGGGCCAGAAGGGGCCTTGCTTGAATGGACACTAGCCTCTCCTTTGAGCATACGCTCTAGACAGCAGCCTGCTGAGTCACAAGTAAACATAAGTTCATGATGTGATCTCCCCAGAACCGCTGGTGATAAACAGTCTCTCCTGCCTCTCAGCTCCTACACCTAGTATGTTCCCTAGAGCTTACTAAGACTTTTCTCTTGTTGGTTTGCATTGACTAGTCAGGCCTTGGCCTGAGAATCACAAACTCTCCACCTGCAGCCCTAATTAAGGCCTTGTGCCCAGGACCTCCTAAGCCCCCTCTGGCTGCACCCTGCCTTGACCTCCCTGTGGTGCCTGTGAATAATAAACTCTATTTCATTTTCACTGGCAGCCTTTGTTGAACTGAGGCTCACTATCTGACACCTTGGGGCTTAACTTAAATTATAATTTAACAAAAATCACAATATGGTATAATGGAAATAGTTAGAAAAACATTAAGTCAGCTACACTTGGGTTAAATCTCAGCTACTCCACTCATTACTTTTCTGCACTAAAGTAATCTCCAGATTCACTGTCACTTCTCTCCTCTGGAGGAAGGGACAGCTATACTATGTCATACGGTTATGGGTTGACAAAATAAAAACATCTAAAAAGCACTTATATATTCATGCCAAATAATGGCTTTTTTATACTATCATCCTCTTCTTCTCCCTTTAGTAGGTGAATCAACTTCCTGACAATATAATAATGTCAGGTTAGTGGGACCACTAGCTAACCTCCTCTAAAGCTGTTAATATTTACGGTAAGCTTAATATTTGCCAGGTGATATTTTAAGTGCTTTACTTGTAATTATGTCTTTAATCTTTTCAACAGTCTTATGCGCTAGATACTATTATTACCATCCCCGTATTAATCCTGTAGTCCTCAATTATTAGCAGCTATTATCTTATGCCACCAGAGATATGTGCAAAGAAGAAAGAATGTCTGTTTTCGCTTTGTGGTTCCTATTCCTAGTGGATTCTTTTTTTTTTTTTTCTTGGACTGCTCTTTGCAGCTTTATTGAAAAGATAGTTACTAATTTAATTTCTGCTCTTTCCTATCGTTTTGTGGGCCTCATGGAACCAACCTTATTTCTCAAGTTAATGTGATCTGTATGCACAGATGTATTGCATTTAAAGTATAGAATTGTATGAATGTAGCGAATGTTCACTGAAAACATGTTAGGAGCCAGGCATTCTACTTTAACTACAGTTAGCAAATCATAAAATGCTATGTGAACCCTTCCCAAATAGGCTCTAATATAATGGTGAAAGTAAACATTAATCAATAATCACAAAAGAGTCATTTGGCAATTCTAAGAAGTCGTGAAGAAAAAGTATAAGCTGCACATATTAGGTGGGGGATGAACTGTATTTGGGGGTCCTAGAAGGCTTTGCTGCAGAATAAAAGTTTGAGAGGATACCTTAAAGTTTGAGCTGGAACTAACTGGGTGAGAGTGTTTAGAGGTAAGAAAAAGTGTTTCAGTTTATAGGTAGGGAACAAATTTTTCAAATTCTCTGGGATAGGAGAACACGGAATTTCTAGAAATTATAGACAGAGTTCTCGAAATCATGGAGTCAACATAAAAAGTTACAGGAAGGGCTAAAAAGGTAGACAAAGGCCAGATAGTGTCTCTTAGACTTTGAAAATTTTGGTCTTTATGTTAACAATGAAAGACAACCATAAATGTGTTTTTTTTTTAATTTTTTTTAATTTTCAAAAACAGTCGACATTCAATATTCTATTAGTTTCTGGTGTACAGCATAGTAGTTAGACATTTATGTAACTTACGAAGCGATTCCCCGACCCCACCATAAGTTTAGGCTAAATACAGGAGGGTCAAGAAAGGATACCGAGAAAGAGCTGCCAAGAGGCAGGAGAAAAATCAGAGGAAAGAGAGGAATAGACATTTAAGGAGAAATTGGTCTATACTGTTGAAAGGTTGAGAGTTAAATAAGATAATTGAGCAATGACTTTCTCATTTAGCAACACAAAGGCCAACACTGATTTCATTAAAGGAGCTTTTTCAAAAGACACCGGGAAGTGGCAGGCAACTGCAGGGTTCTGACAGTGAGAATGAGAAAAGATTGCTAGTGTAATTTCTCCCTTTACTTAAGCTTGTTTAAACGCAAGGTAGGGGCGACCTTCTATGGAAAGGAATTTAAATGGCACCTTAACATGCCCAGTCCAGCCTTTCCTAACATGTCCCAAAACAGCTTGTTAATAAATATTATTAGTAGAAATTAGGTTCAGTAATCAATCAGTAATCAGAAAAGTCTGAGAAACTGGGACTATAAACATATTTCTTTGTTTCAGCTTTTAATATACTAATGCAATTTTGATCTCTAAGAGGGGAATATAATTCACATAAATTTATAAGAACATCTCCATTGTTTATTTTATTCCGGTGAACTTTTAAAAAAGATATTTAATAGATCAGTGGAAAAAATATTTAAAAGATCAGTTTTTAGAGCAGTTTTAAGTTTATAAAATAATTGAGCAGAAAGTACAGAAAGTTCCTATGTACCCCCACCCCTCATAATTTTCTATATTATTAACATCTTGAATTAGTATGGTAATAGAATTAATATTACAATTGATGAATTAATGTTGATCCATTAATCTTAACTAAAGTCTCTGGTTTACATTAGCATTCATTCCCAGCATTGTACCATTCTGTGAGTTTTGGCAAGTGAGTAATATCATGTATCCACTATTATATATACATACATACACACACACACACACACACACACACACAGAATACTTTCACTGACTTAAATATGTCTTTGCCACACCTATTCATCCCTTCCCCCACCCTTCCAACTCCAGGCACTGCTAATCACTGATTTTTTTCCACTGATCTTTTAAGTATTTTTTATCATTTTGCCTTAGGAAAAAAGTCATACAGTCGAAATTTATGTGTGTAGCCTTTTTAAAATGAATTACTTCACTTAGCAAAATGCATCAAAGATTTCTTCATGTCATTTTTAAAATGTTAGCCTTGATAGCTTATTTCTTTTTATCTCTGACTACTATTTCATTGTCTACATGTACCATGGTTTGTTTATCCTTTCGCTTATAGAAGGACATCTTGGTTGCTTCCAATTTCTGGCAATCATGAATAAGGCTGCTCTAAACATTGATGTGTAGGTTTTTTTGTGTAAAATAGTTTTCCGATGATCTGGGTAAATACATAGGAGAGTAATGACTAGACTGTATGGTAAGGCTATGTTTAACTTTGTAAAAACTCAGAAAGAGTCTTCCAGAGTGGCTGTACCGTTTTGCAGTCACACCAGCAATGAACGAGAGCTCCTTTTGCTTCACCAGCATTTTGACTCGCACAATCTATACGTTCATACACATTTGGCTTCAATGAACAATTCTCAGTCGACTTTAAAACACAGTACATGTGTTTTGTGTTTATTCTACCCCCTTAACCCAAACTAGAAACTAGAGGGGTCCATGCCTTTGCTCTTTGTGGCTGCTTGGGGACACTAGGCTACCATTACTATCTGCTAGCTCACAGGTGATGTGTTAGGATAGATTATATATTTAGTTATTTAATCTTTGCAATGAGAATTAGGAAATACTATCTATATTTTTCAAAAGTATAAAATGGGCTTGGAAAATATTACTCATTTGCCCAGAATTAAAAAAATTGGTAACTGTGTATTTTGGACGTTAGCCTGCTCTATATGACTTCAAAGCCCATGTTTTACTAAATATTCCAGGCTGGTTCCAACAAGTTTTTTCAGTATTCATTTTAGAACCATCTTTGAGGGTGAGGACAATATGATTGGCCAGTTTGCAAGAAGTCTTTGTCATCCCTTATCAACTTCAGTGACAAAAGTAAATCCTTCTTTATATAACTAATGCCTTATTTATTTAAACCACTGTTTCCTACTATTGTCAAGAGGTTATAAGGATTAAATAGGTAGTGCATGTGAAGTGGTGGCAGGTTGTCTCATAGTAAGAACTCTATAAATTATAGACATTCTTGCACCTACTAGCAGCACTGCTATTATTATTGCTCTTATTTATTTCAATTACAATTATTTTCTTTGTTACTTGCAGAATGTGAGACCTTGAGCAAATCAATTACCTTGTCAGCACCTCTGGATCCTCAGCAATAAAGTAGGAATTATGATCCAAATTCCTTCACAGGGCTGTTGTCATGTCTGAAATGGATAATGCATGTAAATTGCTCAGTAGAATGACAGCCTCCAGGTCTCTGCTCAGTGAAGGTGGTTTATCTCCTCTCCTCCCTCTTCCTTGAAGGGTATTTACTTGAAGCGTTTCACTGATTGCCAGGTGTGTGTTTGTTCTGATTACCAAAACCGTGGCATTCACTTCTCCATCTTTCTGGAACATTATAGAATTTTTTGATATTTCAAGCTTGTAAATGATCCTTGTCCAGATGACATAAAATATATTTGTTGATTATCCACAGGGGCCAGAATAAATCTTGGGTAAAATAGTAATAATAATAATGAAATGTTTGCATGCATCAGTGAAAACACAGAAGAAAATATTTTAGCAGTTTCTGTACCTATTTTAGTGAATATCAAATAGAAGCAACTAAAAAATCATCAACAAAATAATAGCATTAATGGAAAGAAAAAGATTTGCTAGCATAAGATAGAACTTCTAAAAGGTCGTTCACAGATGGAAATGGGAAGTTCTGCAAATGACTCTTTATGTTGTTCATTACTAGTAATTTATTCACTCAAGTCTTCACCCAGTCTCACTCTGACCCCACAGCTTATAGACTTTCATCATTTCTTAGATTTGATGATAGGGTCAATATTTTAGAATGTCTGTCTAGATTCCAGGTGATTTTCATCTCTTTAAAGTTACGCTCATTTATTTTTCTTCTATTTCCCATACCATTCTGTACAATATGCTAAAATACAAGGTCATTGGTTTCACTTTCATTATTTTTCCCCATCTCTCAAGGATCAAAAGTGTAAAAGAAAGATAAATGAGAAGCAAATAATAGGAAATTGAACTCTGTTCTTGTGTTAGATGTTGGAAAAAATGATCTATTGGTTAAAGAAGGCGGACTAAAGATTTTTCAGATAAAACACAATCACATTTTATGTCAAATTATATATATTTACTGAATGTTTAAGTAATAGCCAGTAACATTCCAATTCCAACAATTTCATTCATTCATGTATTCATGGAACATTTATTGGATCCTGCTTTGTGTCAGTATTTGAACACAGGTCGCATAATTATGCTTACTCTTAACCATAATGTTTATGGCTTTCCATGATATATACATGTCTCTCTACTATGGATGTGAGTACTTGTTGGGCAGATTACAGAATTTTACTCATTTCTATATATTTTACATTATGTGTAATGTTCCTTTGCTCATAGAAAGCAACCTGAAATGTCTAATTCAATTAAGGAGAAATGTTTTTGTCCACCGTTCATTTTATTGCATTAAATAATATAGGCACTAAAGTAGATATTTGATCTCAACTTTTTAGTTGAGATCAAATATCTACTTTAGATATTTGATCTCAACTTTTTAGTTGAGATCAAATATCTACTAGGATTATTTAACATATTCCATGTAAGCAGAAAATTCTAATTAGTTTTTTCCCTTCAGTTATGTGAACTCAGCTTCTAGAAATATCATATCTGACCATTGAGATGCCTTGGATAAAGAAATCTTTACTTCTTTAAGACAGAAAGAATTATCTCAGTGATTATGAGATACTTCAGAATATTTGGGATCATATCATAGTAAACATAATTTGCTTACTACTACCTTATAAGGCTGTGGCAAGGCTCAAAAGAGGTAATTTATGTGGATTTGCATTGGAAGTACTCAACAATGTACATTGTAAGATATTATGTTATTACCTTTCAAAGTAAGAACTAATCACTCAGAAAGTAATAAAAAATTTTTTTAAAAAATTTTGCACTGGGTTAATATTGCTTAGTGATGATTTGTCGAAACTCAAGAGCATGGATTCTCTTATGGAAAACAGTGTTCTGTTAATAATTCTTAAAATCTTTGCTATACATTAGATAATACAAAATCCCCTCTATCTTGTTTTGTTTTACTGTCTAGTAAAGCAAGTTTTATATTGTCTGCTACCACGAGTGCTCAAGGATAAAGTATGTCATTTTCACATGCACATTATATATCTAATTTTTATATCAGAACCAAAGCATAAAATCCCTTTCGGTCTCTGTTGTCTTTTCTCCTTTAGCTCTGCTTATTTCCCATGAGATCAGCCCCTCAAAGCTAGTGGTCTCCTTGTTTTCTGTCATTCAGCTGTCCTGTGCTGATTTAAAACTGGAATCAGTAAGCTGCGGTAGTAGAGGAATTGTGATGTTTGGTGTATTTGCCTGTGGGTCAGGGTTATATATATTTCTTGACTATCAAGTATGTTATGTAACCTTTACTGCCTTTTATTCTCAGGCATTAAAAATTATCAAAGATAGTCAACCTAAAAACTAAATTTAAATGTCTAAATATTAGTGATTGATTCTCTAGACAATTTCTTATAAATGAGTGTGTTTGTGGCTCATAATAATAGCCAAAAAAATTAATCTCAGACAAACATCAATTCTTACAAATTTAGTAAAAATGTGAATGTGAGAATTTCAGTGTGATGCTTAAAAGTTTATTTCAGAGAGCGGGTGTGGTCGTTGGCCCTATGTACTGTATTCCTTTTCTCAACTATTCTCTTGATGCTTCAGAGAGTATTTTAAAAATAAAACATCCAACTTTAGAGAAATTATATTTTTCAGTCCTTCCTTTCCCTCCCTTCTCCGTCTGTCAACTTTGCCTCCTCCCTTCCCCTCTCAAAACATGTCTATGGCTGTTTATACCCAGCTTCCAAAATTAATGTTTTTGGGATTCAAAATCAAGGGAGAAATGATTCAATATGCTATTTGTCCAAATGGAGGTTGGTAAAAACTGAAAATATTATACACATTGTTATCTTTGCAGTGGTGCTTCCCCCCGCCCCAACAAATTATAACTTTATCTCTATTTGTATACCATTTAATATGGGTCTTTCAAAATTGTAATTTTTTGTGCAATTGAAAATAATAGTGAATCGTGGGTCTCATGTCAGAACTAGAAAATAATTCTGTCACATAACACTATTACTTCTGTTTGTTTCTTGCTGTTTTCATGTCCATTGCCATGTGTAGTAAAAATCATTGGAAAATATTCTTAGTTACTCCAGAGAAGGAAGTTATTCAGTAAAAGTTTTACTTCTAGAGTTAAAGTTTCACTGGAATTATGAGATATGATTATTTCTACATGGTAGCTTATATATTTTGTATTTTAGATCCTAAGTTCTTATAGCCAAAGATTATATTCTCTCTGTGTCAGTATTTCATGGGCTAAGACAGTGCATTGCTTACAGTCACTTGATAAATGTTTACTAAATGAAAAAAAAATTGGAATTTAAATACAATACTCTTCTATTATTTTTCTTCATTGATATTATATTATAAACAAATCATTTTATTCTTTTAATAGCTATATATTAAATCCTCATTTTAAAGGATTCTACCGAAATATCTTGAAGCTTATAATGCACAAAATTTTACTGCGTTTATAAATTTTCTTCTGATTATAAAAATGATGCACGTTTATAGAGTATTACTATATAAATAAAATCATTTATGATTTTAACAACTATATATAATCACATGTCTACTTTTTTAAATCAAATAAGCAAGAGTTTCTAAATGAAGATAACTAATAAAAATCAACAACCTGCTTACCAATTTTTCACTAATTTCATATATGCAAAGTAACTTCCTTAGAAATAAATTAACACAAAGTTGTATACAAATTAGGCTTTTAAACTAATCACATCTTTTAAAGTTTTTAAAAACTAAACTGAAAAACATTTTACCCATTTTTTTTCACCTCTCACCCCCCATTTCTGGCAACCACCAATATGTTCTCTGCATCTATGGGCTTGTATATCTATATGTAGATAGAGATACAGACATAGACGTAGATGTAGATTGCACATATAAGAGACATCATGTGGTATTTGTCTTTGTCCAACTTATTTCATTTAGCATCATTACCTCAAGGTTCATAAACATTGTCAAATGGCAAGATTTCATTCCTTTGTATGGCTGAATAATATTCCAATGGATGTATTATATTGTGTATATACCATTCATCCATCCATGGACCCTTAGTTTGTTTTCATATCTTGGCTACTGTAAATAATGCTGCACTGAATATAAGAGCCCTGCATCTTTTCCAGTTAGTGTTTTCATTTTCTTCACATAAATACCCAGAAGTGGAATTTCTAGATCATATGGTAGTTTTATTTTAAATTTTTTGAGGAATTGCCATACTGTGTTCCATAGTGTCTACACCAATTTACATTCCCATCAACATCACGAAAGAGTTCCTTTTTCTTAACTTTTTGATAATAGCCATTCTCACAGCTGTGAGGTAATCTCTCATTGTAGTTTTGATTTGCATGTCTCTGATGATTTGTGATATAGAAAAAAATTGATGTCCGTGCCCATCTGTATGTCTTTTTTGGGAAAATGTCTATTCAGATCTTCCGCCAATTTTTTAATCAGATTTTTTTCTGTTGAGTTGTATGAATTTATTGTATATTTTGCATATTTGCTCCTTATAAGATACATGATTTGCACATATTGTCTCCCATTCAGCAGATTACCTTTTCATTTTGTTGACAGTTTTGTTGCTGTGACATATTGTTTTTTCCAGGTGATGGCAGTAAGGGACCCTTGTTCCAGTTGTGTAAATTGAAGGACAAAGCTCAAACACTTAAACTTCTTTCATACAAGAAATAAATAGCCCTTTACTTCCCAGACCACACACACACACACACACACACACACGCACGCACGCACACACAGAGCCCACAATCATACTAAAGATATGTGCAAAGAAACAAAATTATTTAACTGACGATATGTTTTTAATCAGTAAATAACAATTTATATACGTGTTTTTGTTCATTTTATTATCTGTTTCTAGTGTATGACATGTTTAAGCATAAGATTCAACTCATTTATATGACTTGATGAGCTAATAAAATATTCACACTCTACCTAGGGCATTTTAAAGTGCACCTGGATAAAAATAATAAATGGTATGTTGAGGAATAAATGAGACCTCAATAAAGCTGTTTAGTTCAAACTTGTCATGTAAGGCAGATGGCACTGCAGCTATGTTATATCAATGACAGATTTCAAATGAAAATCATTACATTAAGCCTTACGAATGCCAAGTGGAACTGCAATAGTTAGGATACTGAAGAAGGAATGAATGGTATAGAAGATGCTTAAAATAAAAAAGTAAACTCATAAATATCATAGAAAATGAATTCATTAAAGTGGTTTTTAATTGCTGACCAAGAAGCACATTCTGAGTACTTCTCTAACCAAAAGAGAAAAGCTCTGAATTTATATACTTCCTGGTAAATGTCTATACAATAATAATGAGATTTATACAATATGAAAAGAAAAAAAATATTACTTACTGAATTTGACTAATATAATTGACTTTTCCTATGTTATAAAAATTCAACATTCTCTAGGTCTATTTTATATTATTTGTTTTCTACAGAAATGAAACGCTGAAGGCCCCATTATAATTGCTGAGTTTTACTGTTATCAGACCCTTTATACAGTCTTTTTAATTACATTCAGCTTTTGTCATTCTAAATTTTTAGTTGAAATGTGCAAGACTCAGAAATATTCAATGACTTGCTCAAAACCATAGAGCTTAGTCGAAGACCCGGGCATAAAACTCAAGACTGTTTTCCTTTCTTCTGCATCATACTGTTATTCTTCTATGATTGTGATTAAACAAGCTAACAAATAGAACCTTCACTTATTGTAGACAGATTCTCCTCTCAAATGAAGTTTATGTTTAGATGAGGGAGAAATGCCCAATCACTGCTGACTTCACTATGCAGAATGCTTCAGTTCTGTAATCCTTGAATTACAGAAATTTCCTTTAAAAGGGCAGAACTCTTCTCCCTGTCAAGTTGTTCTTTTCCTGGTTCTTTATGGCATTAAAATGTGATTGCTTCTGCTTTGCATCTTTTGAAAAAAACTTGAAGCTTTTTAATTGTGTACTGTACCCGCTCACCGTAAGGAAGTTGTCTGTCCTTTTTTCACCACCTCATTGTCAGTGTTATACAATTCACTTCACGTAAAGACACATTTTTTCAAGATTAATTTTGAAAACAAAGGACCTTTTTTCCATATGAACGAGTACCTTAAATAAAGGGCTATGTAACAAGCTCAAAAACAAACTATTTTATACGACTTCCTTATAGAATATTTTTTTAAAAAATAAATATATATGTAATATACATGACCTATATTCACATTTCAAGATGATTTCTGAACTAAAGTTTTAAATATTTTCTACATAATACAATAAAGTTAATGGGGCAAGAAAAAGCTCCTGTGGCCCACGGATAAGATGGTCATTGAATCATATGACTGGAGGAGTGAACTATGTAAACAGAATATGAATATACAATGAAGACAAAAACAACAAAAAACTGATAATATAGAATAAAGATAACAACAGTTAACCTAATGTAAAAATAGCATAAAATACTTTGCCTTTTGACTGCTAAGAAGCATTATAGAAGCATTCTTAGGAAACTATAGCAATAGTATATTCATCCAATGTCACTAACTTTTCACTAGCTTTTCAGTTGAAATATAAATGTGAGTTATGTTTTTTTAATTAGGTGACACAAAATAAGCATCATTTTTTTTAGTGAAATAACTTAAAACAAAGAGCTAGTTTCCATTTTCTTCTACTACAGACCTATGAAGTGAACCTCTCTTTGCACTACCCCTACCACGCATACAGACTGAGAACTATAAACTTTAGCGCTAGCTTGTTGAAAAGCTTAGAGCAAACTGCATGGCTGAAAAATCATTTAATGATTTAGATATCAGGCCTTACTCACTGTCTTCTGGATTTGCAAAATTTCCTTCGATCTTCCCTGATTGGATGTTTTATGTTTTTTTCTGTGCTAGTAATAGAACATAGGATTGTAGGTAAGGTAGAAACCATGTAGATATTATTATATTAAGCAGATAATATGTTTATTTCATAAAGGAGAAAATTCAGCATAGAAAGCTGTAATTTACCCAGTGTCACAACTTGGCTGGAACTCAGGTATCTCGTACCCCCAGATCGGAACTCTATATTATCATATATTGTCTACTCTGCTCCTAAATACATGAAATATAGGAAGTAAAAAGTTTAGGCTAAAACAAGAGAGAGTGATTTAGGAAAAATGTTTGTTAAACACAAAAACAAAAATTATTACACAACCTTTTAAACATTCTTTACATTCTGTTTATTTCTCAACATTTATGGAGAAGGCAATGAGCTCTAACTGCCCCCACATCTGGGAACCAGAAGACCTAAGTTCACTGCACCCTGCAGTCCCATGACCAAGCATGGCAAGATAAGTGAGTGGCCACCCATTCCTGGGAGACATGAGACTGGTCTGACCACAGACTTTGGCCTGAGGAACCCCCTGTGGCTTTGCCATACTGATCTCAGAATGCACAGTCCTCTGTTGCTCAATAGTCTCCCTCTCACAGGGTGAGATCTGCATTGTGGCCTGGTTACTTCCGCATTCTATACCTGCTCTGCTCCTGTTTTCTCTCACATAGGCATTTTACGTAATAAAATTTTTGCACATTTAATACCATCTCGGGATCAGTGTCTCAGAGGGTTCAAACTAACAGAATGACCAAGGAGTTTCTGATTTCAGAAGTCTTTCTCATAATATCCCAACACTAAATTGCCAAATGTGGAGCTGGTTATAACTAATTAAGCATAGATAACTTACAAATCGCATCGTTATTTTCAATGAACAAATTATATGTGTGAAAAAAATGAAGTCGGAATGAATGTGTCAAGTATTTGGTAATAATATGCTTGATTATGCTGTTGTCTAACTATTTAAACTTGTTCTGTCATAAATTATCATTTTCTTTAAATATTATCATTTATTGAGTGCCTAAACACATATAGGAAAATTCTTCTCAATAGTTTATTATGTAAGGTTAACATATAAATTGAGAACACAGAAACTTAATTGATAAAAGAAATATCAGTGCATCAGAAATAATTTATTGCAAAGTAGACCACTTCCCTCTGACCTCCAAGACAAGCTGTGTATATTCCGAAGCACTTCCCTGAAACAAAAATTAGAACAGCATCAAATTCAGTTTTCACCACAGGGAAATTTTTAAGGTAGATCCATAATCAAGGTCAATCCAATGAACGGGGGACTAATCAAATGTTCACCTGCAGTAATTGCCTCTTTAGTTATATAGTTTACTCCTCTCTACTGCTCTCTGAAGACTTTTAAAACAGCTATAGGGGCTCTATAGTAAAGGTGACTTGGACTGCAGAGTCTAATATCAAATAGGAACTCCAGTTTCTTCTCTGAAATAACATAATAACAGGCAATTATGGACCCCAGAAAAGGATAACCATTGACCTCCAAGTGAGAGAATGGATGCTCATCTACAGAAAATATTATAGAATTTTCCAGAAAGTCGGCTTCATTACCATGGCGCATAGTACTGAATGTTGATGCAGTCGGTATGCAGTTTGGATTTCTCCCTCCCCTCTAAAACAAAAAAACAAAAAAGTTTTAGTAGTGAATAGAGAAGCCACTTAAGGACCAAATAAGCTTAGAAATATACACATATATATAAAATTACAATAATTCTCACAATGAAAGAACTGTGAGTGTTTTTCTCCACACTTTAATTTGTGCTGTTTAAATAATAATAGCAATAAAACTCTACATAGAAAACGAGCTCCCCTTCAGGCAAAATATTTGTCTTTTAATAGCTCAGAAAACTCTTATTTGGCTACCAGGAGGTAAAGTTTGCACAAATAGACACACATGTACACAAATGGTGGGAAAATGCAATAATAAATTTCACTCTCAGCTTGTTTAACATTGCTGAATATTGCTCCATCAGTTGGATGTTGGCATAGCTGCTTTAAGATTAGAGACCTTAACTTGCCCAACATCAAGAAAATTAACTGAGCTTTTGATATAGACAGCCAATACTCAATGCTCTGTCACTTTTGCCACCTGAATAGCATAATCTCGAGCCCCGCAGACAATTTAATAGGACTTGACTTGCTTTATTCTCTCCTCCCAATCCCACTGACAGTAAGGTTCAATCTGTCAAGCTCTGTGTCACTTCCATACAACATTCTTTTAGTGCTTGTATCTTGAATTTGACTCTTGTTCTCTGGGGATTTGACTGCAACTTCCAGAAGTCATTTTACTGTCACCTTTATCGCCCATCTGGAAGATGAAACTATGTACATCCATCTAAGATGGGTTTGAGTTTTCATCTGACAAAGCACAGGGCATTAAAAATATTTACTTTTGATTTACAAGTGTGTTGACTAGGACCCATTTCAACAATTTGTGTTTACAGCATAGGGCACATTTTTTCTTCAAGTAACCTAGGGATTTTTTTTTTGCCACTAGCCATTCACGACGACGAGTTAATAAAATAAACTTAAGAAATGATGGGTAGAATTTTTTTAGTTGCACTAACACAAATTGCTTAAATCTTCTTCCTATTTTCAATTCGGTTCTCTTCCTATGATTCTGTAATCCTTGGAATCTTATGATGTTCAAAATTTTGAACCCCCAAATTAATAATTTACAATATTAGTGACTATTTATTGAGTGCTTACTATATACCATATACTGTTCTTACTGCTTTATATGTACTGACATTTAATCCTCACAACTATCCCACAAAGGAGGCTTTATTACTAATACCCCAATTTTACATATCCAAAAATAACAGCAATCAGAAAAGGCACCCATCTGCCTATATTGATATCCTAATATCAGTGCATAGCCTTCTTTTCCAGGTTTTGAACAGTCTAAAGAAATATGTTTTAACTGAGGAAACAAGAAAGAGACATAATCTCACAATGATAGTATAGGTTTGGCAGCTTAAATAGAGCAATTCTACTCCTTTGAAAGGCTAGTTGGACAAATTGGTTACTCTGTAAAACCATGGGATCAGTACCTAAGCCATAACTGACATTTTACCTATGTGTATATTGAAGCCATATCTATGTGGCACTCTCGCTCTCTATCTCATTTCTAAAGTATTGCTTTGCCAGAAGGGAGTAACTTATAACAATGAAACTGACACAGGGCGAAGAAGAATGTCATTTTGTCTGCCTTTTTGTGTGAGGTAAAAAGACTTTCATACAGAGAAGAGGTATATTTCTGCGTTATCTGATGGCCTTTGTTTCTACGATAGAATCACATTCAATAAAGAACCATTATAGAGACCTGGATCTTGTAAGAAGAATGAGGAAGATTTAAAAAGCTCTTGATTCCTCGTGCATATGTGACAGATTCACCTCTGGGTGAATGTTTGAGGTTACCTTTTGGAAATGAGATAGTTCAAGATACAATAGAACACATTAAGGGACAATGAAAGAAATACAAGAAAGCCCAGTGTCTAGACTGTTGCTATTTGTTTATTAGAATATATTTATCGAAAATACTTTGTTTCTATATTTAATAAAAGCAGTACAGTTAACATTTGATTTATACTTGCAAGTACATGAGGTGGTGAAGATTGTTTTTAATAAGATACATAAAAAACATTTACTATAATTAACCTCTTTTGAGACAAAGAAAGTAACAAAAATCACAGTTACTTTTGGAAGGGTACTCTTTCAAAAGTACTCTTCCAAACAAGATAATCAGCAAATTCATGAAGCATAACAATTTCACATATTGTGTTTTCAAAATGAGTGTCTTTCTGACCTGCACTTAGATGACTTAGAATAGGTAAGCACTTTTTCTAAATATACCTAAAATACATACTATAATTTTTAAATAATAGGCAGTATTTTACTAAATATCTGTGAAATGGTAGATCCTAGGGTGATTCCAGATAATTCCTGTCTCTGGAAGGTCCAAGCTTTTGTGTAATTCCATCCCCTTCAGCGTGGGTGGAGCCTGTGACCTGCTTCTTCCCAACAGAATGTGGCAAAGGTAACAATATATAGCTGTACTGTTCTTTTTCTCCATCTGACAGCTTCTTTTAATTGGTAAGTCTATGATTATGGCTTAGCTCAAAAATCTTATTTTGTACTTTATAAATGCCCTATTTTTTAGCTCTATTTTTTTGAAGGGTAGAATTGGTTTTTGTTTTACTTTCTTATCCCTCTTTTTTACCACTTTTAGCACTTACTTTTGAAATTGTATTTCATATATTTAATACTAAACTTAATAAAGTTTAAAGTCTACTAACTTAACATTCCTCCCAACAATGCCATAACACCTAGAGTCTTATTAACTTTCAAATCGACATGCAATCGCTGTCCAATATTTTAGTTCTCTGTTTTTAAAACTGTGTAGTAAGCAGCCTTTTGGCTTCCATTCCTTTAGACACTGGTGTTGTCCCCATGAATATGTTATGTCACATGATAGAAGGGGCTTTGCAGATTTAATTAATGTTACTAAGCATCTGACCTTGAAATAGGGAGATTAGGGCAGATTCTCCTGGTGACTCTAATCTAATCGCCTGAGTCCTTAGAAGCAGGGTTTCTCTGTTAGCAGACTGAGAAGTCGGGCAGCATAGAAAGGTTGAAAAAGACTAAACCACTGTTGGTGTCTTGGAGATGGAAGGTGGCCACTTGGAAATCATGATGAGGAAATGGATTCTGCCAAGGACCTTAATGGGCCTGCAGGCAGGATTGTTCCCAGAGCCTCAAGATAAGAGTCTGTCTAGGTAACACCTTGATTCCAGTCTTGTTAGGCTCTGAGCAGAGGACCCAGCTGTACCTGGATTCTGACCCAAGGAAATGGAAGATAATGAAGATGTGTTGTTTTAAACTGTTACACTTATGGTAATTTGTTGCAGCAGCAACAGAAAATGAATACAAACTGTATAAAGTGCAGTTGCTCTTTGTTATTTGCAGATTCCATATTTCTGAATTCACCTACTTGATAAACTTATTTGTAACTCCCAAAGCCATACTCCTGTCGCTTTTGTGGTCATTCATGAGCATGCACAAGGAAGGGGAATATCTGAGAGGCCCAATGGGCTGATTTCCAGCTCAGGTCGAACAGGGCTTCTCCATCCTCCCGTCTCAGCTCTCCTACTGTAAACGGGTATTCTTTCTGCAGTCTATTTAGTGCCACGTGTTTCACATTTTTGTGCTTTTGTTGGTGATTTTGCTGTTTAAAATGTTCCCTAAACTCCGTGCTGAAGTGATATCTAATGTTCCTAAGTGCAAGATGGCCGTGATGTGTCTTACAGAGCAAACGAAACATAACCACGATCAGGCATGAGCTACAGTGCCAGTGAAGGTGAGGTCAGTGTTAGTGAAATGACAGTGTGGTCCATCAAGAAAATGGAACAGGAAATTCCTGATCCATATGTGAGGCCACTCTGGAAAGGAACATTTATAGTGTTTGATGAAACTATGGAAAAGTGGCTAAATTTTTAAATTAATGAGATGACTACTAATAAAAAAGTGGAGTGAACAGCATCGTGGTGAGGTCAAAAGCCAAAGAAATTGCAGTCGTATGTCTAGGGACAGGAAAACGTTAGATCCTTCTCAGCTAGTGCTGGCTGACACACATTTCAAAAGGAGGTATGACATAAAAACTGTTAAACATGCAGATGAAGCATGTTCTGAAGATCTCAAGGCTAAGGCTATGAAGAGTTTTTAAAATACTTGCTCAATATTGCACAAAAAAAAGTTATGTGGAAGAACAAGTTTCCAATGCTGATGAGACAGATGTTTTATTAACATTGGTCATATTAAACTCTATCACTTATTTCTAATATCTTGAGGTAGAATCAGAATTGACTTTTAATAGAGATTTAGGCTCTGAGCACTGGTGGGAAGGTGTTTAACCCCAAGTCACCAGCTTTTTAAGTCTTGAAATCATATGTATATACACACACACACATACATGTATATACTTTAAAAATATCTTTCATGTATATATACACACTTTTATTAGACTCTTTATTTTCCTCGAGATTCTTAACTACTCTTTAACTACTCTTGTATTTTTTAATCTCTCTGTGTTTCATTTAAAGTAATTTCCTCAGATCCATCATTAGAACACTAATTCCTTTTTTTACTGTTTAACTTGTTTTACAGCAAACATACTGTTTTTTTTTTTTTTATTTTAGTGATTACACTTTTCATTTCTAGACACTGAATCTGGGTCTTTTTCAAATAAGCCAAGTTATAGTTATATTTACTTTTTGCTCTCTTATTTTTCTAATTTTATTTTTTCTCTCTGAATATTTCAGAGTGGGCACAGTAAAACCTGTATATGTTAAGATTGATATTAGAAGTTTATGAAGAGGGTCTAATCTTGTCTTCTGTTCTGACTTTGTTTCTTTCCTTGTCTACTTGATAACTTTTTAAAAAATTTTGAGCTATATTTGGATTAATTCAACTTGTGGCAAGGTTCTAAATTTGGAATTTTTTTTCTAAGATGATTTGCATGTGCTGCTTTGTGAGCTAGAATGATACAACCTGGGACCAGGGGAGGCATTTTAATGATCCTGGCTTAGTGCAGGAATTTTGCATGTGCATTTAAGTCCTCGTCCACACCTCCTCGACAATGTGGCCATTTGCACCATTAAAATCTTAAGCATTGTTTGTGCTTATGTCACAATTTTTTGTCTATTGTCTTTAATAATTTTTAAAATCGATTTTTCTTTGTGCAGAAATAGTAAAACATTAGAAACTATGTCTATTTTAAATTTTAATTTATTCAGACTCATCATTGTAACTAGTGGTCATTTCAGAATATTGATTGTGTTATACCACTGGAAGAGAGGGAAATAATCACTATTAAAATTTCTTGGCACATTGGTAACTACTTGACAAAGTATACCAAAATTTGCTTGAAAAGTACATATATAATGTTAAAGTATAATGTGTATACACATATGCTTATGTTAGTGTATATATTTTAAAAAATTTTGAATGTTCAACTTAATGAATTTTACATATGTGCACATCTTGTAACCACCAAGGATATAGAATATTTTCAACATCCTGGAAGGCTTCCTTGGACCCCCCTCTTAGCCAATAACTCCAATAGCAACCACTGTTTTGATCTCTTACCAAAGATTACTTTTGCCTGTCTTTGAAAGCTTTTAAATGGAATTGTGAAGTATATGCTATTAGGAGATGTCAGGAAGATGGCAAAATAGAAGGATCCTGAATTTCTCTCCTCCCACAGATGCACTGAACATAAAGCTACACACACATTAATTCCCTCTGAGAGAAATCTAGAAGCTGGTTGAGTGATTCCTACATTGGGCATCTAAGAAAATACACTGAAACAGGTAGGAAAGGCTGAGAGACACTCTTCTCATAAATCTCACGCTGGCACGGTGCCTTACAGATTGGGAGGGAACCCCTAACTTCTGACTTCTCCCTGAGGAGTGAAGAGTTTGGACTGCCAACTTTTAACGCTGCCATCTGAGGAGTTGGACCCCAAATTACCTAGCCAGTGGGGCTTGTATGAGAAATACATTTTCCCTACATACTTCCCAGTTTTTTTTTTCTCTCCCTTTCTTCCTTCCTTCGTTCCTTCCTTCCATTATTTCTCTCCCCCGCCCCGCCCCAATTTTGGTTAATGTGTAGTACAACGTTCTGGTGCTTTTATTAAATTTCCTAATGACTAGTGATGACTTTATTTTCCTGTTGCACATTTAGCTATCTTCCTCTCTGAAGTTCCTGTACAAGTATTTTTCTCACTTCCTTAAATCGTGTTGCTTGTCTTTCTTAAATTGATTTGTAAGAGTTCCTTATATATTTTCGAAGTAGTCTTGTATGAGATTCTGTTAGGAAAAGCAAGAAACTTAAGAGTGAAGGAAAAATTCGGTGCGTCAGATGGAGAAGCATTTCACTTAGTGGTCTACATCAGTGCAGACTAAAGGCCAAAATGTGTGAGCGGCATCTCTCTCAGTTACCAGTTACCTGCTTCTTCTTGTTAACCTAGTCTTCAGCAGCTCCTGAGAGCCGGAGCATGTGTGCTGTGTGGGTGATGAAGTAAAGAGAAGCCCCCCAAATCTGAAAGGGGAGTTGGTACAGTATTTGTGTTAAAATCACCTGTATTTTTTTTTTTGCCTCGTTCCTTTGCCCTAGTTATTTTCCATTTGCAAACAATTCTTCCGAATGCTCAACAGAGCAAAAGATTTTATATATACATGTTAAATATAAGAGAGTCTTAAAAATTTGTGCTTCTAATGAGGGAGATTTAATTGGTGCAAGTTTTTAACCCGATAATTAAAAGAGTTCTAAAAGTAGAGGCTAATTGAATTTCAATTTACTTCTCTCTCTGTACCAATGGCATGATTTTAGAAAGTTTTAAAAAATAACTGTAATATGCTCAAATATTTCATTATAGCATGACATTAATGATCTTGTAAGTAGGCTAATTGTGGATTTCATTTCAGACCTCCTTAGGAGAGACTTCTGTTTGATGCTTAGAGCTGGTGAAACAGGTTTAGTTCAAAAGTACACCCTTGTATTTGAGAGATTTTTGACTTTCTGAAATACACAGGAGTTAAAAACCCAACTTTGTGTACAAGGTAAGGTTCCTTGGAAGCACAGGAGAGATTTTTATGTCTTTATATTACCTGGGCAATTATTTTTGGGGGTCTTGTGTATCTTGCATCAGGCAAAGCACATAACAATTCTCTATGTTCTCCATCCAATCCTGTAATAATGACTTTAATAATTTATTCCACAGGCAATGCCAAAGACAGATAGATCTATTGGGTTCACAGACCTGCGATCCCTATTTTGTGAAGTCTGCAAGGGTTGATAGATTTGTGAATTGAGAAACTCAGTTGTAGAGGATAAGGACGCTTCCTGTTACACCGCCTGACCCAAGGACCTGGCTGTGAATATCATCACAAGTGAGTGTCCACCTCTCTTCAGGTTCCACCATAAAGTAGTTCTGGGAACACGAGAAGGAAGGATGGCGGCGCTGGGAAAGGGAGGTGGAGGAAACTGCACCGCGAGTGTCGATAGGACTCCACAGTGATTTTTTCTAAGTCCCTGTTTCCATCATCACTGTGGAAACCATATCAGTTTATGGACTGGACATTGAAATCTGATGAACTTCTTTAAAATTAGTCTCCTATGTTGATAGTTCTACTAGCTTTAGGAACTCCAATTAGTGCAAATATTTTACTTGTTTCAGAAATGCAGCTTTAAGACTTCCCCCTCGTTGTTTTGAGAAGTGAACAACAAAGCAAGTGGCTACGCAAATGACAAAAATATGTCCCTAAAATTATTCCACCAGGGATTAACAAAGAGGCGTGGGGATTTCTAGAGGAAAGCTATTCTCATGGGTTACACTGCTGAATTTGTTGGAAATTTAAGATTATGTGATCTAAGGATTCGTTTGAATTTTCAACCCTTCCTGACAATAGACTCTGTATTCCAGAAACCTTCTAAGACATAATAAATTATTCTTGCTCTTTGTATATGCAATGCTTTTTTTTTTTTTAGTAATTGTGTTGAGCAAACCCTCTTTTTATTATTATATTAGATTTTTAAATTTTTCTTGAAGCTTTTTCAGCTTTACTTGTTACTGATGTATAAAATACACATAAACTTGTCTCTCTGTCTCTGCGTCTCTCTTTCCTGCATGTATATGTGTACATGTATGTAAAATTTGGAACTATGAACCCTGGGCAAATAGAAATTTCTGCTATCAAATATAAGGAAATTAGAAGTGTGGGAATTAAATTTCAATTATAGCATCTCATGGAAAAGGACAAAATAATTTAGTCAAGTAATTTTCAGTTTTGCTGTGTATTAGATATTTTATTTTATTTAGTTTTATTTTCTACTCTTTAATTCCCCCCCGCCCCACTTCCATCCCTGATGTACAGATGTTGCTATCTCCCTTTTTTTTTAAAGAACTGGATCCCTAAAAGTGGGTGTCTCCTACCACACGCTTGCAGCTTACACTTGGGGCCTGGCACCCCTCCCCCCACGCACTCTGGGGGCCCGGTGCACCTGGATATGGTCCGTGGCTCCAGCTGGGGTATGAGCCCAGGTTCTTCTGCATGTAAAGCAAATGTGCTAACCACTACACTATGGAGCCACCCCCAGATATTTTAAAATAAGTAAAATTTTTGACAAATATTGTCCATATTTAAAGAAGATTCTATGTTAATGCATAGCACTTAAGGTACCAAGATTCCCTTCTCTGTAGTGTTGTAAACAAAGAAGATATATATAGAGAGTCACATGATCATGTTAATTTCTTGCATAAAGACTCTCAATGATTCTATATTAGGTTGAGTAGTGTCTCCTCCAAATTTCTGTCCACCTGGAACCTGTGAATGTGGTCTAAATTGGACAATGTTCTTTGCAGATGCTACCAAGTTAAGATGAGATCATACTGAATTATGGCGGGCCCTAGTCTAGCAATTGATGTGATTATAGAAAGAGGACATTTGGTCACAGAAACAGGCAAAGGGAAGATGGCTATGTGTAGACAGAGGCGGAAATTGGAGCGATGCTGCCACAGCCTGGAACTGAAGGATTATGGCAACCACCAGAAGTGAAAAGAGGTAAGGAAGGATTCTTTTCTAAGACTTCAGAAAAGTTTTTTGTCAAATATCTCCATGCAAATATGACAAGCACAGAAATGGTTTTACAGCTGGATTTTTAATTACCGATAGTAATAGTGATGGTTTATTGACAGCCTTGACTGCTTTCCTGATGAGACACTTTCATGTTTATAACAATTCATGAGGTAGAAATGAAAACACTAACAGTGATCTACCCATTTGCAAAAGTTTAATATAATTGCAGCTATAATTCAGTTTAGGAGCATGAACCCTAAGAGTGTGACTAATATTTAAAAGGATTTAAGTCATTGTACATTTTATAATGTTGATTATGACAGACTATTTGGCTGGCAAGAAACCTACATTTTGGCAAAACACCTTCAATACCAAAGACAAAGAGCACATTGACAAAGGCTTTGGTTCTGAGGTCGTAATTCTGTATCATTCTCTTTTTAATTATAAATAGTGACATCCCATGAGTCTTAGTTTCCTCATCAGTAAAACCAAGATAATTAACTCAAAGCATTATAAGGAATATTATATAATGTGTAATATTATATCCTAGTGTAAAATTCAGTGGAGCCAATTTTTTTCTTAGTAATGGTGGTAAATTCATCTCTTCAACTGTGACAAAATAGTAAGAAATTAGACAGTGTGTGCCAGTTAGCCAATGCCACAAAAAAGTTTTATAGCAGACCAACCAAAAACTAAGAGGCTTTTAAACAGCAATAATTTTGGTCACAGATCTGAGGGTAGCTTGGGGATTGGCTGATCTCCTTTGGCCTCAGCTGGGGAGATTCACCTATGTGCTCTGTATCTCTCATGTCCATGAGACTAGTGGGCATGTTCTTCTCATAATGATGGCAGTGGTTCAAGAAGTGGAAGCCATATCAAGAGTTTTTCACACCTCTGCTTGCATTACATCTGCTAACATCCTGTTGCCTAAAACAGGTCCCATGGACCAATCAAAGTGTGGGGAAATATATCCCTATCAAAGGTAGGAGTGGGTGGTGAAGAGATTTTGAACTGCAATAGAGAGAATGGAAATTTGAGTCATTAATCAATTTACCACAAAGCCACTGGTTTCAAATTATTTACAATATAATGGAATAAGGACAAGAGAAACAGTTTTAATAACAAAAAGACCTTAGAGGGAAAGAGAAAAAAGTACCATTGAGGTTGGGTGCAAGGCACACAAACCAGTGAGTGAGTGTGGGCAGAGTCAGGGGCCAGGTCTAGTCACTGCCCCGCTCTTCCGGCACTGCCTCTAGCCTCACACAGCGGAGCCCTTTTCCTGCACTAGTGTAGATAGCTAGAGATGGGGATGGCGCATCCTAACTCAGCCTGTGGATTCCTGGCTTTGGGAAGCACGCCGCAAGCATCCTCACCAGCTGAGAGCATTGCCTGATAGCAGGACTGACCATAACCCTCTAATGAAAATGTGTGGAACTAAAAAAAAAAAAAAAAAGTGTATGCTTTACCTCTATAAAATATAATTCTAGGACCCACAGGCAAATAATCAGCCACTTATCTCAGACATCTCAAAAAAAATTTATTCCTAAGGCAGAAAGAAGCCTAATTATATAACATTTTCCCAGTTGCTATCATCTTGGGGTTAACAAGAAAAACAAAGGATCCTACTCTGCTTACGTTGTACCATCTGATGCTCACTACCATCATTAACTAGGTGGCCAGCTATGGTGGTATCAGGCATAAAATAATTAATCATTGAGGCTATGAAAGCAAATCAAACATGATTCAATGTACATCAGAACACATGGATCGAAATCTGAGATTTCCAAATAGATACTACTACAAAGGCAAAGTACATTTTGGAGAACTAGATAAGTAAAGGGCAGGACTGTCTCTCAAAGGAGGTGGCGTCATCGCTTTGCTTGTAATGGGGACAGTGGTGACACAGTGGAAAAGTTATGTGGTTTGGATCAGATGGCCCAAATTTCTGTCAGAGATCTACCATTTAATCATGGGACTATTATAAAATTGTTTTTTTTACCCTTTCTGATCTCATTTCCACAGTTATAAAATAGGTATTATCTCTCACAAGGTTAAGAAAATAAATTGAAGTAATATTTGTGAAAGCTATATCAAATGTAAACTGTTAACCATGTTATCGGTTGCTATTTCAAGTTAACAGACCGATATCATGGATCCAAAAATTCTGTCAGCTCACTTCACAGAAAGAGTGATCCAAGGTGAAAACGACGTAGACTTGATCACAAAATGCCTCATAGGTCATGTTAAGGTTTTCAACCTTCCTCTAGAAACAAGAATAGCTTTATTCCTAGTTTCTTCTTTATTCCTTGGCCACAGAGAACACTGCTAATGCCAAAGAGTGGCCCCCATATATGGGCTCAGGTTCCAGGAGCATCAGGAGCAGTGGTTCAGAATGAATGGTGGCAAGTCTCTGCAATTCCCATGGGCATTCCTTTGTTTTCAACTTTTGCGTTTTCTGAAATAATAATAATAATCTCAATTATAGGAAGACCTACAGAGGTAGACTGTGATGGTTAATTTTATGTGTCAACTTGGCAAGGCCCAGAAAGCTGGTAAAACTTTATCTCTCAGTACCCGTGTAAGAGAGATAAAGCATTTGAATAGGTAAACCAAGAAAAGCAGATCACCCTCCTAACGCAGGGGAATATCATGAAATCTCTTGAAGTTCTGCATAAAAGAAAAAGTTAGAGGAAGGGTGAATTTGCTCTCTGAGCTGGGACATGCATCTTCTCTTGCTTTGGGACATTGGGGTTCCTGGTTCTCAGGCTTTCAGATTACTGGCTTTCAGGGTTTTTCAGCTCATAGGCAGCAGATTGTGGAACTTCTGAGTTGTAATACTCATGTGAGCCAATTCTCATAATAAATGTCCTCATACATAAAGAGATTGGTTCTGTGTCTGTGGAGAATCGTGGCCAAATCAGAGACATAACTGTGAGGCCACTCAAGTACCAATGAGTCGCTCTTCTAAATGTGGCTTGAATGAATCTGTTTTCTTCTCTCAACATGTTTGCTTTGTGACCAATGACAAACGGTGGATACAAAAGTCACTTTCAAACTGAAGCGATGACCTATATACAATTTCTTTGAAAATGGAAGAAAGGGTGATTTTTACATGTAAGTGTATAATAAGCACAAAAGTATATAATGGGGAAGAATGGGGAGTTTGAAGGTTAAGAAGTCTTAATATTTAAGAAAATCCAGCATCAACTACTTAGTAAAAGTAAACTGTAAGGTGAATAATTGTTTCATATCTGTCATAAACTAAAGTTTATTCTTGCTATGAAAATAACTACACAAAATTTCTCATCTTACTTAGATTGAAAATGTGATGCAAGGCTACTATTCATTTCTTGGATGAGTCATTGTTCCACCCACAACGAGAATGAAACCTGCTGATATATCGCAAATAATGGCAGATTTTTTTAAAGCAAACAAAGCCAACAGCAGCAGGAAAAAAATTCAGAGTTGCAGAATAAAATCATGTAAGAATCTTCTTTGATGCTATGAAAAGCAATTGAATTTGTGAATACCTGGCAAACAGCTCAAGGAAAAGTAAATGATATACTGATGTGTTGACATTTGAGCATGTCATAGAAATAAGGAAAAAATACTCTTCAAATTCGAACTTGGATAAATCTTTCCTGCCCTATGTGGCTTCTTGCATGGGGAATCTCCATATAAATGAGTTGAAAAGGGGGTCTGAAATAAGTTCTAGTAAACTTAGCATAATCTTAAAAAGGGATATTTGGATGTGTTAAGTAGAAGATAGGATGTCAAGGGGGAAGAGTATTCATTTTTGAGAATCGTTATTAATTTAATATATGTTTAAATGTGATGGCCAAATGCAAACTAAGGATCTCAGTTAACAAGACATATTTGTTATTGTCATGATGACTGCAACCTAACTCAAGTAAGACATTTGTAGAAATAAAAAGCTTTTATGTAGAAAGTGATGAAACCCTCTAGAGCACAGTTGGGGCACATTTGCATTACCCCAGCAATCCTCAGTAGTTAAAAGTTATGCCTTTCTGCATAATACATGCCTTTGATTCACATCTGCATTACCAATGGCTAGTCTTTTTCCATTGTGCATCTTTCCACAAAATGTATGCAATTCTCTAAGCATGCATTGAGTAGTGGTATTTCTGGGAAGGTTTTTCTTTCAATGTAGTTTTAATTGAAATATATTTGGTATTTTTTAAAGCAATACTTTTTATTATGTTCTTTACTGGAAATATGCTATCAAGGTGAAAACGAGACCTACCACACAGTTGGGATGCAGATTGTTACTCAGTTAGATGCATGTAGAAGGACAGACTCCTGCCCCCTAGGGAAGGTGACCATATCTGGCCATGCACACTCTTACTCGGTTGGTCGTATGCAGTGACGATGCTGTGGACTCATCATCCTTTAAATTGGGTCAACTCCTAGTGCGTCAGGAACTGAAACACCGAAACACCGATCTTCTTCCTTTACTAACAATCTGACACAGAGGAAATGAGTTTTTTGGTTTTTTGCATCAAAATAAAACATTATTAAAAATCAAAATTCTATTCCAGAGTTATCAATTTTCAGGCATGTCTTACACCACAAGCATTAACACCACTTCCAGAGGGAATAAGTTTTAAAAGATCCTACACAGATCAGATAAGTGTAAAATGGACATCAAATTGCCTTTAAAAAGAGAAAAAAGTCAACTGTTAAGACTGCCTCTAAACTGAGAAAGATATGGAAATTGTGTAATTTCCCATATTTTTACTTTGGTGGTAGAGTTTAGGTAAATATGTAAGTGACTCAATATCATCTCTATTATTTTATTTGTTTATATATTAATAGGTGACAGTAATGAAACGAGTGTTTTGGTCTTGCTAGAGGATGAATTTTGAGGAATGGATGGACCGATATGAGACTGAGGAAGTGGGCAAGGGCCAAATAACAGAGGCCTTACGTTTGGTAGGGAGTAGCTTGAAATTTCCCTGTTAGCTATGAGATACAGGTAGGATGAGTTGGATGGCTGGTTAAGGATCTTAGGTAGAGAGTAATAAGTTCAAGTTTCTATGTTGGAAAGACTGCTCTGTCTACAGAATAGAGGGTGGGTTATGTGGGTATGAGGCAGGGAGTCAGGGCAGGAAAAAGCAAGAACTGTGTGCTGGTCAGTGCAGGAATCCTGGACAGATACCATGGAGGACTTGAGAAACGCCTTATTCCAGTTTCCTGGTATCACAGTCCATCTTTCCTCTCGTGATAGCTGGAGTGACTCTTCGGGAGTTCTTTCTTTAGACTTTTGAAAACAGTTCATTACTGGTATTCAAATTAAGGAAAAAGTTTTATAAAACCATTTTAAGCTCTTTATTGCAGTTTCGATTCATTTCAGCAGAGATTGTTTACTGAATTCCTACTGAGTGCCAGGTGCCAACCTGTGTCCTAAGAATGTAATAGTGACCAAGATTAACATGGTCCCTGGATCCCGTGGGTCCCTGGATCTGGTGGGTCCCTGTGGCCACCAAAAGGATAATTTAGAGGATGGAGTACAGAGAGGTACTCCTGGAGGTTGACTGAAATGCAGCAGGCATTATGGTAAGGGCAGTACACAGTCAGGTGAGCATTCGCATGGTTGGAGACGATGTATATTGAGATTACAAGAGACAGGAAAGGTTCTGGAGGAATTAAGATCTAAAATGGAGGCGGAGTAAGGATTAGTTAGGGATGATGGGAGGAGAAGGAAAGTTCAAGCAGAGGAAAGAACAGGTGGAGATTCAGAGATGAGGCTCACTGTGCTGTATGTATATTGTCATCCTAATATCCCAAATTCCTTTTTGGGTAGGATGCTGTGTAATTGTTGTGCCTTGTCCTGTTTCGGCCTCTTTAATGTTCAATGTACGCATCAGTTAGGGAGTGCAGCCAAGGCATTCTGAGTGGCCAAAACCAGCTACTTATGGCATGTAGTTCCTGCTCGTGGCAGGGAGGCTGGCGGGGCGGAGAAGGCGAGGAGGAGTATTTTAGCGGCAGGAAACTGGAGAACCCAGAGCATCTTTGGGTTTCTAATGCCAGAGACTCTTTTATCTAAGCAGGTGCTTGGCTTTTCCTTCTGAGGCCGCTGCCCCGTGGCCCCCCAAACTGCAGAAAGCAGAACATTGATAGCATAGCAAGACAGGTTTCCTAGTGCTCAGAATTCAGTGTCTTGACTTCATGTAACTATTAATACACCTTTTTTTTTTTTTTGGCCCCAAATAGAAGTTTCCCTTGAGATCCAACACTTTCTGTTATTCCTCCTCTTTTCCGCAGCAGAGCTGCCCTGCCTGCTATTTATCAGAGAGTCTGAAAGGGAAGTTTAATTTCCGAACTGTTCCAGGAGGCTCTTGGGGGTGTCGTTCACTGCACTGCTGACTTCTGGACCAGCACAGATTGAATTCCACGCATGCGTGCTTATCTGCCTTTGACAGCCCCTTGGAGTCTCGCCTGTCACAGTGCGACAGTGCGAGGCTGCCGCCATTCCCAGCCCCCTCACGTGGTGCCTGTTGGTCCCTCTCCTCTTCTCCTGCAGATGCTGCTTCACCTAGGGCTTTGTGCACTGTCAGCTCCCCACCCTTGCTGACTGCGGTCGTCATTAGCAAATGCCAAACCTAAAGAGTATGTGGGACAGTCTCCTGATAAGCACCACTGCTATGCCCTGAATAATAACACATTTTGAGTGTAGCCTGTGCCCGACGATCTCTTAGTCCTGCACCTAATCAGAAAAATGCCAAGTGCAAAATTAAACTAGGAAGAAATGATACGCCAACAAAACCTCTAATTACAGGGCAATGAGGCAAATACCTCTTCTTGACAAGAGAATCGAAACACTTTTTATAAAAAGCACAATCTTCATGTTTTGAAAGATATGAGATGTCCTGGAGAATCAGTGGCATTCTTTGCTAAATAAAATAAAGGACAGTTCTTTGACTTCAGAAGGTGAGAACCACAGTGTGAATAAGATGCAAGGTAATGAGCACAGTGACAGGTGGCCATCTCGAGGTAGAAAGCGTGCAGTGGACATAGTTGCCAGGACATCTGCGGTAATCACTACCCATAAGCTGGCTCATTTGTTGATCTGTAGCTTTTCCTTCCATCTTCCTACTTCCTTGTGGGTCAGCCACCGAAGATGTAGAAATCGAGAAGAAAGAGTGAATATCCCAAAGATATATGCCCAGTGAGGAATTTCTCTCAAAAGAAAGGTAGTCCCCACATTAATAGTTTGGCCAGCTTAAATGGCCAGCATATAGTTATAGGAGATATATACACAAATAAGACAGACATAGAGCACATAGGAGTCAGGTAGGATGACAAGTCTCCTTTCAAAATGTGTGTGAAAGGGAGTAGATATGCGAGGCATGTAGCCATTCTTAAACTCAGGAGTAGATGACTCTTCACAGATCCCACAAAGTATATTTCTATAAAGAACAATATACTCCAAGTTCATATGAAAGCTGCTACTTGGGTCTGTTTTTACCCGCTATGGCAGTTCTTGCCAAAGACCTTTCTTAGGAATCTGAGGAAGAATTCAGGAGGGTGTTTGACTTCTACATGATAAATTTTGCTCCTGCTGACAGCAAGAATAATTGCTGCACAAGATTTTTAACTCTATTTTCTTGCTCAATTTTTACAGTGTAAACCATCTTGGACTACAAAGTTTTTCAGACCAAATCCTGCTCTGGATGGGGAAAAGCAAATTCAATTCTCACGTCCAACCCCACAGCAGCGTATTGTGTCCGTATGGAAAGGGTGCTTACTTTGAGTTGATTTTGGTATTTCAGATAATAAAAAATTATAGATTAATATATTTTTTTTTGTATTTTACCTGCTAACTCTTTTATTAAGTAGGTACAACTGCATTAGGTGACATTTTTATATTTTCAAGTGTTCTCAGATGTTTAGGTATTTGTATCTTTTCATCTTGCACTATCTACAGACCATTGTGTGTAATTTACTGTATTCTTTCTCCATTGGGAATTAACAGCCTCAAAGACAAGGAAATGACATTAGCATTTATGTACAGTATTCCATTATCTAATTTTCTTGATGTGACCTGTTTCACCTGTTTGGGACCTATAAAAAAAGGTCACTCCTGGTTTATTCTTCATAACGTATGCAGTATGATTCTGAGTCCCCAGGAAATCTATTCTTCTGGGGTTCCCTCACGAGTAATTACCAGGGACTCTAGAAATGCAAACACATTGGTGACAGATTCCTCTTCTTTTTTCACATCTTGTCTCTGATGGGAGACTTGCAATTTCCTAGGCCCCCCTATTCCTGATCTCTGACAGAGGACTGCTGGTCTCTTCTCCCTCCCAGGTGACTCCTCTGTGGTCACTGATTTTCATTTGCTTTGTGGCACGGTCTGGAAAAAGGCGTTCTTATTTTCTTTCTTTCAGAGGTACTGATTTGGAAGCTTGTGAGGACCGCAGAGACCAACAGTGTGATGAAAATCCGTTTGTCAGAGCCAGAGATATGCATTATTTCCTCCTGTAGCTAAAAAAGAAAGTATAAAACTGAAAGCAACAAACAAATATAACAAACAGAGATTCATGAACACGGACAGTGGACAGTGGATTAGTGATTATGAGAGTTAAGGGTGGGGAGGTAGATATGATAAAAATGATGCAATATTTGGTGATGGAAGGAACTTTAACTTTGGGTGGTGAAAACAAAATGCAATATGTATGACATACTGTTGAATTGTACACTTGAAACTTATTTGATTTTATTAATGTTACCCAATAATTTTTAAGAAAAAAAGAAAGAAACTCTCCTTACCAATGTTATAGCCTACCTCGGTTGGGCCACAGGTAAAAATCTTAATGTCAGGATGGAGTGACTCTGAGGCTGACCAAATCTGTCACTACTCACATTTTGCCACAGGACCAACCGTGTCCTAGAATAATTGGCAAAGAAAACACCCACTACCTTTTTTCTCTGGTCCAAAAACGAAATCCCAAATAGGCAGAGGGGATGTTTACTAGATCTGACCTATTTATTCCTAATCATAATCAATTTTTTTCTAATAATGACAGGAAAAGATGTTTT
Organism: Pteropus medius; assembly: GCF_902729225.1. Lineage (NCBI taxonomy): Eukaryota > Metazoa > Chordata > Mammalia > Chiroptera > Pteropodidae > Pteropus > Pteropus medius. The sequence goes on along the minus strand of NW_024346667.1, from coordinate 28,264,575 downwards.
GAAGATAAATACCAATTATCATTAATTTTACTACACTGTGTGTTGAACAAATAAAGAGTTCTATTGACTTCTTCACAGTCTTTTTAAAAGTCACCAAAAAAATAGAAGATAAAAATATTTTTCAGATTATCACTCTTAATAATTGTAGTTCTCACTTTGAATATTGCTTTTCAGTTCCTACCATTAATTTTAAATTCATGACAAAATTTAGAATATCTAAAACACGTTAGATTTTATTCTCAACATCTAAACGACAAGTTGAGCATAAACTATAAAATATTCTAAACAACAGTTCTGTAAAATAGAAGACTCTATTTAGAAATAACTGTGAAATAAATGTTTATGTCAATTAAGTTCCAGATGTTGGTGGTCTTAGCGATGAACAGCTTACAAAAATGGCCCTGATTCCTCATACCTCGCTAAGTCTGCACCCTTTGCAGTACGTCTTTGCAGTTCTTCCACCACGAGGTGATATGCACTTGTCTATCCCTTGAATCTTATCTCACACTGAGGCTTCCTTTTGTTGATAGAATGCGGCAGAACTGACAGTATACCTGTTCTGAGCCTAGGCTGCAAAAGACATTGGTACTTTTGCTCTTTTTCTTGCAACTCTGCTACCACCATAGGAATAAGCTCTGGATGACATTGCTCATATGGCACCATCACCACCATTGTCCCAGCTACCAGCCACCCAATTATCAGACATGTGAATGTGGCTTTTCTTAACCAACCAGTCCCCAGACAGCCTGCCAGGTGACCATAGGCACATGACAGATCCCAGCTGAGACTAGCAGAGCTTAACCCATCACACAGCACAATAATATGATGAATAAACATGTGAATAATAAAAATAATTTTTGTTTTAAATCACTCTTCTTTGTCATACAGCAAAAGATAACTGATATAGAATTTGGCTCTTGAAATGGAGAATTACCATAATAAAAACATTGGACTGAGGAGCTGGTCGAAACTAGAAAAATGGAGAAGAAAATTTTAGCAATGTTGGAACATGGTGAAGAAATTGGTTTTGGAGGTTAGACAATGGATAACCCAAATTATATAGTTGCAAAATAATTGGTAAAACAATTGCATCAGTAACTAGGAAGACTGAAAATATACCTCATATACTCTGGATTTGGCTTAAAAAATCTCAAGGAAGAATATTGAACGTGCCAGCTCATTGATCCTAGCTATATATGATAAGGCATGGGAAGAAAAAATAGACATAAATAAGTATCTCTGTTACTCATTATTGCCTTAATAGACAACTAAATAAAGAACTGGTAAGTTTGTAAGTAGAATTTAGAGGAGGTCAAGTGGCAGCTACAAAACATTTTAAGTTATTGTGATTCTTCTAGATCAGGTACAGATTAACACCAGTCCTAAAGCAAGCTTGTCATTAAACTTTATACAACATATCTAAAAATGGTGACATAATGAGCTAAATGGGTGATAGACCAAAGAATAACTTCTTGTAAAATAAGGAAAAATATATAACTAGTATTTGAAAAGAATTTTTCTTACAGATTTCTGCCTTTCAAAAGCTGAAGAGATTATTTATGTGCTGTCTAGCTTCACTATCTGCTATTCAAGAAAAATTTTTACTACATTAATCAGAAAGTAAAACAAAAGATGTGAGTTCAGTCATTGAAAGGGATGACTGAAATGAGAAATTGGGAGAAGAACATGAAAAACCTGTGAAATTAATCTACTGTATGTGTATTTTGCAACTCAAATCCATTTTGGTGGCTTAAAGAGTATACAGTTATCTGGGAAGCTTTCATTCATGAAAGGAGACTCTCTCAAATACCACCAATTAAAGAGGAACAATAAATCCTTGTTTGAAAATATAACCAACTATAAATACATGGTCTGTTATAAGTAAAGAAGGTGCAGGAAATAACAGTCTTTATTTCTAAATTCTATCCATGGAACCTGCACTGGATGGCACTATGTAAACAGGTGTTCAGTGTATGAAGAAACAAGCTCATTCTAATTCAGTTAGATCTACATTTTATAAACATGTATATTTCACATGCAGTGCTCTCAAACTGTGAAGAGGAAAACTAAATGCATATTACCTCCAAGGACATCATCAGTGTTGTCATAATGTGAGTTAACATTGCGATAAGCTCAGTAGCATCTTCATGACAATATAGCACCGTTGTCTTTGATATTGGTGAATGTCTGACACGTGTTTGAGTCCACAGTTTTCATTCCAAGATTTTTATTCTAGTTTAATTTTCCAATTTCCTTTAAAAAACCTTAAACAAGCCTTATCATCCTCACTTCCGTCAAATTTCACCAGAGTCTGCAATGGGAACTAATTTGTAAAATAGTAACAATCCAAAATAATATTAGCTCAGGCCCACCAAAGATGTAAGTGACATAGCAGAGACTCATACTGTCAACTTCCTGACTTCAAAGAGAGTTATTTTTCTCAAGCCTTGTTACCTCTCTGTATCACAGAGGCCTCAGACACATAAGTGAGAACGTATGTAATAGTTTTCTCATTACCAGAAGTACTTGTGTGTTAGACCTGTGGAATGAAATTCAGCCATGGGAAGGATTAGAACTGCAATTAGAGAGAAGCTTTGGCCACTAACTATCTCTGTTACTCATTATTGCCTTAATTTTGAGTATACCTAGCAATGCAGTTTCTTCATGCATTTTAAGAAAAGGTTGCCATATGTTCAGTTGGTAAACTAAGTAATGATTTTCTGCTATCATATATACAGTAGGTCATGTCTTGATGTTTTGCTAGAAATGAAATATTTAATAGGGTGTGTTTTTAAATCTGTTGCAGAAAAAGAAATATGGTACTGAATTTAACTGGATTCAATTCAATTCGAAACGTATTTATTGAGTGCTTGCAAGAACCAGACCCAGCTCTAGGTTCATTGGCTACAACACCGTGCACTGGTTATATTCACTGCCTGTCACAAGTTAGCATACTTGTAGTTTTGAGCTTTAGAGCTGGGACTGCTTAATCAGTGCTGCCTCTGTAGCATTTAACAGGGTTCTATAGGCTTTTATGAACGATGTGTGAGGTTTAAATCAAACACACACACACATATTCACATACAATTACACCTTTTACCATTCACCATGATTTATGATTTCTAATTTCTCCTTTCTTTTGAAGCAAAAGCTTTTTTTTCTGGGAAGAAGTGGTCAAGTAAGATACATGATCTGGTCCTCATGTCCACTTTCAGAATATTATGTCCTACAGATAGGATAATTACTACAACTGTGGTCCCACAGCCTTTGGTCTCTTTGATATCAGTGTGAGCAAATATTTAGGAAGATTTTTCCTTTCTAAATAGAATATTGACAAGTATAGGGTGCTGCGTTACATGTATCTGGATATTTGGGTCTTCTTTATCGCTTGCTATCTACAGCTTACTATCTATAGGACCTGAAGTTACTTCAGTTGTGCCTGAACTTTATTCCATCTTAGTAAAGGTGAGCTATAGAACCTATCTTCAAAATTTTCTGGCAAAAGTTTCTAACCATAGCACATTACAGGCAAATACAGGTACTTAATAAATACTCAATGAAAAAACACGTCATAAGAGAGGTCTCTGATAAAGGTGCTCAATAAAATGCTTGTGGAATTTGGGAGGCAACAAAGATTAATACAATGAATATGGGGAGAAACAAAGGCAGAGAAAGTTCTTTTCCTTCCCTTGGATACAAACCAAACAAAAAACCACAGCGATTTGGAGTTTTTCTGGTGCTTGATAATGAAGATAGAGGGCCCCTAGGGCTTTAAAAGTGAGAGGTTTTATTATATTTATAAATAGAAATGACTGTTTCTCCATAAGAGAGAAGGGAAATTCGTGACTTTATAGTGTTTCATTTCTGAAATAGAAATCTGTAGCAAATTTCTATAAGTATATATAGGTATTTTATTTATATCTTTTCTGAAATGTGTCTACTATGATTTATGATGTTACATTCTACTCAGCTAAGCTTTCAAACACTGAAGTAATAGATTAATAAATAGTAAGATCAAGAAGAGGAAATTGTTCTAGGGGGGCTCACATGAGTGATGCTCTAGGTCTCCAGTGTTGTTTATAGATAAATTGGCCATTCCTAGTTCCATTAAGTTTCAGGCTGTATCCACAAAATCGTTCACACTTAGGCTTTATATAACTGCAAAAAAGGTCATACCAAAACATAAAAATATGCTCAATTTGCTTTTAAAATTGTATCTTAAATGATCTCCCCTACTTTGTCCTTACATAATAATAATTGGTTTTATGATAGCACTTATTGTTTAGTTATGCGTACATTTTTGAGTGCGGAAATAAAACTAATTTAAACCAAGGTAATTTCCACATCTAGAACAGTTGGTTGTGCATAGAAGGTGCCCATTGCTTGTTGGCTCATTGCTATTTTATATGATTAAGGCAACAGTAGTGTCTTATTTTACATTGATCACACAATGTTTGAGGACCTATATAATCTAAACCTATGGCTTTGTGATTTTTGGTCTATAGATTTTGGAAGATAAAGTTACTCTGAAATCAAGTTTTGTAAAGTTAAAAGGCCACTGGATTAAAGAAATCTGGATTCAGGTGAGTCTTTTGGGCTTGTTCTTCCATTTCATTTTTATAAGTGTGATTTCGAAGAAGCAAGTTCAGTGCCGTTTACCTATTGCTCTTATTGTCTGTTTTTAATAATGTGTAAAAATGGATGCTTCTAGTTAAGGAGTCTATTTAAGTAGTTTGACTATCTATTCTCTTTTTATGTACTTAGTCTTGAACTAAGCAAATCTGTAGTGTTAATAGTTGTTTAGTTCTCTAAACAGAATGGGAGATAGCAGAGTCTCAAAATCTTCTTATTTAAAATCCATTTCTTTCCTTTGAGAATAATCCTCTCCACCCGCTTGTGGTAAAAGAATGATTTAAGAAGCTTTTACCACAAGCCGGTGGAGAGGATTATTCTCAACTGTGATTAGGGCATTTCAGAAGAAACTCAATTCTAAATTTTATTGTCAAATTACCTCCTGGTCTTTCAAACTTCATCTAAATAATTTCATTTTCTTTCATTTGAGCAAAGAATATGGCCTTTAAGTGGTAGTCATCTCATAGCAAATTTTCCTTGTAAGAAAGTGTGATATAAAGACGACTCATTTTATAGAGCTGCACATTTACTTTGAAGGCAACATGACTGAAATCATTCTTACTACTGTTTGCCTTAAAATTCTCCTCAAATTTAAATTTTCTTTGCAATGGAAAAGCCCATTAGGCTATTCTTATTGAAGCTTATTCCTCTACATAGAAACTGAAGATGGGTAGAATGTAATGTACAGCATGGTGACTATAGTTAATAATATTGTATTGCATAGTCGAAAGTTGCTAAGAGAATAGATCTTAAAAGTTCTCATCACAAGAAAAATAATTTCTAACTATATGTTGTGATAGATGTTAATTTGGCTTACCGTGGTGATCATTTCACAATATATACAGGTATGAAATCATTGTGTTTTACACCTGAAACTAACGTA